>NC_142879.1:48659333-48971666 GCF_051225735.1 Oryctolagus cuniculus | reverse complement strand
TATTTTAATCTCTTAAGTCAAATGCCTGCCCTATCTTCATGACAAAAGCCCTGTGCCTACCTGAAAAATCAACTTATTGCTTTATAGGGGAGTATGCTATAGTTTGATCATTTAAAAAAACTTTTGACATGTGGTATTATATGAAGTGTGTTTTGTATGTGCATGTGTGTATTTGTATGAAAATTCTTATAATCTGATGACTATAAATTGTCACAATTATTTATAACTAATTCTCTGTATTGAAAAGATTGAAATTACTTGAAAGCCTACTGGCAGACCTGAGGTGTGAGGCTTTTGTACATATATTTTGGTATATATTCCCTTGCATACTAAGAGGCCTCCCTTTGTCTTGTGGGCAGGTTGTTACAGGGAGAATCCTGTGCTTGGGTAAGTGCATCAGCAGCACTGGGCAGCCTGCCTACTGCACAGCTCTTCTCAAAATTGATTTTAAGCTTTGTATCACGTATCCAAAGAGAAGAATTCCTACCTTTCCAAAGAATGTTCTAAAACAGATCTTCTGAATAAGATCTTTTCACTATTTATTGACCATTTGCTAACTACTAGGAACTGATCAATGCCTCGGATAAAGAAAGACAAGAAAGTTGGTCTGTGGACGAGTTCACAGTCTCCCTGGGAAGGGGCTCATAAGCAGGTGGTGAATGGGGGCAATAAGAGGAGTGCCTTGTTCAGAATTTATTTGGTTGCACACGACAGTCACATAAATCAGATTAGCTAAAGAAGAGAGAGAAGGATTATTGGCTAGCTCCTGGAGCATAAGGGCAGCAACCTCCACTGAGCCCCACATAGTCCAGGGTCTAAAGAGGTCTCATCCCTCACTCTGTCTTGGGGCAGCAGGGTCTCTAATCTTTGCATCACTTTCCATGAACCCCTTCTCTAAGAATATTAGTTTTTCTCAGCATCTCTGCACTCATGTAGATGCCATATAGTTCCCTAATTTATTTGTCCTCAGATCTAGGCACATTCATATGATAATTAGATACTCTGAATCCTAATTTCAAGTTCATTAAGAATGAAACAAAGAGAGTTGGACACTATCCAAATCCAACCAACTGTGGCTTCAGGAGCAGTGTCTCCTGTGGTGCCTGCTTGGCTGCTAGTCACCACTGAGTGGAGGGGCACTCAGAATCCTCGTGGGCAGTGCCCTTCAGGCCCACTACCCCCACCCACTGCGCCAAGGGTTTGTATGCTTAGATGCCATGAGATGTACAGGACTAAGAAGCTGCCTGAAAGAGTTAGTGGTGTGTGAGTTGGACCTTAAAATTCTTCAAGAGTTGATTGGAATTAGCCTGGTGAAGAAACTGGAAAAAATGGATTGTAAACAAAGCCAGTAAGATAGACAAAAACGTGAAAGGCATGTGGCATTTTCAAGGAATTGCCATTCTACTGCCCATTTATACAGTGCAATGCATGTCCATTCTTGTGGATGTGTTCCTATTTAAGTTGCCTCTGTACGCATTCATTTCTTTAGGCCGGGATATGAGGTCATTTAGGAGTAGAATCATACCTGTAAGTTGCTAGACAGTCTACCATTCATTTAGGAGTTACTGACTTGTAACAAATGTGCTTTGTTTTTGTTTTTACTTTGAAAAGATTTATTTTATTTATTTGAGAGTTGTAGAGACAGACAGGGAGAGAGGTCTTCCATTTGCTGGTTCACCCCTCAAATGGCCGCAGTGGCTGGAGCTGAGCTGATCCAAAGCCAGGAACCAGGAGCTTCTTCTGGGTCTCCCATCTGTGTGCAGGGGCCAAAGCACTTGGGCAATCCTCCGCTGCTTTCCCAGGCCATAGCAGAAAGCTGGATCAGAAGTGGAGCAGCCAGGACTTGAACTGGTGCCCATATGGGGTGCTGGCTTGCACTGGGGCTTTAACCTGCCACAGAGTCGACCCCTGTTCTTGTTTTTTCCACCTGGACTCTGAGGAAGATGTTTGGTGTTAGTCAATCCTTGAATGGCCTCTGTTGCACTTACTGGGTACCGAGGCTCCTGGCCCTGGGATTGGGATGGGGCAGAAGTCAGCATCATCACCTGCACACCATGGGAAGAGGCTGCACTCGCCAGAGGCAGGCACCCTGCACAGAGGAGGTCGGCTTTCTGGTAGGCGCCGAGGTCCCATGAGCTAGCAGCTGCCATGTTCTTCTTGGACCATGTGTCCGCGGTCTCTCATGCTGTCTCCCCATGTGTTGGGATCTCTGAGTATATAGGCTGCACAGAAGTAAGGTTTGGATCTGCTTTGGAAAACGGGAAGTTGTGCAGTCTTTTCTGCCACACGCATGTTTCCATAATGCAGCTCTCCCTATACAAGATGAGTAAATGAGGAATGCACCGTGCGATGCAGGAGTTGTTCCTGTGCAATTTTCCTTGAGTCCTGCCCTCACTGTGTAGTGCCTCCAGGTAACAGCAGCCGATAGATAGGTGAGCAAAGCCAAAGGTGGCAAACCCCGTCAGAGAGCATGACAGTGAGCCTTGCTCCTTCACCCGTTCTTCCTCTTGCTCCAAGTGGCCAGGTGCTCTATCTGGGAAGGACTAATTATAGGGTTTCTCTCATTTTTGGACATTTTGTCCTAATAGGTGTAATTTAGAAACTCAGTTATTCCTTCCATTTAGTGATCCTCACTTTTATATTTGTTAAGTCCATTCTGTATTAGAAAATCAGCAGTTTTGCAAACCAGCCTGGCCATCTTGCTCCCCTACTCTCTCCCACTCCAAGGTGTGTTGAAGCACCTTTCACAGGTGCACTCTGACCCTTAGATCTTGAGGCTCCAAAATGGCCCTTCTCTCTGTGCTGCCAGGCAGCTCCTTTCCCATAGTTGGCTCTTGCTTGCAGCTGTGCCCAGCAAAGTGAAAAGAAACTTTTCAGCTGGCTCCTCTTCTCTCAGAACCAAAGCCTCAGGCTTTTAGACAAGATTAGGGCTTGCTTGGAACAAACGCACAGCCAACCTCCATGTGATCATCTGGAACAGAACCTGTTCATACGTTAGATTCTGCTTGCACCCAGATGAAAAGTTCAGATGTCTGGGCCTAGAAAGAACTGTTTTGAAACAGTTATGATCAACACATATGGCACTTTTTTTTTTTTTTTTTTTTTTTTTTTTTTTTTTTTGGCACATTAAGCCAAAGTAGTAGGACAGGAACAAGTTCAAGAGACGTTGTAAAGGAGGAAAAATAGATGAGGAGACGCCCCTATTAGTATATCCCTTGCTCTTATTTACTCTTCTCTTGCAGCTTTGGCAGCAGATAGTCACAAGTTTAAAACATGCCAGTGAACATTTGACCCAGTAAATACACAACAGTGAATATTTTTACAATGTGTTAAATAAAACTCCTTTCTTCTTGTTTATTTAGGTGAACTAGGACACTCATAGTTTCAGTAGAATTTAAGTTAGGTTAAGTTCTGATAACAACAGATATATGTGTGTATATATATTTAATTTATTTCATTTATTTGAAAGACAGTTACACAGAGAGAGGTTTGCCATCTGCTGGTTCACTATGCAGATGGCTACAGTAGCTGGGGCTGGGCCAGATTAAAGCCAAAAGCCTGGAATTCCATCCGGGTCTCCCATGTAGGTGGCAGGAGTTCGAGTACTTGGGCTGTTTTCTGCTGCCGCCCCAGGCATGTTAGCAGGGAGCTGGATTGGAAGCAGAGCAACTGGGACTTGAGCCAGTGCCCATATGGGATGCTCAACCCACTGAGCCATGACACTGGCCCCAGTACATGTTTCCTGAAAACTTCAAAGATAACACACAAATATGTGGAACAGATAGCTTACCCATTCCATTCAGAAGCAACCAGTGTTACAGTTGTATGTCTCTAATATACATATGGTTGTATATACTAATATCTTTTTAAAGATCTTATTGAGATTATGCTTTCTTTATATTTCCTCATATTATTTATTCATCATAAGGCTGTTTTAAATTTTTTTTTTAGATTTATTTATTTTGAGAGGTAGAGTTACAGACAGTGTGAGGGAGAGACAGAAAAAGGTCTTCCTTCCATTGGTTCACTCCCTAGATGGCCGCAACAGCTGGAGCTGTGCCGATCGGAAGCTAGGAGCCAGGTGCTTCTTCCCGGTCTCCCACATGGGTGCAGGGGCCCACAGTTTTGGGCCATCTTCTACTACTTTCCCAGGCCATAGCAGAGAGCTGGATCTGAAGAGGAGCAGTCGGGACTCAAACCGGTGCCCATGTGGGATGCTGGTGCCACAGATGGAGGCTTAGCCCACTATGCCACAGTGCTGGCCCCTTGGGTGTGAATGTTTTAAGGCTCTTCTACATTGCCGTGCTGTTTTCTGAATGGGTTTTGCCAGTTTTCGACCCCAGTAATGTGATCACTTTTTTTTTTTTAATCGCATCTCTGGTTTTGAACAGCAAAGATTAGAAATAGAAGATGCCTTTTTTTGTACAGATGCTCCTCACCAGTTAAAATCTCTGTTCATAGGGATTTGAGGCAGTTGAACAAGAGAGGTACACACATGAGAATGTGGAGAGTCAGGCTCCCCTGTGGGGAGCAGCTTCCACCTGGCCCACTACTCACAACTTCTTTTTGCATTCTGCTTTAGAATCCTCCAGTTCTCTGAAATGTAAAGTGTGTTGTTTCTGGTTTGCTTAAATAAAGGCAGCGAGGTTAAATCTGTGCTTTCTTACATGTTCAGGGTCCCTTTGGGGTGGCCATGCAGTTGAATAAGGGAGTGTGGGGCAACTTGAAATTGGTTATTTGTGAGGCCCAGGGTGCTGGGACCCCACAGGCAGGTGGGTGCCCACTGTTTGCAGTTTGCCACTTCTGCCGACCATATGGTCTGTGACTCAGACACAGTTTGGTGGCATTTAAAGATTGGTTTATTTATTTGAAAGATAGTGTGACACAGAGGGAGACAGAGAGAGAGGCAGATTCAGAGATCTTCCATGTTCTGGTTCATTCCCCCAAAATGGTTGCAATGGCTGGGGCTGGGCCAAGCCAAAGCCTGGAGCCAGGAACTCCGGATGGGTCTCCTGCATGGGTGGTAGGAGTCCAAGCATTTAGGCCATCTCCTGCTGCTTTCCCAGGTGCATTAGCAGGGAGCTGGATTGGAAGTAAAGCATCAGGGACTCAAACTGGCATTCTGATATGGGATGCTAGTTTCACAAGCAGTGGCTTAGCCTGCTTTGCCACTACCCTGGAGCCAGGTGCCTCTTCCTGGTCTCCCATGTGGGTGCAGGGGCCCAAGCACTTGGGCCATCCTCCACTGCTTTCCCAGGCCACAGCAGAGAGCTGGTCTGGAAGAGGAGCAACCGGGACTAGAACCGGGGCCCATATGGGATGCCAGCACCACAGGCGGAGGATTAACCTAGTGCGCCATGGTGCCAGCCCAAGTAACATTTTCTTAAAATTAGAATATATATATATATATATATATATATATATATATATATATATAGTTTGAGAAGGAAAGAGAGATGAGAGACACAGAGAACACCCGTTTGCTGGCTCATTTCCCACAGGCCAGCAGTGGCTGGGGCAGGGCTGGGTATTCAATCTAAGTCTCTCACATGGGCAGTAGGAACCCAGTCACTTGAGCCATCACTGCTTTCTGCTAGTTAAAATTTAACTGAATTTTTTTAAAGATTTCTTTTACTTATATGAAAGAGTTATAGAGAAAGAGATGGAGAGTGAGAGAGAGAGTGTCCATCCACTGATTCACTCCCCAAATGGCCACAATGGCTGTGACTAGGCCAGGCTGAATGCAGGAACCAGAAGCTCCCATGTGGGTTCAGGGGTCTCCCATGTAGGTTCAGGGGCCCAAGCACTTGGGCTGTCTTCTGCTTTTCCCAGGCGCATTAGCAGGGAGCTGGATGGGAAGTGGAGCAGTAGGGATTCAAACCACAACCCCAGCCCCTATCAGTAATTTCTGTTGTCCTACTTATCATTAAGTTTTCAGAAAATGTGTTGCAGGTTTTAATAATAAGGATGTGGAGGTGTTAAAAATAAAACTCCTTTTTCATTCACCGAAAAGTTTCAAGTAGGTTAGTAAAGTGTTACTAAGTTCTCTGTAAGTTACACACACACAGCTTTTCTTCAGATGCTTTCTCCCTGGTATGAATTTCTTTCTCAATAGGCCAGTTATTTTCTTGCACTTGATTAAGTCAGCTTGTTTTGAAAAGTGGCTGCCAGGTAGCATATTACCAACAGCCACCTGCAGTCCTAAGGTAGGTCAGGAAATCTGGAATGCATTATGTTCATGTGAAAGAGGAATGTGGTAAACATCCCTAAAACAATTCTGTGTGTTTCGTCATGAGGAAACCAGAGCAGCAGTGTGTGCAGAATGTTGCTGTGGTCACTCCCCACCTCGTCACCTGAAGGTTTTGTTTTTCATGCCATGTAGATTGTATACTGCTGTAGGTGAGCTGAACAGATGGCCGAGGGGCCCAGTAATTCTTCCTGAGATTATGGGGCAGGAGGAATTCCTCCCTACTCCAGAGGATCTGCTCTTTTAAGTCTGCTGAGATAAACTGGCAGCAGACAGAGGAACAGGAGCGAAAGCACACGCATCTGTTAAGGTGTAGGGGTCAGAAAGTCAGTGAGCGCCCCACACCTGGTGAGGTTCAGAAACTCACAGAGGCCTCTCCACAGCGGAGAGGCAGTGGGGATATGCAGGTAGAGGGGCAGCTCTTGATTTTTAGGGGATGCAAATGCACCCAAAGAACAGACGCTGCTCCTGCGACAAAATTCTCAGGACTCTCAATGTAGAGTATGACTTTCAGTCTCTTCCTCTGTGATGGGTTTAATCTAATCTTCTTTGGTTAACAGCATTTCAGTAAGGGGATTGGAGGTAATCGTGTTCCTTGTTGGTAGATCCCTTCTTTAGTTCCATCAGGGCACTTCAGAAAAAGAGCCTCTCCCTGCACTTGAAGGGCAATGAAGGGAAGGCCAGGGGGCCTTGGTTCGTGGGCAGCTTCTCGGGCTGTGGGGTTCCCTGTGTTCAGGGTGCTCAGCATGCCCCAATGCCACACATAGTCTTGGGGTCTTGTTTTCTGACTTTAGGCCAGCAGCACGGCCATCTCACATATGAACTGCTGGTGTAAGAATTGCTGGTGTTCATGAAAGCTGCATTTCTTACCTTTAGAGGTAAAATTTACTGTGAGTCAGGGTTCTGCTAGTTTCCTCTGGCACCCAGGAGAGTGTGTTGCTTTACCCTGCCCCGCTGTGTACCCCTTAGGAGATTCTAAAGTACAGGGTGTAAACAAAGGGGAGAGTGACTCCGGATTTGCACCTCTTTCATCACATTCTCCCCATTTTTATGGTTCCATTTTTAAAAATCATAAAATATTAGAACCAGATGGTACTTGTGATCCCCCCTCCCATAATCCCTTCATTTTATACAGAGAGAAATGAAGAGCCAGCACTCAGTGGTAGAGTCAGGGCTAGAATCACATCTCTCTAGTGAGCAGTGGGCTCCTGGCTGCGTGAAGCTCCTCTGTGGATTCCGTGGGTGACCAGCAGCTCCCCAGATGCAGACCTGTGGGGGTCTGGTGCTCTCTGACTGCCTAGAGGCTGATTTCCTTCTCAAACCTCTTGGCCCCCATTCTCTCATTTCCCAAACATATGGCCTTGAAATCATCTTTGGTTTTCATTTTTTGCTTCCTTATCATAGACACATGCTTCATCTAGCCATTATTGAAACGTGCAGAATACTCATAAATACATTCTCATTTCCTGAGCAGTAGCCTTCTAAGTGAATCAGGAAGCAACGGCGAGTCACTGTTGAACTGTCCATGATAAAGGTGCAATCCTTATCATGTGTCCACTCTCCAAGAGCCTCCAAGGCACTGAAATCCCAGCACAGTTTCAAAAAATAACCAAAAAGCAAACAGTAAAAACATAAAGTTGTTTAAAAAAAAAAAGAAGAAAGAAATGGAATGGAAATATATGTTTGTTGTAACATTTTGCACAGTCCTGGCTAATGAAACTGACTTGAACTTGATGTTTAATTCTGAACTTTTTTTTTTAGAATTATTTTTATTATTTATTTGAAAGACAGAGTTACAGAAAGAGAGGTAGAGCCAGAGGGAGAGAGGTCTTCCATTCCACTGGTTCACTCCCCAAAATGACCGCAACGGCCAGAGCTGAGCTGATCCAAAGCCAGGAGCCAGGAGCTTCCTCCAGGTCTCCCATGTGGGTGCAGGGGCCCCCTTGGGCCATCTTCTACAGCTTTCCCAGGCCATAGCAGAGAGCTGTATCAGAAGAGGAGCATGCAGGACTTGAACTGGTGCCCATATGGGATGCCAGCACTGCAGGTGGAGGCTTAGCCCACTACGTCACAGTGCTGGCCTGGAAAGCAGAATCTTACAGCAACCAATGGGGTTAATGATTTCCAAGGAGGGGAAACCGTAGTGATTTAAATGTGGCCCTGATACTCTACCTAGAGGAGAGAGTTGAGCTTGGAGCCTAGGAGTTCAGACTCAGGAGTTTCTTTAGTCCATTTTGCCTTGCTATAACACAAATGCTGGAAACAGTGTACTTTGTAAAGAAAAGAAGTCTAGTTCACAGTTTTGGAGGCTGAAACTCCAGGATCAGGGACCCCATCTGGTAGCATCCAGCAGAAGGTGTTCCTTGGCAGGCATGTGCCACAGTGGCACATGAGGAAGACAGAGCACAGTGGAGGAGTTTGACAAATACTTACCTCATCCTCTGAGAGCCAGAATACCTGCTAGATAGCCTCTGTCCTGTTGCTGGGAATTCAGGACCCAGTCATCTCCCACTGGACCCCACCTCTCAGAGGTTCCACCACCCTTCTTGGACAGTCCCGATGAGGGCCAAGTCTTTGGGGGCAAACCACAAACAAACCATAGCATGGACTGACCCAGCTCAGTCCTGGTCCCAGCACTTACTAGCTTTGTGACTTTGATCAAACTGACTAACCTCTGTGTGCCTCAGTGTTCTCATTTGTATAGAATGGAAAATGTTAGCGTGGAGTCATTCCTCCTACCCCCAAAATTTTTGTTATGCTGCTGCTGTAATGCTGTTAAGGGGCATGATTAATACAAGTTTGAAGAAATAATTAGAATAAAGTGTTTTCTTGGGATAAACAATTAAAAGACTTTAAAATATTTATTTATTCATTCATTCATTCATTCATTCAGTTTATTTGAAAAGCAGAGACAGACAACACAGGTGGAATGAGACAGAGCGTTCCCATCCACTGGTTCACTCCTCAGGTGCCCACAACAGCTGGGACTGTGCTAGGCTGAAGCCAGGAGGCAGTAACTCAGTCTGGGTTTCCCAAGTGGTTGGTAGGATCCAGCACTTGAGCCATCACCTGCTGCTTCCCAGGGTGCACATTACAAGGAAGCTGGAGTTGGGAGCAGAACCAGGACTGGAACCCAGACGCTCTGATGGGATGTGTGCCTCCCAAGCACTGCACCAGATTCCACCCCAAGACTCTTCCCCCGCCCTCCTTTCTGCAGAGCTCAAGTGCTTGGAGAGAGAAAAGGAAGTCTGCAGGGATGTGCTTACAGTGATCCTGCTTTTGTGTCTCAGTTCCTTGAGCCGATGAAAAGTTAGAGCAGTTAGGGGAGAGGCTGCAGGGTATCAGAGCAACAGCCCTCAGTTTGCAGTGGCCGTATTCTGTTAGGTTGCTGTCATAGGGCTCCACTCTTTCCCAGGTAAAAGAAGTAGTTGATTTCTCTTCTGCGGTGCACATTGATATGTGTTAGGGGATACATATAGATAATAACATGGTTACTATAGTGAAGCAAATTAACATATGTATCATCTCACGTAGGTTTTTTTTTTTTTCTGACAAAGGTAGTTAAAATCTACTTATTTAACAAAAATCCCAGATGCCATAAATTTTGTTAACTGTGCATTGGCTCTCTAGACTTGTTTACCCTGCGCATCTGCTCCTCTCAACCTACACCCCCTCTGCTCCCACCTTGTGGTTGTAAAGCCACTTTTATTCTTTCTCTGTAGATTTGACATGGAAAAAAAAAAAAGTCCAGATATCAGTGAGGTCGTGCAATCTTTTGTTCTTTGTGCCTGGCTTATTTCGTTTGGCATAGGGTCTTCCAACTCCCTCCATGTCACAGCAACTGGCTAGGTAGGGACTAGTTTTTCTTTAAGTCTGGAGTTGATTTTCCCTTCATCCCTTTAAAAATAATCTTACTTATTCTTGCTTACTGGGAGCTTAAATTAGTATAGTGTCACATGGAGTGTCACAGCATAAGCATATCAGATCATCACACTTAATTTACAAGAATTTAATGCAAGTAAAACAAATACGATTCCAACTGCTGCTCCGTGAGCGAGCCCGCATGTGCTGGGTTAAATAATTGCGAAGGGAAGCAGCATGTGTGTGCGCCTCGGGGGTTGTGTGCTTCTCACAACATAAGGCCCTGGATGTGATTCTGGTGTTTGAAGACATGTCAGATTCAAAGGGACTGACCGAGCTGAGCCAGCCTGAGGAGTTTTAAAATACTGAAATGTTACCTAGTCTTCCACGTACTCCATTAATAAGTGGAAGAAGCAACTAGAGCCTGTTTTCCGCAGTTGTTGATTGGCTCCTCAGCTTAGGATAACTGACAGAGAGAAAGCGGTCTTTCTGGTATCTCCTGAGACCGCTTTTCTGAACTCTGCAAAGAATCCAGGGATTTAAAGTCTTCTCTCCCAGTTCATCTGTGGCGTTAATTAAGATGTGATTTGTGGAAAATTATTGGGAGGTTAGATTTCCTTCATCAAACAAGAACATCTAGGAGTTCAAGGTGTCCGAGGAGGCAGTCAGCTGCCCTTAGGAATAATGAGTTTCTTGTTTCTGAAATTGTCCAGGTGTGTGCTGCTCCAGTGCGCTTTGGAGTGGTTTTCCACGGTGATGGGCAAGAAGGGTGCGTATTGACAAGTAGGGACTTCACTGTCGGCAGGCTTGGGTTTGTACCACATACCTGTCTTGGCAGCCGTAACTCCATCCCCAAACCCTCACTCAAGAGGGAACATTGGAATGAGAAGGAAAGTGATACTATGCTCAAATATAAAAAGTGAATGATTAGAAAGTTGTAATAATTATTGGTATCAAATTACAGATTGAGTGCCCCCTTATCTGAAGTGTGCCCCCTTATGCTGAAGTGCCAGAAATGTTTCAAGATTTTTTTTTCTTTTGGATTTTTAAATATTTTCATAAGCACAATGAGATATCTCGGGGGATAGGAGCTGGGTTGAAACCTAGAATTTATGTTTCATGTACACGTTTGCATAGAGCCTAATGGTAATTTTATACAGTGCACCTGCATTTTGTCTGTCACCAGTGTCATATTGGTGCTCAGAGAGTTTTGGATTTTTGGATGTTCAGATTAGGAGTGTACCAATACCAGAGTAGAGGACAGCACGGTATTTGTGTGTGTGACTGGAGTTGCCATCTGCTGGCCTTCTAGCCTGCTGCTGTTTGGACAGCACCAGCACCAGGTGGGTGGTAGGATGAGGAAGCTTTTCACTCTCTCAGCCCTAAGCCTTTGATTCTGTTGTGACCAAGATTGCATAAGAAGTTCTCTTTTTAATGATTTATCTTTCTTCTGAAATTTACTGCCGTTTATACTATAGCTCAGAGAAGCAGAAACTTTGGTATCTTTTTTGCCTGTGAAAGTAAGTACTTGAGCTGATACTAAATGTCAGAAACACTGGTTGGGGGCCGGCGCTGTGGTGCAGTAGGTTAATCCTCTGCCTGCGGCACCGGCATCCCACATGGACACTGTTCTAGTCCTGGATGCTTCTCTTCAGACCCAGCTCTCTACTGTGGCCTAGGAAAGCAGTGGAAGATGTCCCAAGTGCTTGGGCCCCTGCAGAAAAATCTGCTAAAGCATCTACATTAATACTTTATGTTAAACTACTCTGAAAAATTATGAGTACATTCTCTCATGTTACGGGACTCTAAGTTCAAGTTTGCATTTCATGACTCTAAGCAGTCTCAAAACGGTATTTTGCATCAACATTCTATTGAAAATATAAACATAAGAACTTTTTAAATACATGTGTATTTTCATGGCAGATCTGTCAGAGTTGATGTTAGATGACAAGATTGTCACCACTAATGAGGTTTTGTCATTCATCTGTTTCACTAGCAGAGATGCTTGCTGAATTGGCCAGCAGCACAGCCACTAGGCAGCTGCGCGTGGTGTGCTGCGGTGGCACAGCTGTGGGCGGAGTGAGCCATGCTGTGTAAGGACGCTGTGGAGCCCACCTGCGGGTGACTCCGCGGGGCAGGAAATGCTGAGTCGCAGGAGGGCGTTTCCCGGAAGTGCTCAAGGAGCTCAAGGCTGCGCTACAAATGGTCGCTCTGCTGCGTGCCTGCGACACCTGCATGCTTGCATAGAGGGCACGCAGATTCTGGCGTCCTGCAGGCCGGGCATCTTCTAGCAATGGGGAGCTTGAGCTGACAGTGTCTGTCGGGAGGGAGTTCAGGTTGCTGACAGACGTATGTTTCACTAATGCCATCGTTTGTTAGGTAGGAAATGTTCCAGAGGACAAGGCAAGCCAGGAACAAGTTATCGTGAACACATGTGTGAGAAGGCACATAGTGAAGCAAACGAGTACAGCTGAGAGAATGGTAAAATACACTGGATATAAGCTTCAGGGGAGGGCGGATTAGCTTCAATCTTTTTAAAGCAATTTCCCTTGGCAAGAGAAGTAAAGGGGGCGGAGGATTGATATCAAGGGCACTTATTACTGCTACTATTACCACAAATGTCAGTGCTGGTATTTAATACAAAAGATTCAATCAGTAGTATCTTTAGGCATGCCTAAATTTACATTTTGATAAAGAATGTAGAGCTAGTAAGACAACAAACCAACAGGGAAGATAAAGTTAAAAGGTGGTTTGCCACAGACATGAAATGGTGAGTGGGAAACTTAACACACCACACTGTGTTCATTTTAGAAAAATGAAAATGACTCCGTGATGCATGTGGTTCGAGGCTGCTGCTTGGGGGTTCAGGTGGGGATTCTGGTAGAGGCTAACAATCATTTGGCTGCCCCGAGTAGCCGGTGGTGGTGAGGCGGTGGCTGCACAATGCCAGCAGAAGCAGGAAGAGAATATTTCAAGGTCTTGCACTTTCAACTTTGAAGCACATGTGTGTGTGTGTGTGTGTGTGTATGTGTCTGTGTGTTCCCTGTTGTGGTAGGAAATGTATGAGAGAACTGGGAAAGGTTAAGACAGGAGCCACTAAAAGAGGGACCAAACCATGAGAAGAAATTCCAGTTGAAAGGAATCGCGGTCCTGAAAGATGAGGCTGTGGTTAGAAAGCAATACAAAGCATCTGCTAAACAGACATCTTTGTTAAGCCCTGCAGGAACAGAGAAAAGGTAGCTGTTGTTGCCCAAGGAGGAAAGCTCACAGGAAAACGACTTCTGTGTCCTGACTGACAAAGCAGTTTCACCTTTGTCATTTGACCTTTACACCAGCCTGAGAGGAAGAGAGGGGGCGTGCTGACAGGCGAGGAAACCGGTCACAGATGGTAACTGACATGGCTAAGTTGACCCTACAGGGTCTTCAGAAAGTTCATGAAAAATGAGTATTAAAAAAAAAAAGCTGCATGGATTTAATTTTTTTTTCTTTGCACCATAATGAACTTTACTTGCATTTTTTTCTGTGAACTTTTCAAAGGACCCTTGTATATGTGGCAGGGTCAGGGTGACACCAGCTCTCCCTGCTCCCCTGTGCATTGTCCAACTTCCGTGCCTCACAAAGTTGGGTGGAAGACTCAGGATCACAAAGCCACGCACTGTGAGTCTGTCTCCAGGGGCAAGCTGTGTGGAGCAAAGTGAGGACTGTTAAGACTCTAAAAGAAAGCCATAACTCTCACCGCAGTGGCTGTGAGAGCTGAGTCAGCAAGCCGTCATCCCAGAAAGCTCCCCTTATGAGAGGCTGATGGTTGACTGGGTAGTGCAAGGTGATCCTTTTTTTTTTTTATTATTAAATGAAGTCACTTTATTTTTTAAAAAAATATTTAATTAATTAATTTATTTGAAAGAGTTGCAGAGAGACAGGGAGAAACAGAGAAATGTCCTCCAACCACTGGTTCACTCCCCAGAGAGCTGCAATGGCCGGGGCTTGGCCAGGGCAAAGCCAGGAGCCAGGAGCTTCATCAGAGTCTCCCACGTGGGTGCAGGGGCCCAAGGATTTGGGCCATCTGCTGCTGCTTTCCCAGGCCATAGCAGAGAGCTGGATCAGAAGAGGAGCAGCCAGGACCCGAACCGGCACCCATATGGGATGCCGGCACTGCAGGCCAGGGCTTTAACTCGCTGTGCCACAGCACCGGCCCCCCAAAAGGTCGTTCTAATGGGAAGAAGACCCCAGGTAACAGGGTGGGTTGGTGCTGCCTGAAGTTTCAGATGCAGGTAGAGTGTATTTTAAGATTGTGGGGGCCATCTGGATATCGTCAGATGCTAGGTGAGAATACTACGTGTTACACAAAAGGGACAATGTGATGCCCGTTAACCCTAACTAACTCCGCATTGCGGTTACCCTCCCTGAGTGGAGTCTTCAGGAGCCAGATTCAGATCTGGCAGACCCACATCTGAGGCGGGTTTATGTGAGAGCAGACACTCAGTATTTCAGAGGTCTGAAGCACTTCAGCTGGTCCCTGGTTCTGCCACCACCACCAGCAGGGTTAACAGTAAGTGTCACATTGTCAGCGCTTTTTTTTTTTTAGGTTCATGGACACTGTTGATAACATAGTCACCAGTAATTTGTTTTGTCAGTAAACTAAAACAGTCCCTAAGGAAAGAAATGATCAAAGTGGCAGTTGCCTAGTCTTTAGGTTGCTGACGCTTTGTGGAGAAGAGAAAGTGGACCTCCATGAGTTGTGAGAGTCGGCACAGCCTCCTGGCAAAGGCGGTGAACAGTGACGACACAGGTTAAGTGAAGCCAAGAACTGAAGTACTGAGAAAAGTTTGGTAGCAAGTCAAAGCGATTCTTAAGGAGTAGTTTGAGGACAGTGAGAAATTTGTAGCTAAGAATTGTTTTATCCTACACCTGGAGTATATGGAGACTTCAAAAAGTTCCCAGAAAATGAAGTGAAAAGGCATTTATTTTGATGCAAAAAAATTTTCAAGTCCACGCATAGTTTTTCCCTACTATCCACTTTCAATAAGCCTTGAAGGCCCCTCTGAGTGCTTCCTCTTTCGACCTTGTTACCGTGTCTTTCAGATGGATTCGAGTGGAGGAGCTGGTCCGTGAGCCAGATATGGCCTGCTGCCTGTTTTTGTGTGGTGGGCCATGAGCTAATGGTTTTTACATCTGTAAATAAAAACAGCAAAAATATTTTTTAAGAAAATCAAAGGAAGAAAATTTCATGACACATGAAAATTACATGAAATTCAAATTTCCATGTCCATAAATAAGTTTTATTGGAACTCAGCCACCCTGGTTTCTTTGCCTATTTATAGCAGCTTTGGCGCTGCAGCAGCAGAGCTGAGAAGTCGTGACAGACTGTAGGGCCCACAGAGCCTAGGATATTTTTGTATGACCCTTTGCAGGAAAAGTTTGCCTGTCCCTACTAACGCAAAGGAGTACCAATATTTGCATTTTTTTTAAATAGTAAAGTCTTTAGCAAATTGAGTCCAGTTCATCAAATAAAAGGGCCAACATCTTTTCAGGAGAGTGACTTGATTAATTCTTCAGGACATTGGAAAACAGGGGCTGTGTAGCAGGCTCGCTGTAGCACACGACTTTTCTAATAAATGTGTGTTAACAGCCAGGGGTTCACCCTGTTGGAAATTGTTTTCTGCTGGGTGCCCAGGCTGCTTGCCAGTAGGTTCACCAGCTGTTCCCGATCTCCTGTGTCCTTCTCCGCACCTGGAGTCTGTTTCTCCCTCCTGTGTGTAGGCTGGCCCTCTGACTGACTGTGACCAATAGGATGTGGTGATGGTGATGCTGCAGCATTGCCAGGCCAAGCCTGTAGAACCCTGCAGCTTCTGTCTTGGCCTTTCAAAAACCAGCCGCTGCATAAAAGAAGCTTGGTCCAGGTGGCCACATGAGGGGAAGCCACATGGCCAAAATGAAGGCACCCCAGTCAACAGCCACCCCCAAGACCCAGATATAGGGAGAGGTGTGTGTGGTGGGGAGGGGGTCAGGGAGTGCCAGCCCATCTGAGCTGGCACAGGAGCGCCATGTGGCTGAGCAGCACTCTCATCCCTGACCATTTGTTAGGAGCCATTGAAGGGGTGGCAGCTGTACCATTTTAAGCAGTGTTCCCTAAGTAGCAAAGTCTGGAGAGAGATGCCTGAAAGGGGAAGATGACCCTCTAGGAGAGGCTGCCGGTGAGGAGCTGTAGTGACCACTGTAACTTGCATGCCTCATTTCCCAGTGCCTGTGGGACACCTGAAAAGCTACTTATTTTTATGATGATACAAATAATGCTCACCTGTTGAGGGAGAGCTATAAAAGAATAGAAATTTATGATGCATAATATTTAAATTTATAATTCTGCCATCTAAAGGCAGTCACTATTCCAACCTTTTCTTCAAAAGTACATTCCTATTTTATAAAATCACAAAGTTTTATACTATTTTTCATATCATCATTAAGTATATTTCAGGAACAGTTTTTCATGACCACAGCAACCTGTTTTAATGAAGTTCAGAAAAACTCACAAAATGCAAAAGTATTACATGCTTTTTATTTTCTGTATTTCTAGGTTTCCTAATTAGAGAACTTTTTAAAGCAATTTTTATGGCTGTCCTGGGATGTAGTTCATATGTTGTAAAGTATACAATTTAAGCAGTACTTAAAGTATGTAACTCAGTTTTTTTAGTACAGAGTTGCATAACCATTATCATCTAATTTTAGTGTGTTTTTGTACCCCCACTCCCACCCCAACCTTAGGCAACCATTAATCCACTTCCTGCCTCTGTAGCTGTGTGTGTGGTCCTTTGTGACTGGCTTTGGTCACAGAGCATCCTGCTTCTCAGGTTCATCCATGCTATGGCATGTCACCACACACTGTTCCTTCTTATGATCGGTAATAAGTGCTCCAGTGTAGGGATAGGTCAGGTTTTGTTTGTCCAGTCCCAATCGATGGGCATTTGAGTTGTTTCTACTTTTTTTGGCTATTGTGAATAATGCTGCTTAGAACATGTGTGTGCAAGTTTGTGTGTGGACATGTGTTTTTGTTTATCTTGGGTGTGTATATCTAAGAGCAAAATTGTTTAATTCTATGATAACTCTGGGTTTAACTTTCTGAGGAACTGCCAAACTGTTTCCCCAAGTATCTGTATTATCACATCATTACCAGCAGTGTGTGAGGGTTCCAGCTTCACTACATCCCTGCCAACACTTGGTACTCTTTTATTATAGTCATCCTATTGTGTTTCAAGGTGGTATCCCATTGTGGTGTTGATTTACATTTTCCAAATGGCTAGCAATGTTCAGTATCTTTTCATATGCTTATTGGCCATCTTTGCTGCTTCTTTGGAGAAGTATCTATTTGAATATTTTGCGTGTTTAAAGCTGGGTTCCTTAATACTATTTTTTCCCAATTTTTATTTATTTGTGAGGCTACCTCTGTGGGTTCAGGAGTAAGGAACTCAGTTCAGGTCTTCCATGTGGGTGGCAGAGACCACACTACTTGAGTCACCACCACCTGCCGCCTCCCAGGATTTTTTATTAGTGGTAAACTGGAATCAGGAGCTGATTCAGTCAGGACTTGAACTGAAGCGCCTTAACCATTAGACCAAGCACCTGCCCTGTCTTTATCAAGGAGCTGTATGAATTTTTCATGTATTCTGGGTACAGATCCATTACCAGATATGTAATTTGCAAATATTTTCTCTAATTTTGTTGGTTTTCTTTTCCCTTTTTTGATAGTATTGTTTATATAATTAAAGTTTTAAATGGTGCAGTGTAGTTTATCTTTTAGTTGTTGCTTCTGCCCTCACTGTCTTATTTCAGAAACCATTGCCCAACCCAAAGTCACAGAGATTTTACAGAATTTTAAAAGCAGGTTGTTTTATTCATTTATTCTGAACCCTACCTATTACTGTGCCGTTAGTACAGCCAGGTGTTTTAAATAATGCAGATCCCTTGAGGACAGTGTTTTCTGTTTACTAGCTGCATTATACTCTGTAATAATACACCCTAAAGTATTCAGCCACGACCTGGATGGGCGTAAAGGCTGAGAGCTCCTTGCACATTTATTGTTATGCTTTGGAACTGTTGTTATTGAAGGCTGCTTTGTTTAGGGTGGCATGGGAAGCCTCTTCCAAAGTTGGAGTTGTTAAACATTTGGCATCAGAAATTGAACAGTCTAGGCAGCTGATTGGAGGAAGGAACATGGATCTGCTGTAGAAGAAGCTCTTGTCTTAGCAAATTCATCTCACAGAGCTGAGTGGCCTTCACAACCCGTTGCTGTTTCTCTACTTTCTTTAAGGTAGGAGAAGAAACCGTTTCTGCAGAATTTAGGGACCATGTGAGGCTAGGCACACTTGAGAGCTGTGTGTGTTCATGCGTAACCTGCGGGGGAACCTCTCGGGGAAGGTGGAACTGTGCTGACTCTTCGCTGTGGTCCTTGGTATTTAATTTCTTATGTATTCTTGAAGGGGAGTGGAAGGGCTAAAACTGGGGCAACTGATACTTTTCACGCAGTTGTGACAAAAATGAAGACATGTAAAAAAAGAGTTCAGCCATTAAAATTGAGTGTAGTTTTTATATCATTGGTTAGAAATGGTTTAAAAGCCCTGAAAAAATGCAGAGGAGCTTCAAGTGATGTCTTGACCCTGTAAAATCTGTGTTAATATAATTAGTGGTCAGCCTCTTATTTGGAAGAGCCACACAGCAGATGAGTGTTTTTAGATTCTTTTAATATCCCTTGGTGGCCTTTCCTGTCGACTGTTCGCTAGAGCACGCTCAGGCTTCTTTTAGTAAGCCATCAACCTCTTGCCGTTAATTAGACTTTGGCAACGAGGCTTCTTGGGTGCCTTCACCACTGGCTGAGATGCTGTTATACTTTAGCTTCATTTTTTAAAACAGTTGCTGGTAGTTTAGGGTGTTTAACGTGATCCAACCTAAGCAAATAATTTGCAGGAAACTGTCAACTATAGATAGTTTTGAGGACATTTTTTTTTTGCTTTTGCTTTTCTATTAATGGAAACTATAAATCCTTTCAACATAGAATAAGTACAGATCTCCCCATGAACGTGTAACTCAGCTTCAGCGTTTGTCATCTCAGAGCCCATTTTGCTTTATCATTCTGCACGTTCCCTCATAGCAGCTCCTGGCCACTGTGCGGCTGTGTGGGAGCCCCTGCATGTGGCCAGTCCAGCTGAGATGGCCTGGCCGTTCCACAGCCCACATGCCCTCCTTGTAGGCACCTCACAGAGTGCTTCCCTGACCCTCCCACCTAAATACCCCTTCCCCCAACCCTGCCTCTGGATAAGCCCTTGAGTGTTTCCTCTAAAATTTTTTTATTTGTATTTATTTGAGAGATTGATTGATTTCCCATCCACTTGTAACTCCCCAGATGGCCCCAACAGCCCAGAGCCTAGAATTCCATCCAGGTCTCCCATGTGGATTGCAGGGCCCAAGCACTTGGGCCATTCTCATCTGTTTTCCAAGGAGCTGGATCAGAAGTGGAACAGCTGGGACTGAAACTGGCACTCATATGGGATGCTGGCATTGCTGGCGGCTTCTTAACTTGCTGTTCCATAAAGCCTGCTGGTCCTATGTGTTTCCTTTATAACACTTTTACAACTTGTAATTATTTATTTGACATGCCTCTGAAGTTCCTGCAATAATTTCTTCCCAAGGAATAAATGCTAGTACCCACTTGATGAATGAATACGACACAAGAAGAATGGATCCTCAACCCAGGCAGACCCGGTGTCTCCTCTTTCACAACACATGTCAAGTTTTCTCCTCCCTGTCTTGATGTGAAGTTCACTGATTATAGTTTTTTTTTTTTTTTTTTAATGAATATAATGCCCTAACTATAGCAGAGAAATACAAGGAAATTATTTGCAATGAAACAATGTTTTTCTAGTGTTGGCAGCGTAGCTTGTATCAGATTAATGCACCAGCAGTAACACTTCTTAAGCTTGAGCTAACATCTGCGTGTGTGTGTGTGTGTGTGTGTGTGACACACAGAAATGAAGTCTTTGCCAAAAGGTTTCCAGAGAGAACTTTCTGGACTGAGCCCCTTGGACAAAACAGCAACCCCCTAGTAAGACTGACTCAAGTTCTTGACTCACTTATTACAGAACTTACCCAGTGTTCAGCAGTCAAACCAGACAAGGTTTACTGGGGGCAGGAATACAAAGGAGACGGCAAGGCAGGAAGAGTTTCCACCAATGGGCTTTCCAGTGGAAGCCGGACAGGAGTTTCTGTTGGGTTAGGGAGGCATTGCTCAGCCTTCCTGGTCTCTGGCTCAGCCCCCTCAGAAGTCCCTAATGAGACTGTAGGGGTCTGTGGTGGTTAGAGTGTGGGATGCACCTTGCCTCTGGTTGGTTTGGAGCTGGAGATGGATATAAGTCAAGTTGGAAAGGGCTTGTTGTTGTTTGTTTGTTTTGAGTGTTGTTTCTGTCCTGTCTCACTGACACCCACTTCCTACCCCTTGTCACGAAGCTCTCCTCTCCATCAGTGAATAACCCTGGCTCCTCTGGGTTTTCTTTGTCCGTTTCTTCCCCTAAGGAGCTCCATGAAGGCAAGGAATTCTATTTTTTTCACCATGGCATCCTCGGCACTCAGAAGAGTGCTGGAAGTTAGCAGGGACACAATTGAACACATGAATTTTCTCCTTCTTGCTCTGTGATTCCTTAGGAAGGAGGGCCTATGAAGAGCTGGATTGTGGTCAACTGTCAAAAAATGTCTCCCTCCTCAGCCTATTGCTGAGTCCAGATGCTCCCCAGGGTTGGGCTGTTACCATTGCCACTCTGTGCTGGGGAGGCAAAATGAAGTGAAGTGATGCGTTAGAGGATACTTCCTGTCTAATTCAGGTTTTTAGACTACCCACCTCGATCTGGCAGTATGTAACATGAAATGCTATTTTGCTCAAACAGTAAGGCTGACTGAGGCTTGATCAATCTGAAAACTGAATTTAAGGATCTGATTATAGCAGCTCAATTCACAGTAGCTAAGATAGGACATCAACCCAGGTGTCCATCAACTTATGACTGGGTAAAGAGAATGTGCCATACTCGGCCATAAAAAGGAATGACATTCTGTCCCTTGCAACAAAATGGTGGAGCTGGAGACCAGTATGCTTAGTGAACTAAGTCAGGCCCCCAAAAAACAAATATGTGTTCTGTGAATTGTGGTAACTCCTATATAAAGTACAAAAAAAAGTAACCTAGGTGAGTGAAATTGATGTCTTGAGATTTGATTATTGTTTATAGCCCCTGTCTGCATGCCTCAGGAACAGTGGTATACTTTGCACTTGTTGAATTCTTTATTGAGTGGAGGATTAGGCCTGTGATTATAAAGTAAATTGAAAGTATGTTATTAAAAAATTAAAAGAAGAAAAGAAGGAGGAGGGGGGAAAGTATTGATTTTTTTCTTAGAATTGTATATGAAATAAGTGAAATTTGTTCCCTTTAGTAATATATTAAGATTCTGGTGGAAGACTGGTTAGTTGGCACTTCAGAGGAGAGTCGCAGTGGCAGCTGGGAGTCATGTGTTGTCACTGTAAAGTTCTATTGGTGTAGCTTATTGATTTTTTTTTAACTTAATGTTTTTTTTCCTCAACAGTATCATAAGAGTTAAAGCAAAGGTGTCAGGTAATGTTCCATGGTCATGGTGCCTATGATAGAAGAATGCCCAGGACATGCCTTGTTGCTTGTCGCTCTCCCCACTCTTGTGTTTTTTTCATTCATTTCAATACTCAACCAGTGTGCCCGTCAACATTGTGTGAGTGATTAACAATGCGGATAGTCAGGATAGAGGTACAGAAAGATGTACGTTCCAGTGGTGACCATTCTCAGCTGTGTTTCCTTTGGACAAGTAAGTTCTCTCTGACTGGTGGTAACATAGCCTACCGGTTAACTGCCTGTGAAGAGTTTAGTTGGACACTTCTTAATCAGATTCACTTTTAATGTTATAAAGCACCTGTAATTATAAAATCCAGCTTTCGGAAAATATTTCCATCTACTGTCAGCCGAGGCCAGGGGTTTAAAACTGTACTTAGCATAGCGCCTGCCGTGAAGTCCACACACAGCAGTAATCGCTGGATGCACGTGTGGGTGACTGAAGGAACAAACTTGCACTCAGGCAAGCAGCTGGACTTTCTCGCCTTTGCTCCCAAGTCTCTTCCCCCCTCCCTCTCTACCCACTACAGCATGGCTCTGAGGAGTTGAGGTGTCTGATGAGCCTGGGGACATGGCTTTGGAAGGGAGACCTCACTAAAAGAAAGTGACGTCACATGGAAGGGGCTGTTACAGGGGAGTAGCCCAGATGCCAGCATAAAGGCCTGTAGTGCTCTGAGAACACCCACCGTGTGTACGTGCCCTCCGCTTGCGCTAAGTCTAAGCTGTTAAGGACAGTAGAAGGCTGTGTCTCTGTGGTTACATGTTCCGTGTGAGCAGGCACAGAAACGGGCACCAAATTAGAAACAGGAAGAAGCACGAGAAGCAAAGCAAAAGTTCTGTGTATAATCAAGAGGGTGGGGCTCAAAAAGTCTTTCTCGCATAGCAAGTTGCTGAAGAAAAGAAGTCGGCCCTTTCAGCTGGTGCGACGACTTTTCGTTTGGCTGTAATATTCCCCTGGTTTCATTGAACAAAGCTGTTCTGTCTGAGGGAGTACATAATTAACCCATAGAAATTAGTGCATCCAGTATTTTACTAGGAAAACGGATTAAATACTGGTATGTGTAAAAATAGTACCTGTTATTGTTCTCCCTGGGATAAAATTACCGGGACTGTCAGTCACCCTGCTGAAGGGTCTGGTTTATTGTCGGCTGGGTTGGAAACTGCTTCCCGTCTCCCTGTTACATAAGAGTCCATAGTTACATGAAAGTGGGATATTTTTTCTCTTCTAAAAAAGGTCTGGGCTGAGGTGCTTCAGGAACAGAAAATGAAGATTTGGTTGTTTCGGAATTGAGTTTGTTTACATTGTGTCAATTTTAAATAACTCTTGTACCCCTTAACATTTCTTTCTGGATATTGCATGCTGTTTTGAATTTAATATGCCCTGGATTTGGAAGAAGACTGTTGTGGTTCTTTAAATTCATTCATTCACAGCGCAAGTGGCAGGCACTGTCGTACACACGATGGGTGTTCTCGGAGCACTACAGGCCTTTATTTGTTGTATTTTCCTTCATTAAGTTCTGGACTCACAAAAATGAAAACTTGGTTCTTGCCCTTAAGGGATCAGTTTAGTAGTAGGAGGGTAGAGATGAGCACAATTGTGGTACAGCATCCATAGAGGTGTGCATGGTCTGTTTCGTAGCACACAGGAAAGAACCCAGAGCATCCTTGGTGGGGAGCAGCGGAGAAGACTTCCCGGAAGAGGTGATACCTGAGTTTGATGACATAGTCACACATGGGGATCAGGAGCCTTGTATAATGTTCACATCAGAGGCAATTATATAACAAGTCACATGGTATCCAGATGTGTTCAGAGGCAAATGAGGCTGGAGGAATGAGATGTGGGGAGCAACTCGGACTAGACTAAGTTACTGGAATTAAGACTTATTCTATGCATCTGCTCTCCCACAATATGGCACTGGGAGAGGAGGCAACAGCTTCTACCCAGCTGCCTCTCATCAACTTGACAAGCTGCAGGAGCTGCTCCTGATTGGAGGAGAGCAGCGTACTCGGCGTGTGGGTAGCAGAGTTGGGATTGGTGGAAGAGGACTATAAAGGAGGAGAGAGACAACATGCACCAGGAACATCTAAGAGGAACATCTAAGGGGAACACCTGTGCAGCCCCCGAGAGAGCTGGCCGGCGGTGTGCCGCTCCCCCGCGGAAGTGGGGAAAGTGGCCAGGGGGAACCCTTCCCTCCGTGGAAGGGTCGGTAGCCAACCCGGGAAGAACCAGCAGCAAACCCGGGGAGGGCCGAGCAGACGAAGGAACAGCGCAGGGTCCTGTGTCGTTCCTCCACGAAGACGGGGAGCGACATAATGGTGCTGTGACTCGGATATGAAGCCTAGGCAGGGTTCTGTGTCGTTCCCCCATGAAGACGGGGAGCGACAATGAGATCCCCAGGTCCAGTGTTTTAGTTTGTTTTTAAACCTGAAAATGAGGCTGTGTTGATCCTAGGAGGCTTCTAAGGAATTAATTTCCTTGAAAGCTTTTTATGTTGTTGCTTCTTGGTGAGTAACCACACTCACCTCTCAGCCCCTGCCTTTGTAGAGTGTTGAGGGTTGAGTATTTGCTGTCTGGAGTTTGGCAACATTTTGAACAAGGACATCCCAAGTGGGCTCACCTTTGATTCGCAAAGTATGGCTTTTTTCCATTTTGTGACTATTATACTTCATGTCCAGGTCTGTCTTGCCTAGGCCTCTGTTTTTCTGCCCTTCTGGAATCTGTCTCTATCTCCATCTCCTCTAGGCTCAACTGCTCCTTTCTATTTTCTCTCCTTTCTATTTTCTCTCCTTTCTATTTTCTCTAGCCTTTCCCCAGTTCCCAGCCCTGCGCATGTGTGTGTAGGTGACCCACAGACTTAACTCCCTTCTTGTTAAATGAGAGAGATCTTCCGTCTGCTTGTTCATGGGGTTGGACCAGGCAGAAACCAGGATCCAGGAGCTTCATTTGGGTCTCTCACATGAGTGGCAGAAGAACTTGGGGCAGCCGGAACTTGATGCCAGCTCAAGGGCAGCGGCTTTACCTGTTATGCTATAATGCTGGCCCCAAAATAAATCTTTAATAAAAAATTAATCAGCTGTACAGTCTCCACCGAGAGATCAGTAATGAAGGCTCACTAGGTCTTTCTTGCTCCTTCTTTTGCTGCATTTTTATTTGTTTATATATTTTTAAGATTGATTTATTTATTTGAAAGTCAGAGTGACACAGAGAGAGGAGAGGCAGAGAGAGAGAGAGAGAGAGAGAGAGAGAGAGATCTTCCATCTGATGGTTCACTCCCCAATTGGCCGCAATGGCCGGAGCTGTGTCGATCCAAAGCTGGGAGCCAGGAGCTTCTTCCAGGTCTCCCACATGGTTGCAGGGGCCCAAGGACTTGGGCCATCTTCTACTGCTTTCCAAGGCCATAGCAGAGAGCTGGATGGGAAGTGGAGCAGCAGGGACTTGAACCGGTACCCATATGGGATGCTGGTGCTTCAGGCCAGGGTGTTGACCCACTGCGCACAGTGCTGGCCCCTATTTGTTTATATTAAACAATTGTTTATTGCCAAAGATATTTAATAGTTTATTGAATTAGCTATTTTAGGTTAATATTTTTTGTTTCCTCTGTGTGTGTGTATGTGTATGTATGAAGGTACTTCAGAAAGTTCATGGACAAATTAAAATTAAAAGAACAGTTTAGGGGCAGACATTTGGCATAGCAAGGTACTGCTTGTATTGCCCGCATCCCATGTGAGAGTACGTGGGTTCCACTACTGGCTCTCCTGCTAATGTGCACACTGGAAGGCAGCAGGTAATGGCTCAAGTAGTTGGGTCCCTACCATTCACTTGGGAGACTTGGATTAAGTACCTGATTTTAGCAGCCCTAGCTATTGTGAGCATTTGGGGAATGAATCAGTGGATGGGAAGATGGATCCCTCCTCCCCCTTTTCAAATGAATTCAACAAATAACTTTTTTAAAGATAAGTTATTTTGACATTAAAATTTTTGAAATCCATGCAATTTTTTCATAATTCATATTTTCCATAACTTTTTGAATACTGTTATATAAAAAAGGGTGTGTGTGTGTGTGTAGTTTTCTCCCCAGACCTTTGCTAAGAAATGACCTCAAACAGTAGCATTCACAGTGTTAGTATAGCAAAGAAGCAAACTCAAAAGTAACTTTCCCCTGTTCTCTTGAGACAGGCTTCTAAGACCAGGTGTGTACTGGGGGAGGGGCGGAGGGTCCCCACCCCGCAAGCAGGTAGTGCTGCAGCAGCAGCTGGCGTCCTCAGATTCGGTTCTGCGCTGACACCATCTTGTAGAGCCAGGGTCACATCCTACAGGTTGAGGGCTCAGTGCCCACAATTGCACCCCCACCCTCACTTCAGATACCAGGAGCTCCCACAACCCTCCTCTGATTAGTTTAATTTGCTAGAGCAACTCTCAGCACTCAGGGAAACCTGTACTGGTTGACTATTTAAAAAAAGTATGAAGGACACCCACAAACACCAGATGAAGAGATGTCGAGGGCAGGGTGGGGGGCTAGGGGCACAGAGTCCCCCAGCCTGCTCCATGTGTGGACCCTGTGCCTGTTCAGCTCTCCAGAAACTCTCCAGACAGTCACTGAATCCTTGGCCATTGCTGATTAGCTGTCCTGGTCTGTCTGGTGAGTAGCTCCCATCCTGAGACTGCATGGAGGCTTCCAGCCTTTAGTCCCCTCATTCGCTAAGCCACTGTCAGTTCGGAGTTTCCAAGGAGTTTAGGAGTTCTATGCCAGGAAAAGAAAGGGAGACCAAATGTACTGCCACGTTTTTAAAATTAGACCAAAATTATGGGACTGTTCTAAATTTTTGGTGGAGAAAGCCAAGAATTTTAATATTAATGACAAATAAGATTCCTGTTGTAACATTGTCAAATAGTTAACAGTAGGTTTTCAGATTTCTATGGTGTGCTAAGAACTGTTTTATAATAATGAGTTATTGTTACTAACTTAGCTTTCAAATTATATAAACCATATATTCTCATCATGGAAAGTGCAGAAAATGTAGATAAAAAAATGTAAAAATCATAGCCATTCCTAATGGCTTAACCTCCGCTTAACCACTAGAATGGATTCTGTCTGGCACACAGTACGTGTGCGATAAACAGCTCTTGGATGAGTGGATGAGTAAGTGGACCTGTGGGCTTTGTAGTGGACACTCTGCAGAAGGGCACAGCTGTTCATATCTGGAAGAGTGGGTGTGCAGTCCTACTTTTTAGTTGTCAAAGTGAATTTTAAATTACATATGTTATGATTAATTTATTAAAAGACAGTAATTAATGAAAGTACTAAGAAGTGCTAAATGTCAAGGAGGCATTTGGGAAAGCAGTGAAATTTTAAGATGCTGCTTGGGACACTAAATTGGAGTGCCTGGATTTGAGTCTGGGTTCCTCTTTTGATTCTAGCTTATTGGATTAGCCATTTTGGTAATAAGTTAGGCCAATATTTTTATTTCATATGTGTGTGTGTGTGTGTGTGTGTATGTGAGCATACTTCAAAAAGTTCGTGGAAAATGGAATTAAAAATTGAAGAGTGGACATTTGGCATAGCAATTAAGATATTGCTTGTGCTGCCTGCATCCCGTATGGGGGTGCCTGGGTTCTGCTTCTGGCCACCTTCATACTAAGGTGCACCTGGGAGGCAGCAGGTGATGGCCCAAGTGCTTGGGTACCTAGAGTGTGTTCTAAGCTCCTGACTTCAGTTTGGCTCAGCCCCAGCTGTTTTGGGTCATTTGGGGAGTAAACCAGAGGATGGGTGATCTGTCTCTGCCTTTAAACTAAGGAAACAAAAATTTTTTAAAATCTGCAGGTTGTTGTAAAGTCGGGCTGTAATTTATATCTGAATGCTGACACGACCTCATTAAGTAACATTGGGATGAGACCCTCTGCTTCTGGGGGCCAGCACAGCCCCCTGTCTGTAGCAGTGGTCAGCAGAGTTCACTCTCACTGCACTTCTGCAAATAAACAAGTGTGCAGACTAGAAATCAGAAAACCATTAATATCTTTTACTAGTAAAGACTATTTGGTAAAAATTTCACAAGTGGATGTGCTGAATCTCATAGGCCTGCTTCTTACCCCAATGGACTTTCTCCAGTTAGATATGCTTTTCTTTAACACATTAAGCTAATTGTTGATGAACTAGTGATGGTATAGTTTTACCAAAAGAATAGGTATTAAAACCAGGAATGTTTTATTTAAAATGAAATACGTAAAGACAGATAATTGACTTAATAAAAGTGAGACATGCAGAAACAGCCTGAAAGTTTGTTATTAAATTATTCCATTTGTGCTTTTTTCTTCCTTCCTTCGTTTCTTTTTCTTTTTTTATAAAAACCATGTTTTGCTTCAAGCACTGTACTTCATGAGAAGTTAATGTTTGTTTATGTAATTTCCTTTAGTGTTTTGTTTAGTGTCTAATGTTGCTGATAGAATGTATATTGCACAGGAAATTATTTTCTAACTTTTGTATTGGTACACTCATAATATTTCATACATGTTATGGGTCATAAAGAACTTTGTGGACTGGTTCAGACATACTGAGTTTCAAACAATAAGCTTAGAAATTCACTTTTGAAACACAGCTCAGTTTTATATCAGGAGTTGCCTATTTTGTAATAAAACAAAGAGCTTTTACACTGTACTATTTTGAAATATGATCAAGAAGCATCTAGTTCATATAACTTTTTGCTAATTAGGAAAGGTCTTAGTTTGGCTTCGAAATCTATCCATTGTCTCTCTAGTTGGCGATAGTCTGATGAAAAAGCCTACTGAGAAACTTCTAGACTATAAATTTCTATGCAGGGTCTTTTAAACACCAATTTAAAAAACAATAATACTTAGGGGCCGGTGATGTAGCATAGTGGGTAAAGCTGCCGCCTGTAGTGCTGGCATCCCATATGGGCACTGGTTCGAGTCCCAGCTGCTCCACTTCTGATCCAGCTATCTGCCATGGCCTGGGAAAGCAGTGGAAGATGGCCCAAGTGCTTGGGCCCCTTCACCCATGTGGGAGACCCAGAAGAAGATCCTGGCTCCTGGCTTCAGATTGGCACAGCTCTGGCTGTCACGGCCATTTAGGGAATGAACCAACAGATGGAAGACCTCTCTCTATGCCTCTCCTTCTCTCTGTGTAACTCTGACTTTCATATAAATAAATAAATAAATATTTTTTAAAAATAATAATAATAGTACTTAGAAATCCACCGAAAACTTGAGAATTTTCTATGGTTAAGAGTCATTATCAGTCATGAAAGTATGAACTACTTCTGAAACATTTTTGGGGGATTTAAAAGTTGCTGCTCAAAGTTTTTTCAAATGTTCATTTTTACAAGAATGAGTGTTAGTCTCAAGGGAGAGCTGTTTGGAAGAAATTCATTTTCTAGTTAAGAAGAAGTAAAGACAAAGTGTTCACTTTCTAAAAAATTTTGATTTGATAACCTCCTCTAATAATATTTTAATGTGAAAATGGGTCTTGTGACATGTGACTTTGAACATACTTCATTTGCTAGATATTTTTTTAAGATTGATTTATTTATTTGAAAGGCAGAATTATAGAGAGGCACAGGCAGAGAGAGAGAGAGAGAGAGGTCTTCCAACCTCTGGTTCACTTCCCAAATGGCTGCAACAGCCAGAGCTACGCTCAGCTGGAGCTATGCTGATTTGAAGCCAGGAGCCAGGAGGTTCTTCTGGGTCTCCCATGCTGGTGCAGGAGCCCAAGGACTTGTGCCATCTTCCACTGCTTTCCTAGGCCATAGCAGAGAGCTGGATTGGAAGTGGAGCAGTTGGGTCTCAAGCCAGCGCCCCTAGGATGCCGACACTGCGAGCGGCAGCTTTACTTGCTACGACACAGCGCCGTCCCCAGGTGTTGTTTTTTAATGACCATTGTATTTTATAAGTAACCCTATTTGTAGAAGAATGAGGAAAAACACAGAGGTGTGACCTTCCCACTTTAATCCTTTGAAAGAACACAACCCACTCAAAACCATGAGGTTGGGGGTGGGAGTTGGGGTGTAGTAGGTTAAGCTGCCACCTGTGATGCTGGTATCCTTTATGAGCACTGGTTTGAGTCCTGGCTGCTCTGCTTCTGATCCAGTTCCCTGCTAATGCGCCTGGGAAAGCAGCAGAGGATGGCTCAAATGCTTGGGCCACGCCATCTGTGTGGAAGACCTGGATGGAGTTCCATGCTCCTGGCTTCTGCCTAGCCCAGCCCCAGCTATTGTAGCCATTTCAGGAGTGAACCGGCAGATGGGAGATCTCTTTCTCTATCTTTCCATCTCTCTGAAACTCTGCCTTTCAAACAAATAAATTTTTTTTAATTTATTTTATTTTTTTTGATAGGCAGAGTTACAGAGAGGTAGAGGCAGAGAGATGAGAGAGAGAGAGAGAGAACCATCCACTGGTTCACTCCCCAATTGGCTGCAATGGCCAAAGTTGAGCCAATGCAAAGTCAGGAGCCAGGAGCTTCTTCTGGGTCTCCCACGAGGGTGTAGGGGCCAGGGGGTTGGGCCATCTTCCACTGTTTCCTAGCTGCATTTAGCAAAGAGCTGAATCAGAAGTGGAACAGCCAGGACTCAAATTGGCACCCATATGGGACGTTGGCCCCATAAATAAATCTTAAGGGGAGGCTGTATTTATAATGGATTTTTAAGGTATTTGCTACCATAATTACAATTTGGTATTGGATGATATATAATTATACAGTGTTTCAAGAGTAGGGTGCTGTACTTGATTCCATATGTCAAAACTTGCTGGTTTCTTTCTTTTTCCCCCATGAGAAATTAAATTAAGGAAATGTAATTAAACACTAGTTATTTTAATTTCCGTGCTGTTTTATCAAGATCTTGCTCTCGCTGGAGTCATGAATACTGGTGGCATACACTGTTACCTGGTATAACGAGTTGGAGGCTATTGTTCTGAATCTGGTGAGGGAGTTCTGTGCCAGTCAACACAAAGTTATGTTCTGTGGTCAGAAGCATGAAAATTTTTCTTCTCATTTTGTGTGGTGTAACTATTAGTATTGTCAGTGTATTTGCCTAAAAAGTAAGCTTTGCTGAAACAGTGAATGGATTTACCTGCAGATTTTACATGCGCCCTGGTCGATTGGCATCAGCCACTGATTAAGTTTCTGGCAGAGAACTAAGCCTTGGTTATTCAGATGCTTTATTGGCACACGGTTCCTGTCAGCATAGGACTGTTTAAAACTCTTGACACATATTAGCTGGCGCCGCGGCTCACTAGGTTAATCCTCCGCCTGCGGTGCCGGCACACCGGGTTCTAGTCCGCCGGATTCTGTCCCGGTTGCCCCTCTTCCAGGCCAGCTCTCTGCTGTGGCCAGGGAGTGCAGTGGAGGATGGCCCAAGTGTTTGGGCCCTGTACCCCATGGGAGACCAGGATAAGTACCTGGCTCCTGGCTTCGGATCAGCGTGGTGCGCCGGCCGCGGTGGCCATTGGAGGGTGAACCAATGGCAAAGGAAGACCTTTCTCTCTGTCTCTCTCTCTCTCTCTCACCGTCCACTCTGCCTGTCAAAAAAAAAAAAAAAAAAACAACACACTCTTGACACATGCAAGGGTCTCCTTATAAGAGCCATGTTTCAGATTATGCTATAGAAAAACAACAAGAAGAGAAAGCAGGTGCCCAGACACGGTGCAGGGAGTATTTTATTTTATTTATTTATTTTTTTAAATTTTTATTTATTTATTTATTTATTTTGACAGGCAGAGTGGACAGTGAGAGAGAGAGAGACAGAGAGAAAGGTCTTCCTTTTGCCATTGGTTCACCCTCCAATGGCCGCCACGGCCGGCGCTGCAGCTGGCGCACTGCGCTGATCCGATGGCAGGAGCCAGGTACTTCTCCTGGTCTCCCATGGGGTGCAGGGCCCAAGCACTTGGGCCATCCTCCACTGCACTCCCTGGCCACAGCAGAGAGCTGGCCTGGAAGAGGGGCAACCGGGACAGAATCCGGTGCCCCGACCGGGGCTAGAACCTGGTGTGCCGGAGCTAGAACCTGGTGTGCCGGCGCCGCAAGGCGGAGGATTAGCCTAGTGAGCTGCGGCGCCGGCCCGCAGGGAGTATTTTAGAAGAGCCGCGGTTGGGTTTGCAAGTTTGCAAGTTTGCAAGTTGAAGGAAGCGTCTGATGATGAGCCAACTGCTAGCTGTTGACAGAAGTGCTCTTGGTGTTGGGGAATGCCTTCAGAGCAGAATCAAAGAATGGCTCTTTGGTTCTGCCTTTGTATTTGGCTGTATCCTTTTTTTCAAAGCAGGCTTCCTAAATTAATGCCTTCCTGCTGCACAAAAACCTGATCATTTCTTCGGTGAACTAGGGAAAGAGGCATTCAGAGGTCACTGTTGCTCTTGTGACTTTTGTACATAGGTAGCTTCCCCTGCTGTGGTTTAAATGCCCAATCTAAAAACTGTGGTTGATAACCAATAGGTTGTTCAATATATTTCAGAGTCATTGTGGCTCTCACCATTGTTCAGATGTTTGCTTTGAAGCTCATGGTTAAAAAAAAATAGGTAACAGGGCAGCTTTTACTTGGTCAAATTTATTAGAGACCTATCTCAAATGTTAGAGGGAATGTTAACAAGTCTATGTAATATTTCTGGAAGGCCATTTGGAACTAGCTATCAAAACTAAAAACTATCTATAGACTTTGATCACTCAGTTCCATACCTGACCATCTATCCTATAGATGATTATCCAGATTTTGTTTATCACATCATCGGGTATGGCATCAAAACATTGGGAAGAGATTCAATGACCTTCTTAGTGGAATGGTCAATATGTTGTTGTGCATTCCTCCTCTGGAATAACTAAAAGTGAGTTAGGGCAATTGAGTAGCAAGGGTCTGTGTGAAGTGATTTAGGAAAAAGGAAGTTCACAGAACTGCGTGAAAGTTTCTCCTAGTAAAAAGCACACAAAGCATTTCTCTGAATTGCTTTTGTTGTCTTACATATGAACCAGGCTGCCAGCACTGGCTGTGAGCTTTGTTGATGACAGGAAAAGTGAGGTGATAAAGACAGATATCTTAAAGCCAGTTTTTCTTTCTTAAATGTAGAAGTATATGTATGTCTATATAAATGTATTGAATATATACAAAAAGATATATATGCAAAAATGAACAAAATGTTAGTGGTGGTTCCTAGATACTAGAGCTACAGCAATTTTTTTTCATGTTTCTCTACTAGAATTTCTTTTCAAGAATCCCATGTTTATATAATATGAAAGAAAAATCAAACTTTTCTTGGAGTGGGGAACATAAGAACAATTGCATCTAATTTTCAACATTGTATTATTAGCATTCTGATTTAGCCTCAAACTTTCAATGCAATGTGCCACGTACACTTAGTTCTCAATTTACAAATGTGATATGTTTTAAGACCTAGAAATATTTGCGCCTCTGAAGTAGTAATTTGTATTAAAATTATAAAGCAGAATTTTTATTTTGTCTCCAAAGCATTAGTATTAAAAAGTAAAAAGCAAAACATTCCACAGGCATAAAATTTCTGTTTAAAAGCACATGGATGGCCGGTGCCACGGCTCACTAGGCTAATCCTCTGCTTGCGGCGCTGGCACACCAGGTTCTAGTCCCGGTCGGGGCGCTGGATTCTGTCCCAGTTGCTCCTCTTCCAGTCCAGCTTTCTGCTGTGGCCCGGGAAGGCAGTGGAGGATGGCCCAAGTGCTTGGGCCCTGCACCCCATGGGAGACCAGGAGAAGCACCTGGCTCCTGGCTTTGGATCGGCACAGCGTGCCGGCCGTAACAGCCGTTTGGGGGATGAACCAACGGAAGGAAGACCTTTCTCTCTGTCTCTCTCTCTCTCACTGTCTAACTCTGCCTGTCCAAAAACAAAACAAAACAAAACAAAAGACCAAAAAGCACATGGGTACTAAACTGAAGACAAAAGGGGAAAGATTGGTAGATCTAACTGCATAAGAAGGAAAAATTCTCATTATCAGTGCTTCCAAAAATTGGTAGCCATAAGGTGTACTTTTGTGTGTGTGATCAACAAGAAAAGAATACTTCTATAGAAAATGGGTGGAAAGCATAAATAGGAGAAATTACAGATAAAGAAATATGAATAGCCAGTAAACAAGAATATATCCAAGCACAGTAGTAATCCAAATTGCTGATGAGAATTATGATAATATATTTTAGTAAAATTTCTCTGAACAATACTTTGGTTTATTTGAGATCAAAATAAGTGCCAACCCTGACCCCGGTGATTAAAGGCCTAACACTTTATAATGATTTAGCTAATTAGGACTACCTTTTTACAAAACAGATGTATGGTTATATTAATTATTCAACTCTGTGTATTTTTTTAAAGATTGATTTGTTCATTGGAAAAGCAGAGTGACAGAAAGATCTTCCATCTGCTGGTTCACTGCCCAGATGGATGCAGTGGAGGAAATTTGAGCTTGGCCAAAGCCAAGAGCCAGGAACTCCATGTAGGTCTCCTGTGTGGGATCCAGGGATCCAGGTGCTTGGGCCATCATCCACTGATTTCCCAGGTGCATTAGCAGGAAGCTGCTTGTTTGAAGTAGAGTAGCCGAAACTCAGACTGGCACTTTGATATGGGATAAGAGCATTGCAAACCATAGCTTAACCTACTGTGCCACAGCTGTAGCCCCATCCAACTGTTTATAATGACCAAAATGAAGGGAAAAATCATAAATACACAATGGTAAAATTATATTATGGTTATGTTATACAGTTGAGTCCTATGTCATTAAAAATCATGTAACATTATATGGAAAATTAGTGAAGAATTAATTTGTAAAATAATACAATATGACATTCTCTTTTTGTAAAATTGTAAACCTTAGTATATAAAAGGGTCTAGAGGAATGTACCATTACATCAAAACACTCAAAGTGACTCTCCCTGGATAATTGAGTGATTTTTTTTTCCTCTTCTCTTTGCATTCTTTAAATCTTCTGACATAAATTGCAAACTTTCAATGAAATACTTAACTTACAAGTTATTTCTCAGTTTATAAATATAATACGTAATTTATTCGCCTCCTAAGGTGAACATGTATTTCTTTTATAGTCAAAAAAAATTCACCTTGTTCATATGATACATTAAAGAAGAGCCAAACAGACAACATGGAAACTAGACACAGAAGAATGCTCACAGACAGTAAGAGGAAAGTCGAGGTAATGAACATTTATTAGGCACTAATTGTGTGCCAGTTTCTTACATGTTGTTTCAACTAAGCATTTATTTACTAATTTAGCAAATACACATTGAACACCTGTTACTAAGTTGTAGTCACAACAAATAGTCCTTCTTACAGAAAATTAGTCTCCGAAAAATACCACTCGTGATCATACAGCTAGTTAAGCAGCAAGCCAAGTGTTTAAATGTGGCCAAAATTGCCAGGATCATCCCATGAGTTTCCCGCCAACACGAAGCTCAGACAGCCCGTCTACCAGGACTCACCAGACTGTCAGGAAGAGCGTGCATCCTGATTCTGGGCTGCCGCCAGCACTGCCTCCTCCCTTCCCGTGTCCTGAGCCAGCGTGCCCCGTGGGTCTCAGAAGGGCACCGGGCCCCCGCAGGCTTGTGCTTCCACTCCAAGCCCAGGCTTCGTTTCCTGGATTTCCCCTGGCATGGCTTTTCTGGGAAGAGAAAACTTGTGTGAGTCTTTGGGTGTCTCTGCCATTGGCTTTTCGTCATTTCCAGCTATGCTTGGCTAACATAACCGTCTCCATTTCCTGGTAAGTGCTGGTGAGTTTTTAGCCATTCAAGTGGTCATCCTTCTAACAACCCCTTTTATGTTACTGAACTCCACATCTTCACAAGTGAGCTTTTAAGCCAGTTCAAGAGCACATTTTTCTGCCATGTGAACAGTGACATATCCAGCGTCTTAAAGGGAAGAGCTGAACACGGCAGGCAAGAACCCATAATTATGTGCAAGAGGGTTGCAGTTGCCTCTGTTGTCATACACACAGAAACCAAATAGAGGCTAAATGCAGAAGTCTTCAGCACTCAGCAGAGTCTTCCCTGAAATGTTAAACCCAAACCAGAGAGAAAACGCTTGTGACCTTGGAGAAGACTCTCGGTTCTGTGAATTGTTTAGGAAACGAAGAGGACTTGGAAGATGGGAAGGTAGATACAACTAATGGAAAAATGCAATCTGAGAAAGCACTACAGACTCCTCAGTGAAGCCATTGAGAGTTTCTGAGAATGAAAGTGTAGTGGACCACACAAGTGGAGACTTAGGAGAGGCTGGTAAAGCTTGGGGCTGGCACTGTGGCATAGCGGGTGAAGCTGCCGCCTGTAGTGCCGGCATCCCATATGGCCGCTGGTTTGAGTCCCAGCTGCTCCACTTCCAATCCAGCTCTCTGCTATGTCCTGGGAAAGCAGTAGAAGATGGCTCAAGTGCTTGGGCCCCTGCACCCCATGGGAGACCTGGAAGAAGCTCCTGGCTTTGGATCACTGCAGCTCCAGCCATTTTGGCCATTTGGGGAGTGAACCAGCGGATGGAAGACCTCTCTGTCTGTCTCTCTCTCCCTCTCTTCCTCTCCCCCCTTTCTCCCTCCCTCCCTCCCTCCCTCTCCCTCTCTCTCCCTCTCTGCCTCTCTATGTGTAACTCTGACTTTCAAATAAATAAATAAATCTTAAAAAAAAATATGGCAAGCTTTTCTCTTTGCTTGCTCCAGCATAGGTAGCAGATGCTTATTTTTGTTTTTATCTGGTTATCCCTTGCATGCATCTTTTCTGAGTTGGATTTAAAATAAACCATCAAGGTTATTGTTTCTGCTGGTTCAGTTCTCCCAAATTGTGAGATCCATTTTCATATCTGACTCATTTTCACATCACCTTCCCTTACTCTTCATGGTGTTAGTCTTTGCTTTTCATACCGAAGCTCATCTTCTAGTTGTCAGTCTCTTCTCCGTGGCTCCTGCAGTGTGTGCTCTGGAACATGAAGCTAATCTCCTCCTCTGTGAACTCAGTGGTTCAAACAGTGCTTGTAGGGTGTGCACTACCCACCCAGTATTGCACTATAAAAAGCAAGTCCCTTGGCCTCGGGGAGCTTGCTTATAGTTTAGAACTAGAGTACACCTCCCAAGACCTGCCAGTAGCATTAGGGGATGAAGAAAGGGCCACAGAACGAGAAGGGCAGTGGGAACTGTGCTTGCAGGGGAGCCAGGGAGCCGTTGAGGGAGGGAAGAGGTTGGGAGGGCCTAGTGGTGAGAGGAGAAGCCTGGGGGCTGCCCCAGCCTCCATCCCTTTCCCGGGGAGGGAGGATTGCTCGTATCGGAACTTCTACCTTTTTCCATCCCTCATGTCCAACTTCCCTGCTTCCTCCCTTATTATAAGTATTTCAGAAAGTTCATGATAAAAGGAAATTCAAAGGTAAGCTTATTTTGATGCAGAAAATGTTGACATGTATTTATTTTATAGTGTGCGTTTCCATGAATTTTTTAAGTGCCCTAGTATTCTATTATTAACACCCCTCCCCTGCACTGTGTGCCCCTCTTCCTTCTTCAAACTCAATTTAAAACAGCCCCTCCTTTGAAGCCTTCTTCTGATTCCGTGGCTTGCTTTCAGAATAGGTGGCATTTCCTGTCTTGTTCTCCTATATAAACAGCATTTGTGCACATAGGCATAGCCTTGTATATATAAGGCTGAATTGAAAACAAGATGAATCTTGAGGATAAATACGTATCTTTCATGGGAAAGCTCCATATGATACATTTTCAGGCACTTGCAAAAATGATTTTGTTATATTGTAGCTTGCAACCACAAGGGTGAATAAATGGTTTACCTTAAACCATGCAGGTCCTTACCAGTGTGGATTCACTGAAGTGGAGTTCAGGTTCCCTGACACTTTTTTTTTTTTTTTAATCAACTTTATTTTTTAAAGCCATTTTAGATTCAGAGCAAAATTGAGCAGATGGTAAGTAGAGGTGCTATAGCCTGTCACCACTCTCACAGCCTCCCTGCTGGTGACATCCCACACCTCAGTGGGTATGTTTTAGGATCAGTGAACCTAAGTTGACATGTCATTATTACCCGGGGTGCAGTGTTTATTTTACTCTCAGCATTGTACATTCTATGTGTTGTGAGCAATGTATGAATGGAATGGCAGGCGTACATCATTGCAATATACTACATCCATTTTTGTGCTTTAAAGACCTGTAAGTTTTCTTGAGTTACAGAGATGCAAGGTACTAAAGCATTTATTGATATCAGGAGGTAGAGGGATGAGCAGATTATTAAAGAAAAATGGAAGGAGATGCTACATTTGGAATTAAGGTAAGATTCTCAAAAATTATTAGCAAGATGAATCAATTTATGAATCTTCTTACCTTTTAGAAATGCATGCAAAATGAAAGAGGCCTGTAGTTGGTATTTGTTTCGTGGGCTCCTGAGTGTCAACGCCTGTCAGTCACCTGCATTCTTTCTTCTCATCTTCTTTTCTGCTCACCTTTTAAAAAAAAGAAAACGCGGGACTCAGGGAACACCTACTGAACACCAGTTGTGTGCCAGGCATTGTAGCAAGGAGTGGGTAGGTGCTGGGGATGCAGGCATACTTGAGATGGTGTTGATGCCTTCTGGGAACAGTCATCTAGCAGGGGAGGGAGTCCTGGCAACAATCACCAAAGGCTGTGTAGGGTGTTCAGGACCCGGTGTCTGTTCCGGAGGCCTGGAAGGACCAAGAGTTCTGTTGGGGAGGGGAAGCAGGAGGGCTGGTCAGGAAGTCTCCCAGGATGTGAGGCTGCAGCTGAACCAAGAGATCCAACCGTGGACCACAGCCCCCAGCCATGTCCCCGTGGAAACAGCCTGAGGGAGAGCTCAGTTGTAGGTCTGCCTTTGTGGCTATTAAATAAGAGCCTTTCGTCTTATTAGCCCTCAAAGTGCTTGAGTCATTTTGTGGCCACACATGTATCATGAGTATTGTGAGTGGTGTATGCATAAGCAAAGAAACATAAAACCATTGAAGAATGGGTAAAGCCCAACTGTTACAGCCAGAAGGAGCCACAGCCCATGCTTTCCAGCCTCTTCCCAGGGTAGAGAGGGAGGGGAGGCCAAGTGAGTGGCCAGCAGAGCCGGGGCAGACTGCAGAGTGCTTCAGTTCTGCTGGGTGTGCATTTCTCAGTAGTGAGCTGGCCTGGGCAGCCTTGAGGAGCCTGGAGACGTACTTAGGTGCACTGCAGACTCCTTATCAAAAGGGTATGAAAAGCCATGAGCTTGGTTTTCCAGTATTCTGGGATTAAATATAACCTGTAACCTCAGATGACTCCAACTTCCTGAACTCTGTTTTTCCTTCTTAAAATGGAGATTTGGGGCCGGCGCCATGGCTCACTTGGTTAATCCTCTGCATGTGGCACCAGCATCCATATGGGGGCTGGGTTCTAGTGCAGGTTGCACCTCTTCCAGTCCAGCTCTCTGCTATGGCCTGGGAGGGCAGTGGAGGATGGCCCAAGTGGTTGATCGCTGCACCCACATGGGAGACCAGGAGGAAACACCTGGTTCCTGGCTTCAGGTTGGCACAGCACTGGCTGTGGCAGCCATTTGGGGAGTGAACCAACAGAAGGAAGACCTTTCTCTCTGTCTCTCTCTCTCACTGTCTATAACTCTACCTGTCAAATAAACAGAAAGAAAGAAAGAGAGAGAGAGAGAGAGGAAGAGGAAGAGGAAGAGGAAGAGAGAAGAGAAGAGAAGAGAAGAGAAGAGAAGAGAAGAGCAGGAAAAGGAAAAGGAAAGGAAAGGAAAGGAAAGGAAAGAAAAGAAAAGAAAAGAAAAGAAAAGAAAAGAAAAGAAAAGAAAAGAAAAGAAAAGAAAAGAAAAGAAAAAGGAAAAGCCAACGTTTAAAAAAATCGAGATTTAAAAACCCATATCTAAGGGCAGGTGACTTGGTAGAGCAGTTAGGACACCCATGTCCCATATCAGAGTATCTTGGTTCAAGTCCTGTCTCTGTTTCACATTCCAGCTTCCTGCTAATGCAGACCCTAAAAGAAAGCAATGATGGCTAAAGTGGTTGAGTGCCTGCCACCCAAGTGGGAGACCTGGACCTAGTTTCAGGCTCCCAGCATTGGCACTGGCCCATACCCAGCTGTTGCAGGCATTTAAGGAATAAACCAATAGATGGGAATTCTCTGTGCGTGTGTCTGTCATTTGCTTTCTCTGTCTCTCTCTGTTCCTTTGTCTCTCAAGTAATAAATAAGTCATGCATATCTAATGAAATTACTCTAGACTTTATGAGATAATATGTGTAAAATGCCTGTGACACTACTAGGCTTAAGGTGACTGCTTAGAGTTAATTAAAAAGGAGGGATGTCCTCATCCTCATTCCTATGAGAGCTTTCGCAGCATAGCAACTATATAACTCCAGTGGGTTGATGAAATAGAAGAGATTTGCTAAAAATCTAGTCAAAAACACTATTTATTTTATTTTAAAAAAGTGGATCTGTAGTTCTTGAATTCGTAGTCTTCTTGTATTTTAGTCTTGGTAATTTAAATCTGTTGTCCTTCTTGTTTTTATTTTTAACTGATTTGCATCAATTTAACATGTTTTCTTTTAAGTTCTTGGATTCCTATATGTTTCTAAAATATTAATTTACCATGGTTGGCTTCTATACCAGTACAAAGCTTCTTTAAAAAGTCCATGAACAAATGGAACTAAAAGTGAAGGTTTAGGAGCTGATCTTGCAGCACAACGAATAAAGACACTGCTGTGATGCCAGCACTTCGTATTGGAGCACTGGTTCAAGTCCCAGTCCAGGCTGCCCCACTTCCTATCCAGCTCCCTGCTGATGTGCCAGGGAAGGCAGTGGAGGTTGGCCCAAGTGTGGGGGCCCCCGCCACTCATGTGGGAGATACAGGATGTCCAGTCTCTGGCTTGTTCTGGCCCAGACTTGAATGCTGAGGCTATCTGGGGAGTAAGCCAGTAGATAGAGGATCTCTCTCTCTCTCTGTCTCTCTCTGTCTCTCTCTCTCTCTCTCTCTCTCTCTGTGTCTCCTTTCTCTCCATCATTCTGCTTTTCAATTAAATTAATTAAATTAATAAAAAATTATGAGTTTCTTTTGGTACATTGTGCATGTCATAGATTTTTTGCGCCAAAATAAACTTTGATTTTTTTCATGAACTTTTTAAAGTATCCCTTTCCCATGTAGTACAAGTGTTAGAGATAGTATTATTCCACAGCATGTTTCCTTCTTCCTTCTCCGTTTAGATCACATTCAGCAGGTTTAGTCTTTTGCGGGGGGCGGGGGGGAGGGTAACTGTTACATTTTCTGATTAGCAGTGTTTTTCCTACATGACTTATTTATGGCATAACATGACACTTTCTCGCCACCTACTTAAAGTACAGCAAGCCTTCAGACATCTAATTCTGAAAAAGTCCACAAAGGAAATTTTTAGGAAGCGTTTTTCCTGTGGTGTGAGTAAAGAACTTTCGTGTTGTAATCATAGGCGACTGCTTAGGAAAAAAAAATTACATGTTTCTCTTCCTGGCTTTTCTGCAGGCACACGTACTTCTGTAGTAGTGACCTCGGGAAGGCTTGTAGCCCCCAGAATAGGTGGACGCCATTTGCTAAGTCCAGCTGGAAATGCTTTCACACCAGCACTCACTTACGTCCATCAAAACAAAGCAACAGAAGCTGCTGGATCTGAAATTTAGCTTGATTGTAACCCCTTTTAAAAACTAGTAGTGTTGATAACAGCACTCCCGCGCATTGTCTCTCATCCCAGGTCTGGCAGGGTAGACAGTCCAACCACACTTCTGCGTTTCCCAGGATCGCGTGTGTTAGCACACACATTTCTGACATTCCAGCTATGTCGTCAGGTCCTTGCTTTCTTTGGTGGGGGCATATTCTTTGAGAAGATACTTATATTAGGGTTAAAGACACTTAGGCTTCCAGTGTGGACTCTACAGTGATTTTAGGCTATTTTTATCTTGGTAAAGCAGTCTTTTCCTTTGCTTTGGATGAGGGAGATTAAAAGCGACTTTTGGGGGATCCTGCAGGTGAACAGAAACAAATGAAGTTGTTCTTGGAGGGATTGTGCTAGACCCACAGAAGTGAAAAATAACATTCAGAAGTTCCTTGAAAAGGCACCTATTACTGGATGTGCTGATGGAAGGCTTGTGCCTTGTTTCCAGGGAGCCATCCATTGCCCTCCGTGGTTTGGGGTTGTTCCCAGCTTCTCTTTGTGGGTGCCTGGAGGTGAAGGTGTGCCGCTTCATGGGCAGTTGTCTGTGCCCCTGGACCACAGCGCAGCTGATGAGTGTGAGAGTTTTGTTCACAGAAGCAAGGTGCGGCAGGCACAGAAAGCATAACCCTGGACCCAAGGTGTACACATGGTACAGGGGACTGTTCTTGGCACTGTTTGGAACCATGGGACACTTAGTCTAGCCCAGGGAGTTTAAAATCTAGTCGGCAAGTCACTAAGGGCTTGAGTTTTTAAGTCTGTTTTTTTTATGTGAGTGAGCATAACCAAACTGGCTTACATCAGAAATTACTGGGTTGTACATAAAACTCCGAGCATAGTTGCATCACAGTTTGCCCCTGCCTGGTTCTTTCTTTTTTCTTTACATTTGCTTTATCTTTACCCTGTGATCACCAGGGCCTCCACAGCCCAAGCCCTACCTTTTTTTCATCACTGGGCCCAGAAGGACTGTGTCTCTTCCTTCCCCTAACAATGTGAATGGAAATCTCGGACCCACCTGTCACTGGCCCAGAATGGGTCATGAGTCTGGCCTCGAAGCTGTCCTCATGTGCAGTGAGCACAAAATGCTTATTTCTCGGGCACAGTCCACGTGTTCCATTTCTGGAGCCAGGCTGGGAATCGGGGCAACGGGCACCTCGGGTGAGAGCACAAGAAACAGCTACCAGCGGGCACCGAGGTGCTGAGCGGCTGAAAGACCAGGGTTCCTTCAGGGGAGACAGGGCTGAGCCAGGAGGAGGAAGTGACGTGACACTCACCGGTGAGTCATCACAAATGGGTTCCTTAAGTGTGGTCTGGGCGTTGAGAGAACACGAGCGGGGAGGGCTCTGGGTGTCACTGAGGCACTGACACTTCCCAGAAGCCCTGGAGAGGTAGGAGGCTTGCTCTTTGACCTTCCCTAGATGCAAATTAGGGAAGGCCTGGCGTCAGAACTGATGATGCCAACTCCCAGCTCTTGGTAACTTCTCCATGAAACAACACGGCACTGTGTAGTACACTCACCCCCAGGAACAGAAAAATGAAACTCTTCACTTGAAGAAGCCAGGGATGACCTGAAAAGCTGAGGACTGTTGCCACAACAGTAAAGAAATCAATGGGGGCCGGCGCTGTGGCGTAGCAGGTAAGCCGCCACCTGCAGTGCTGGCATCCCACATGGACACCAGTTGAGACCTGGCTGCTCCACTTCCAATCTAGCTACCTGCTATGGCCTGGAAAAGCAGTAGAAGGCTCACGTCCTCCCGCCCCCAGTGTGGTCAGGCTTTCCGCCCTCTGTAGAGGCGCTGTACCCTTAGTCCACTCATTTCTGTCCTCTGCACTTTCCTCAGCCAAAACTGCAGGCCCCTTTGGCCGTAACCTTCCTCTTTGGCTTCAATTTGCAATACCACAGGCATCACCCTTTGTAGTTTGCAATGCACTCTCATATCATTTGCCACCTCCTTATAAATGGGTGATATTACAACTTACAAGTATGAGGAGAGGGCTCTGAGGTTTTCACTTGCCTGGAATCCATAGCTCGTGTCTCCCCACTCCACATGGGGTCTCCCATCCATGATGCCACAGTGCTTCTCGCCTGTGGGAGCTTTCAGCCTGCTGGAAGCAGCTTGAGAACCAGGTGCTTTTTTGGGAGTTACATACAGGACCACCCTTACATCGCTTTAAAACGTGGTGCTGGCCTTTGACCTAATGACAGAGACACCTGTGTGTTGGAGGTTCGATTCCTGGCTCTGGCTCCGATTCCAGCTTTCTGCCAATGAAAGAGACAGCAGATGCTACTCAAGTATTTGAGTCCCTGCCAGTTGCATGAGAGACCTGGATTGAGTTCCTGGTTCCTGGCTTTAGCCTGGTCCTGCCCTAGCTGTTGTAGGCCACTGGGGAGTAAAACAGCAGATGAGAGCTGTCTCCCTCTCTGTCTCTGTCTCTTGAATAAATAAAAAGTAAAACTAGTAAAAAAAAAATCATTCTTTGAAGATAGCTAGTAATGGCTAGTTAACCAGCTTCTGTCCTGCTGCCTTTAACTTAGCCTATGTTAAGAACACAGATAAGGTTGTTAATAGGATTCTCTGACTGTTAACTTTTTATCCTTTGTGATTTGGGTTACTTGTGCCCTCTGAATGCCTACTTTTGCACATTTTCCCCTCCTCACACGGTGAACTCTGGGAAAGTAAAAGTTGTGTTTTCCATTTCCTGAGCCATTGGTTGTTCCCCTGGGGGGAAGTTCGGTGAGTGCTGAATGACCAAAATGATGCATCTCGAGGGACATTTTCATAGCAGTTTCAGAAATATTTATGAGATTAAATTTTCCTGAAAAAATGACTGAAGCATCTGTTTTTCAAAACTAAACTGGAAATATTGATGGCCTGGGGCACCTGTGCCCAGCAAGGTTGGATCCCCCTCCAGAACCTCAGCTGCGGGGCTTCCTTTCTCCCGTGCTGTTGAATCTGTGCCTCGTAGCGAGCAGGGACACAGCTTGGTCCCCCAGAAGGCACTGTTTTTGTCATCTGTCTTGGCGTCGACACTGACCTACAGATGTCTGCTCCTGCAAAAGCACGCCTTACCAGTCTTCCCTGGCCGGGAGTGGGTGGGGTGGCTGGAGCAACTGTGGAAGTCCCGGAGCTCAGTTCAGAGCAGGGTTACACCCAGCCGTTCTTCAGCCCTGTTGTCTACCAGCTGCTCAGGGCTGCCACCCTCCTTCCTCTTTTTGGTTTCTCTCTACCCCAGGGTTCTCAGTGTCTTGTCTGCTGTCCCCAGCCATTAAGAGGATTCAGATGGGTGGCTGGTGAGCCTGTTGTTGCTAGAGTTCCCTTCCCCCAGCAAAACAGGGGTGCGTGGAGAGACTGAGGGGGTTAGAACTTTGAGAAGAAGCCGTTTCCTCACTGCGCAGGGTCGTAGGGGACTCTGAGGGTGACCAGTGGCAGAGGGGTGGGGAGGACGGGAAGGAAGTGGCCCGGCTTCGCAGTGGAACAAACTCTGCGCCAGTCATTTCCTGGTCTCCCACGCCCCCATCACCGAGGCGACAGGGGAGGACTTGCCTCCTTTTCCTTCTGTCCTTCCTAGTCTGCTCTTTCAAACTGCCTTTCCTTCTCAGTTATCCTCCAGGGGCCCTGGGCTTTTGCAGTGTGATCAGAGCCCCCCGGAGGCCCTTGCTCACAGGGTGGAGCAAGGAGCAGCTCTTTCAGCGGGAATTATTTGTGTATTATTCACTGAGTAAATGTCATTTTCCATTTCCCTGTGTCGCACACGGCAAACATGACCTGAGTCTGCGGTGTGAGACTATGGATTTATCACACAGTGAGACTTTTTTGAGTTTTAGTTTTCATGCACATTTGACTACTTCCAAAGCAAATGCTGCCTTCAAGCCATGACACACAATGCTTGATACTGTGTGGTGTGGTGCTAGGGACCCCCAAATTATGTTATGGGGATTGAGAGACCCCTGGCTTTACTTAGTCCAGGTACTTGTCTTCCTGAGTATATGAATACAACTGAGAAACAGAGGTGAGCCAAAAAAGCAGGATTTATTGAAAGGCAAATGGATAGTATACACTCAGACGTGAAAGTAGGCAACCTTGGGGGTGGTGCTGTGGTGCAGCGGGTGAAAGCCCTGACCTGAAGCATCTCATATGGTGCCGGTTCTAGTCTTGGCTGCTCCTCTTCAGATCTAGCTCTCTGCTATGGTCTGAGATAGCAGTGGAAGATAGCCCAGGTCCTTGGGCCCCTGTACCCACATGGGAGACCCCGAGGAGGCTCCTGGCTTTGGATCGGCACAGCTCCGGCCATTGCGGCCATTTGGGGAATGAACCAGCAGATGGAAGACCCCTCGGTCGGAGCCGTGGCTCACTAGGCTAATCCTCTGCCTGCAGTGCCAGCACCCCGGGTTCTAGTCCCGGTTAGGGCGCTGGATTCTGTCCCGGTTGCTCTTCTTCCAGTCCAGCTCTCTGCTGTGGCCCGAGAAGGCAGTGGAGGATGGCCCAAGTGCTTGGACCTTGCACCCGCATGGGAGACCAGGAAGAAGCACCTGGCTCCTGGCTTCGGATCGGTCCAGTGCGCCGGCCATAATGGCCATCTGGGGGGTGAACCAATGGAAGGAAGACCTTTGTCTCTCTCTCACTGTCTAACTCTGCCTGTCCAAAAAAAAAAAAAAAAAAAAAAGATGGAAGACCTCGCATTCTCTGTCTTTACCTCTCTCTGTAATTCTGTCTTTCAAATCATTAAAATCTTAAAAAAAAAAAAAAAAAAAAAAGGCAGCCTCACGAGGGAGTGGTTGGCAGTCCTCAGCTGCCCGCCTCTACCCGCCGACCCAGGTCATAACCTGTGTTGATTGATTACCACGAAGACTACTCAAAGGGGTTCATTCCCCAAAAATTAGGGGTTTAATATAGCCTATTTGCTAAAGTGGAGAGTTCAAAATTGTCATGTGTGTAGTTTATAAATTCAGTCATGTATAGTAATTAGTGGTCATTCAGCACTTACTGAATGTTATCAGTGACAGTCTGGCTCTAGAAAACAGATCTATTGGTGCTGATGTAGATAGTAAAGAGTTAAATGCATCAGCATGTATTCACGGTGGCTCAGAGAATCTTGGTGAACGCTAAAGAAGCAGCTGGAGGGAGGGAATTGTGATCTCTGTACGCAGAACCCTGTGGCAGGGATGTTTGAGAAATGGGCTCTTTTGCCCTCCATCCCGAGCAGTGCGGGCAGGACAAGAGGAGGAAGCACATCTGCCCTCACCACTGCCAGGCCCCGCATTTGCTCTCCCTAGGAAGTCAGATACGTCACACGAGGACCCCCAGTGTCAGTGTATGAAGCTCAAGGGGACAGGTACAGGATGCTTGGAGACAAATCTGAGAAGTTAATCCAAACCAGAAGTGAACTGGGGTGCTGGGAACACCCTTGGGGGACAGTGAATTTAAGCAGGGACATGGGGTTTGCCAGCTGAAGCCAACGTGGGTGGATGAGAGCGTTGCAGGCAGAACTGGGCCTGGGGCTCACTGAGGGGACAGGGAAGGCCGGATGACCCGGGAGAAGTGAGGGGGTGCAGAGCTGAGGATGGGGCTGCTCAGCTGGGGCTCAGTCTTTTCAGAGCAGGAATGATAGCAGATGAGTGGTTTTAAAATTTTTTTTTTTTTTTTTAAGATTTATTTACTTATTTGAAAGTCAGAGTTACACAGAGGAGAGGTAGAGAGAGAGAGGTAGAGAGAGATCTTCCATGCCCTTCTTCACTCCCCAGTTGGCTGCAACGGCCGGAGCTGTGCCGATCCAAAGCCAGGAGCCAAGAGCTTCCTCCAGGTCTCCCATGCAGGTGCAGAGGCCCAAGGACTTAGGACATCTTCTCCTGCTTTTCCAGGCCATAGCAGAGAGCTGGATTGGAAGAGGAGCAGCCGGGCCTCAAACCGGTGCCCATATGGGATGCCGGCGCTTAAGGCCAGGGCATTAACCCACTGTGCCACAGCGCCGGCCCCAAGAGAAGAGTTTTAAAACGATCACAGCAGCTGTAGTTTGGAGAATGGCTTGGAGGAGGGACAGAATGCGGTTCAGCATCTGCTGTGGCAGACAGAACAGGGGTGCATGGATGGGTACTGGTGGCTTAGACAATGGTGGTGGCCAAGGAGCGGACTTAGGGAGAGATCAGGTATGGGAGAAGAATGAAAATCCTATGTTTCTGGAATAATCAGGCAGTGAGAGTGCCTCTGAGCTCTCTACATGGAGAGGGGGTGGGACAGCCCTTGGACACAGAGCCCTCAGGAAGGCGTGGGCTGGGGAGACACATCTGGGAGGCAGCACACGGAGGTGAGGCTCAGAGCCAGGCGTGGAAGAGGGAACCTTGGGGGAGGGGTGGGGAGCGGCTCCAGCCTGTAGAGCTGCAAAAGGCAGGAGAAAAAATTGCAAGTAGAGCGAGTGTATCTCCTAAAAGAGAGCTGTGTCTAATTTAGCAAGGAATATCTTTATTTTTGGAAACAGGCCATTTCTAGAAAGTACAGAGGTTGATTCATGTATCTAGTCCTGTTGGCAGCCAGGCTATCCTGGGAAGATTCATTTAAAATAAACAATGAGTTTATCTCCGTTAAGATTATTAACTGTCCTGACGTACGCTGAGTGACACCTAAGTGAGAGAGTGTGCATCTGAGGCCAGAAATGCAGTATGTTAGCAATAAAGTGGAGCAAACATATGTCCTCTCGCGTTTCCACAGTGCTGTTATAGCATGCGCTGGTACTTCACTTCCAGTACGTAGGGCAAATGTTTCTTTTTCTGTTTTATAGTTAAGGAAACTGAGACTGGAAAGAGGGACATGACAGCAAAAACATGTACACCCACTCCTAAATTCCTCGGAGGGATTGTGAGATCACCTCCCCCGGGAAGTCCCTCGGGGAGTGGGACACAGCCTACCTATAGTGGGGGAAGAGCCTAGACAAGTTTTGAGTACCATCTGGCAGCATTTGGGTTTAGTTTTAATATCTGTTGAGCCTAGTCCTGTTGGTGGGTTCTGGGGTGAAACTAGTCTGTGTCCCCAAAGAGTACATGGCCGGATGGGGGAAGGCAGGTAATACAGAAACAGACAAGGTCTGAATACAAGGTAAGACCTCCTCCCTCCTGCAGGGACTACCTGGCACACTGTGTTACCAGAAGGGAGGAGAGGGGCCTATCAGTGGCCACAAGGGAAATACAGAAAGTAAATACGGCTGGTGGTAGTTTGCTCAAGAATTGTTCAACTTACACATTTTTCCAGGGCCATTCCTTCTGGATGCACTCTGCAAGTCACCAGGGAGCCTGCCCGGGCCATGGTTTAGTCCTGTTTAAGTCAAGTTGTCTATTGCCTCGCTGTCTGTGTATCCTATCCTGGTATCATGATGACTCAGGGAGCATGCTCGCACCGTGGAGGTGAGCTAGGTCAGTCTGTTCAGGTTAACTATTAGCCCAGTGCCTGTGCTTTCCTTCTTCCTCTTTGTGTGTGCACTGCTCCTCTCTGGTAACTTTATTAGCTCCCCAAGGGCTGGGAGTGTGTTTCCTTGCAATGCTATTTGGCCACCTGCACTGTATTGGGTGGGTGCAGCATGGCCCTTCCAAAGGAAAAAGATGGCAATTTGTTTCAAATGCCAACCACTCTGCCCTCTTACGTGCAAGATAATTCACTTGACAACCAAATTAATATTTAAAAATGTGAACTTAAAACAGTAAAGAAACTTCTCTTTGAGTGGAAAAATTGCAGTTGAAGGAGAAAGAAATGTAGAGACATTTTAGACCTATCTGATAGTGGAATACAGGAAAATGTTAAATTATTCATAAGTTCCTTGATAACTGGTAAATAAATGCATGATGGAACACTGAGAATTTGGCAGTCCCTTTCAGAGAAACCATTAAACAAAGAGCAATGGCAAGAATTTTTGGTGAAATTTTTATTCTGATACATTGGATGACACAGTTAAATTCACAGAACCATGAATGAAAATATCCTTGTGCCCAGAGGAGTGAATTATTTTCTCTGGGGATTTCTGTGTTGTAAAAATTTTATTTTGCTCTCAGAGGATTGATTTTTTTTCTAAGCATTTAGTATTTTCTTTCTTTTTTTTTTTTAAATTTCTATTTTATTTACTTGAAAGAGAGTTACAGGAAGAGAGAGGTCTTCCATCTGCTGGTTCTCTCCCCAACTGGCCACAATGGCTGGAGATGAACCAATCAGGAGCCAGGAGCTTTTTCCAGGTCTCCCACGTGAGTGCAGGGACCCAAGAACTTGGGCCATCTTCACTGCTTTTCCGGGCACATTAGCAAGGAGCTGGATCAGAAGTGGGGCATCTGAGACTCAATCCGGTGCCCATATGGGATGCCAGCACTGCAGGCGAGAGCTTTAACCCGTTGCGCCACAGTGTCAGCCCCAGGACTGATTCCTGAAAGTCAGATCCTATGTGGCAGAGCATGTTTACAGCCCCCAAGCAAATAATGTGTCTTTGGGTCAAGATCTGATGATCACAAGGTGCTTTGCTGAGTTGCTTTTCTGCTTCAGGAATGTTTATATTCTGTAGCCTCTTGGCCAAATGCGTGTCTCAAAGACATTGTGGCCTGGCAGAGCAGCTTCTGGCTCATTAGTCTGCGACTACATTTTAAATAGTTACATTCAATTACATTTGTTGCCTTGGAGCATGTGAAGAAAATGTGCTTGTTTCAGACCACAAGAGCAGGAGAGTTTTTTCATATTTGATTGCGGTTAATCTGCTTTGGGTTCTTCCTGGGGGACAAACTGCCTAAGAAATGTTGACTGTTTTATGGTTCCCTCCCATGAAGTCAGAAATATTCACAAAGTGACAGGAGACAGTCAGATATTAAGGACCATTTTTCCAGGATGAAAGAAAATACTTGGGGAAAGGCAAAATGTTCATTGTCTGCAGAGACATCCATGAGGAAGAGGAATCATGAAAAGAAACTGTCCCTTGGCAGAGATTCCCTTCACATTGCTTTTCTTTTCTTTTCTTTCTTTCTTTTTTTTTTTTTTTTTTTTTGAGACACTAATTACCGGAGGACCATTTAATGCCCTCTTGTAGTATGAGCAAAATGTCTGTGCTGTGCATATGTGTACAAAATCATCCCCCCTTTTTAATTAAAGAAAAATACCAAAACTGAGGGCTAGTATTTTAGTTCTGTAATTATTTCCTATACTTAATCTCATTCCTTGTTTGGCACTGAATTTGCTTTCTTTGTATTTAGTCTGTTTTAAGATCCAGCCTTTGCAGAAAAGAGGACAGCCGGCTATGCACATCAACCCTCTGAACTGTGCTAAGTAACCCTGGCGGGACGGAGACTGGAAGGAAGATCATTCAGGGCCACAGTATTCCAGGAAGGCTTTGAGGTGGAAGGAAATCAAATCTGGACAGCCTTGAAGGATGAGCAGGTTTAGGAAAGTATTCAGGGGCATTTTTAGATAAGGCTGTGAGTAGAGAGAAGGCTGCCATGCTCTCCTTAACGGCTTGTTCTGATCTTCCACACGGGTCTCTCGGAGCAGAGTCCTTGTTTTCTTCACACACTGGTGTTCTTTTTCTCGGTGTCTGTGTCCAGCGCTAATGCTGAATCCTCCCGCAACTGCAACTCGCTGGACATTTTGTCGTGTAAAAACCCCAAAGAGTCACATGCACGTGCCTGTTGTCCCAGCAGGTTTTCATGGGGTCATTTACTGAGGCTTGATTGCCAGTGACCCTCAGGGCATTTCCCACGTTACCTGGAACATAGTTAAGGGGGCTGCTTGTGGGAAGAAGTGTCAGCAGCCCGTCTGTTGTCCTGAATGTACACTGAATTCTTGTCAAGCTTTTTTCTTTATGCTGTTGTCTTCCGCACCGTGTAGATCCTGTGACGTCAGATGGGGCTGAAGATGGGATGCCTCAACCAGCACCTCCCAGGAGAGCCTCACGGTCCTCATTCATGCCTCCTCATGCTCCTGTCATTTTCCTGTCTGTGTCTCTGCTTACACCTCCATCCCCAAAGCCTTTCCCTGAATAATGACACATTTCCGTGGAGAGTGTGCATTTGGGCACGCTGCTCGCTCTCTCGCGCTCTCTCTCTCTCTCTCACACACACACACACACGCTGCCACAGCCCTGTGCTGTGCTATAGAAACTGGCATGTGGGCACACAGGCACATCAAAATGGGCTTCCCAGCTCCAAGGAAGTGAGGGAGAGTGAAAAGAGTCGTCATGAACTCCTGCATTTCCTATTCTACTTTAGCCCGCCAGCATTTATTTATTTATTTTTTTTTTGGAAAGCAGATTCCCATCCTTTGAGAAAACCTTGTACTATAAATAAACAGTCCTGTTTGTTTATTTTAATGAGAGAAACCCCCAGGAGCCGGGCCGTGGAGGGCCTGTAGCTTGCATCCTGCCTGCTGATTGTTTTCTGTAAGTCCAGTTCTACTTAATCTACAAACAGTAGAAGGCAGTAATTAAAGAGAAAAGTGTTTTCTGCCAGCCTGTCCCAAGCGTGATGTAACTACACGGCCCTCATCTTCAGTGAGTGTGTTTTGGCCTTTGCCTAACCCTCACACGGGGCACCTGCCCCTCGCTGGCCATCCCTGGAGGACCACCCTGGCTCCCCACCCCTGGGTGGCTTCAAGGCCTCCCAAGCTAAAACAGTGAGTATGTCCTGAAGCTTGGACTCTGATAAACAAATCGGCCATCTGGATTATTATTCTCAGCAGAAGCAAGGGTGGTCTTGATTTTGTTGTTGTTGTCATTCAAACCAGTCTGTTTCTTGCCTCTCAGAACTCAAGGCTGTTTTTTAGAAAAATATGTGGGTTGAAAACCCCACCTTTCCCTTGTTAGTCTAGTGCAGGAGAACTAGAAACAAAACAGAATGAGTTGCTGGAGCCGTTGTTAAGCTGTCTTGTGTAAGAGCAATCAAAACTCAATGGAAGGCTATCTGAATTTTTTTTTAAAGTAAGGTATAAAAGTGCGTGGAAACCTTCTCCCTCTCCTCCATCCTCTTGGCTCGGTCTCCAGTCATATTTGGCAGCAGCCATTGTCTTCCTTGCCGGGCAGGGGGGTCCTTCAAGACCGAAGTGCTGGCCTCCAGACACTTTCTTCCTTGCGTCCTCAGGAAAGCTGGCTCTCAGAGGCAGTCCTCTGTTGATCTGCATGAGTGCCCCACCCAGCTCACCAGTGTTTTTCAGGGAAATTGATCACAGAATTAAAAGTAGTTTTTTTGGATTAATTAAATAACTAAATAATATGTCACCTGGGCTCATTTTTTTTTTCAAGATATTTTCCACTCATTACCTCCAGCAAAGTTCATATTATTGTCTTCCATTTGTTTATCTTTACCAACTCACAAAGTACAGCTGCAAGGTCCTAGGCACTAATATTTGTAATCCTCACTCATTTCCTAATGAAACATTGCATTTTTGTATGTCAGCTTTTTGATACTATAACAAACTACCTGTGGAAGCCCAACCTTATAAAGGGCGAAGATTTCTTTAGCCCATAGTTGGAGGTAGGAGTACATGGTCAGGGTGGCCCCACTGGGTGTAGCATCTGATGAGTGGGCGGCTGGCCGATAGCAGGCAGGGGCAGGCTCACATGGTGAGGCAGAAGCAGAGAGAGGCGGGCCCTACACGGGCTTCTGTAGCAGCCCTCTTGCAAGAATGACTGTCCCCAGACAGGCCCCCAGTGACCTTAGGACCCCCCAGTTGGATTAATTTTCCTCATTCTTAGAACTACTGATTTAGGACTTTGTGGTTTAAACATCTGCCTGAGTCTGGGGCCAAATCATTTCTTCTACCTACTGTGGAGACAGTGTAATACAAAGGAATTTAATAGCTAGCTCTATTTGGGGTATTTGATATATAGAAGTAAATTCTAAATAGTTGTAGTGACTTTTATTTAACCTAATGGTTTGATTTTTTCCCCCTTTCAGAGGAGAAATAGGTAGGCAGTAAGCCCTTGAAAACAAGATTGTGTGAAACTTGCTTGGATCTTACAGATTTGAAATTTGTAGGAATATCTGGAAATTAATAGAAGCAGTTTTTTAACTCCTCCTGTTAGGGGAAGCTGGCACTTAATATATACAGTGGTGACTTGGTTGGTTTATTGAATTTATTCATCAAATACTTATGGCCTATCTAAGTCTGGCACTAATCTGGTCCTGGGAGATACACACTGGTGGAGGAACCAGACCACCTAGACCCCCCCTCCCGACTCAGTCATAACTTATATTTAGTGGGGGGGGGCTTAAAAAAATAAAGAACAGATCCAGTTACAATATAAGATGGTGACAAGTGCTGTGCAGGAAATTCAGGCTGGGGGAGGGGCATGGAGGTACCGAGTGCGGTCAGGGGCATCCTCTCTGCTAAGGGGATGTCTGAGCAGAGATCCAAGGGGCGAGACTGGCAGGGTCGGGGAGGGGGACTGTCCCTGATGCAGGAGCCATCAGGTGGGAAGGTGGGAAGGAGGAGCACAGTGGAGCCACTGGAGGCTGGAGAGGGGGTAGAGTTGTGGAGATGGAGGCCCCAGATTACATTGGTAAAGGATGACCTGGAGTGACTGACTGATGGGTGCTAAGGCAGTCTGGGGAAGATGTGCCCGTGGATTAGAGCAAACAGGCAGCGGTGGTGAGAAGCACTTGACCTGCCGAAGGCCTGGGCGCAGGGTGCACTCTGTGCACGGGGGTGCCTGGCACCGCAACAGAGAAGCATGAGATCCGGATGAGTCGTTTGTTTCTTGAGATGCTCGTCCGGTCCGGAGTGCTGATCAGGCAGGCAGGATATTTGAGTTCAGAGGAGAGATTAGGGCCATAAATTAAAATGTGAGCGCCATTGCGCTGTGGATGCTGGGACAGGCTGGGTCCTCTAGAGTGATAAACCCCAAAGGGAAGAGGGAGGCGGCCAGGAACTCTGCCGAGGCCAAGAGTGGTAGAGTCTGAGGGCAGGTGCTTCAGAGGAAGTGGTTCAGGCACGAGGGAGGTCTGGATGGGCAAGGGGTCCCCAGAGCTCCTAGCCCTCCTGCTGGCCTAGTGGTCCCTTGACATGAAAGGAAAGAGAGGCTATAAAGGGAAGCATGGCCATTGGATATAATCAGAATTTGGTCAGTGGGAAAAGATTGGAGAAGGCCCAGTGGAGAGATGAATTCCTGCTCGGGACCGATCATGACTTCTGGGAGCCCCATGCAAGAATCTGGGGGCCTGGGTTGAGGGGTCAACTGGGTCAGGTTAGGAGACCTTTGGAGTGCAGCGAGGCGATGGCTGGGACTCTTGTGACAACTGGATTAAGCAGGAAGCCCTGATAGGATTAACTCTCTGAGGCCAACACGTGCGTGAGCCAACGTATTCTGTGAAGAAGACTGTATTCTAGGCACTGTAGGCCACACAATCTCTCAGTTACTTAACCCTGCCATCATGGCACAAAACACAGCAGCAGATAACACGGGGAACGAAGGAGCACAACTCTGATCCAGTAAAACTGTATTTACAGAAGCAGGAGACAGCCAGATTGTCCAAAAGGCATAGTTTGCCAGCTGCTAGGCAAAGAGTTTGTGTTTGGTGAGAAAGGGGTGTGGAGGGGGTTGGGACTAGGTCACTGGGGACTCTCAGTGGCCCGGCCCCATTCTGATTTCCCACTCCCATCCTCCTCACCAGCGCCAGGGCCTAGGGAACACTGCTGTGCAAGAGAGGCGGGCGATATTCAGGGGGTGGTGAGCAGTCCCTCCCCTCCACAACAGACAAGAGGAAATGGACTCCCAACATCGTAGTGGACATTTAAGCTACACAAGAAAACTTGGCGGCGATTAACTGTCTGGGAAGACTGGAAAGTGGTCAGGTGTTTGTGAGCAAGATTCAGCTCCTCCTCACTGTGGGGCACAGAAGTCTCTGTCATTCTAACTCCTGGATGTTTTCCTGTAAATGTGCAATGTTAACTCTGTAAGAGGCAGATCTCTCAAGCAACATTATAAATGCTGTCGCTTTGAGAATATAAAACCGTATATTTAAAATTTATCAAGTTAAAAGTGATCAAGTTTTTTAAAAAGAGATTAATTTATTTGAAAGGCAGAGAAAAGGCGGTGGGGTGGGGGGGATTGTCCATCTGCTGTTTCCCTCTACAAGTGCTTGCAGCTGGGCCAGGCTGAAGCCAGGAGCCAGGAACTACATCCAGCTCTCCCACATGTATGGCATGGACCCAAGGACCTGGGCCATCATCGACTACCTCCCAGGTGCATTAGCAGGAAGCCAGATTGGAAGCACGGTGTAGCTAGGACTCAAACCAGGTACTCCAGTATGGGATGTGGGCATTCCAAGCAATGGCTTAACCACTGTGCCCCCAGTGCCTGCCACAATAATTGCTATTTACCTTTTTTTTTTTTTGGACAGGCAGAGTGGACAGTAAGAGACAGAGAGAAAGGTCTTCCTTTGCTGTTGGTTCACCCTCCAATGGCCGCCGCGGCCGGCGCACTGCGGCTGGTGCACCGTGCTGATCCGAAGCCAGGAGCCACGGTGCTTCTCCTGGTCTCCCATGGGGTGCAGGGCCCAAGCACTTGGGCCATCCTCCACTGCACTCCCTGGCCACAGCAGAGAGCTGGCCTGGAAGAGGGGCACCGGGACAGAATCCAGCACCCCGACCGGGACTAGAACCCGGTGTGCCAGCGCCACAGGCGGAGGATTAGCATATTGAGCCATGGCGCCAGCCGCTATTTACCTTAATAAATTGTACACTGAGATTTGAGTGTCAAAGTTGATTTTGCCAGCCTATTCTGTTTTTATTAATGTGATTTTATTTGCCAAAATAAACTGTTTTGTAGCAAACCATACACTAGGTATTAAATGATCTCAAAGCAAAATCAGTGAAACCTGGGGATGCTAATGGACCATGGTTGTAAGTGATAGAAACCCAGTCCCAGATAAGCCAAAAGATGGGCTTTGTCTCCAAGATGCTGGCAATGTGGCTGAGCCTGCTCCATGGCTGGAACCTGCAGTGCCGATGCTGCCAGGACCACTCTGCTTCTCAGCTCTGCATCTCTACTTCCTCCAGGCCAACCTGTGGTAGATACTGGCCACCTCCATTCTCTGTGTCTCGTCACTCAGTGGTGGAGAGAGGCCAGCAAGAAGATCCCAAGCCCAGACCCTAGAAAGAAGACACCCTGTGCCTGCTTGAGGCTAGAGCTGGCCCTGGACCAGGGAGCAGGGAGCTCTGTGATGAATGGGGAGGGAGAGGGTCACAGTCACATCCTGTGGTAACCCCAGGGGTTTGGCATTCAGGGAGGAATCCGATGTGAGTGGTGAGCAGGGCATTCCAAAGAGAATGCTGAGGGCTAATCACAGCACTGCCCCTTAACTGCCATGGATATCCTAAACGCCCTAGCTAGTACCAAACTCCAAGTATATAACATGTTTTCTTATACGTACATACCTGTGATAAAGTTTAATTTGCAAAGTTAGTCATAAAGACTAAAAAAAAGCATAATACATAGAATAATTACAACAGCACACCAGAGAGGTTATGTGAGCAAGGTCTCTGTTTATTTTCAGAACTTTCCATTTCGTCTTTTTGTGCTGCAGTTGAACTTGGAGAACTAAAATCACAGAAAGCAAAATGGCAGATAAGGGGAACTACTGTCAATAAGGCATTGTGAAGTCTCTTAAATAGAACAGAAATCCGATCTGTCAAAGTCACACCTCAGTATGTACACTGAGAATGTTTTCTTTCTTTTTGTTTTTCTTCTTTACAATTCATTTTCACTTTATTTGCAGGGCAGGGACCCAAACAAAGAGAAAGATCTTCCATCTGCTGGTTCTCTTCCCAAACACCTGCAACAGCCAGGGCTGGGTCAGGCTGAAGCCAGAAGCCTAGACTCAGTCTTGGGTTGCAGAGACCTAAGTGCCTGAGCCATCACCTGCCGCCTCCCAGGATGTGCGCTGGCAGGAAGCTGGAATCAGGAGTGGAGCTGGACTGCAACAGGGGATGTGGACATCCCAAGTGGCATCTCAGTCATGTGCCAGACTCCTGCCCCGAGGCTCTGTTTCTGAGGCAGACTATGTTGTGGGTAGCCGGGGTAAGCTCAGGACCATCTCACACAGGCTGTGGATAAAGACAGAGACCCCTAGCAATGCACTCGCCAGAGTTGCACCCAGCTTCCCTGTGAATGACATTGAACCTCAGTGTCTTCGTGTGAAAAACAAAAGCTTGGACTAGATGGTCTCCTGAGTACCCTCTGTCTGCACAGCCTGCACCGTGGACTGTAATAGAATTTCCAAGAAATTGATAAGTCTTAGAAACAGTGCAGCTGCAGGCATATATTGCTTTTTGTCTGAATTGGTGAGGCTTAATCACATGAGATATTTAGAGGCATTAAGATATTTTTTCAAAACGAAACACAAATCATATTCTTTCCCCTGTCTTTATGAGCTCTTAGAATTGTTTATTCCTGGGGCTGGCACTGTGGCATGGCAGGTAAAGCCACTGCCTCCACTGCCAGCATCCCATATGGGCACCAGTTCAAGTCCCAGCTACTCCACTTCCAATCCAGCTCTCTGCTATGGCCTGGGAAAGCAGTAGAAGATGGCCCAGGTGCTTGGGCCCCTGCATGGGAGACCCGGAAGAAGCTTCTGGCTTTGAATCGGCTCAGCTCCAGCCATTACAGCCATCTGGGGAGTGAACCAGCAGATGGGAGACACTCTCTCTCTCTCTCTCTCTCTCTCTCTCTCTGCCTCCACTTCTCTGTTACTCTGCCTTTCAAATAAATAAATAAATCTTAAAAAAAAAAAGAATTATTTATTCCTTTCTTTTTTTCCTGATGCTTTTCCCCTGGATCTCATTGGGCTTCATGTCCTTTCTGTCTGTTCCCATGGTATATTTTTTTTAATTAATTAATTAATTAATTAATTTTTTTTGACAGGCAGAGTGGACAGTGAGAGAGAGAGACAGAGAGAAAGGTCTTCCTTTGCCGTTGGTTCACCCTCCAATGGCCGCCGTGGCCGGCGCGCTGCAGCCGGCGCACCGCGCTGATCCAGTGGCAGGAGCCAGGAGCCAGGTGCTTCTCCTGGTCTCCCATGGGGTGCAGGGCCCAAGCACTTGGGCCATCCTCCACTGCACTCCCTGGCCACAGCAGAGAGCTGGCCTGGAAGAGGGGCAACCGGGACAGAATCCGGCGCCCCGACCGGGACTAGAACCCGGTGTGCCGGCGCCGCCTAGTGAGCCGCGGCGCCGGCCCTTTCTGTCTGTTCCCATGGTATATTAAACATTGTTCTCCATGACTTCAGCTGCACTTGACCTGTGTGTTTGGGAATGCAGAACTGAGTCATGTTTAAGCAGCCTAGTGTCAATCAGAGAGTCCAGATTCCATTCTCCCAGGCCAGGGAAGAGGTGAATAAACTGGATGTAGAGAGAAGTCTATTAGGATGTGCTCGTCGCTGTCTCTCAGCAGAACTCCACGAAGAAGGCAGGCAGTCCCTGAGGCTCTGCATGGCTCACTGGCCACACAGCAACAGCATAATCCACTTCCTGGGTCCTTAGTGGGGCACTGGGTCTTGACCAGCCTATTTGCCTGCCACAGCTGCTGTCCTTGCAGCCAGTTCTGCTGCTGTTTAGGCTCTTTCATGCTTCCTTCCCATTAAAAGCACCTGGGGTTGGTAAAGAAGCCTGAGTTTCCAAGGGATGAATCTCATTTCACAGTCCTGCTCAGCCTGCCCCTTGACTGTCTGTCAGAAGACCCTCTAATTGTTGCCAGAGTTTCTTTCCATACTGCACTACCTGGTGCTCAGTCTCCCGGATGCAGTACTGACACCATTCTTCCGTGATTTATGAGTCCATGTTCTTTTAAATCAAACATTTTCTTTCCAATATTCTAGAATTAATAATAACTCAGCTTCATCTAAATGATTGTGTTTTAATAAAAGTTCAAAACACCAGCTTATCTCGTGGCTTTCAGTTCTAATAAAATGCTGTTAATCCTTTTCTTAGGCCATCCTGATTTTTCTTTTGCTTTTTCTTAAAAAAAAAAAAAAAAAAAAAAAAAAAAGACAACATACCCATTTGATTGAAATTTGATTCTTCTTGGTCAAACAGCCAGTTTTAATCAAGTTTGAACATTGAAATACAGCTGGGTGTTGGGTGAAACTCAGCATAGTAATTTCCTTCATGTTCTGAAGCAGGGACAGTGAATTCATGCAGGCGGAGACACTGCAGGACTTGAATTGTGCCACTTATGAATGAAATCCAGCTTTTCGGTGTTGCCAGTGTTCATAAAAATCCCTGAAGGGAGAAGAGAACACTAACAAAAATGTTCAGTTCCACACTGTGGCCTCTTCTCATTGGCCACAAGCAAGCAATTAGTCCACTTGGGTTTTAGTGAGTTTTTGTTTTTTAATTGACAAATAATGTATATACTTCTGGGGAATTAGGTAATGATGTGTTGATACTCATATACATTTTGGAAAGATCAGATCAGCTTAATTAGCATATCTGTCAACTCAGATATTTGTCATTTCTTTGTGGTAAGAACATTGAAACTCCTGTCTTTTATAGCTCCTGGAATACTTAGTACAGTTTTACTCATTAGTTCCCCTGCTGTGTGATGGAGCACCAGAGCTTACTCCCCCTACCTAACTGAAACTGTGTGCTTGTTGACCAGCGGTCACCCCTACACCTGTCTGAGGGTTCCACTTAGGAAACCTAAAGACATTTTGTGCTGTGATTTTAAGGAAGTTATAGACCAGGATGCACTTAACCATCCACCTTTTCCCTGCTCATTCCCAAGCCAGTTTGACCTAGTAAAGGTTGGGCATACTCATGCCTTTTCTGTTTTAAGCTCTTAACTCTTGGAAGGAGAAATGAAGAGAAACCCATTTGTTTCCATCTCTAAGAAGTAATCAAAACGCTCATTCTTTGTTAACTCCCTTTGATTTCTGTTAAGCGTGGAGTGAAGGGATATTTTTGGCAAGCTCAGCTAGCGTTTCTCTGAGTACTTTTTGGTTTTATTACATGTGTGGGCAAGACTGACCATTACCTAAATGTGCTTGTGGTAGTCCTTCTTGGCTTCCTTGGACTTCATCTATATCTTATTGCTCAACTGACGCGCTCTAAGCTTTTCTTCAGTGTCTTTGGTTTGTCTGAAGGTTTGTACTGAGGGTTCCTTTCACAAACACCGCCCCCTACGTGTCTGGCTACGAGGCTCATTTTTCCTTCAGGATAATCGAGTTGCTTGGATTTTGCCACCCCAGGTTGAAGGTAGGGGCTGGTGCTATGGTTGTGGACTCCGAATATTCCTTTTGCCTTCACTGTGGCCCTGTTAAGCCAACCTCAGGGCCGTGCTGACAAAAATACTTAAAAACATTTTGCAAAAAACAAGTCCTGGAGATCTGTGATGCTGAAAAAACATGGTTACTAGAAAGAGTCTTATGTATTTTATTTCACAATCTTTCAGAGAAACTATTAAATATTCCAAGGTACCATGATTTTTAGACTTTGTCCTCCATTGTGTTTCTAGGTCCCACCTAACTTCTTGTAACACAAAAACCAAAAAGCCCCCTCAAAAAGTGTCAGAGAATTCCTTTCAATTGAACATAGAAGTAAAATAGAGAAGTGGTTTTTTTTCTCTCTCCCTTTTAAAATTAATCCCTGTTTCCTAGAGGAATGGTAATAATTTCCAATTATTTTGAAAACTGTCTAGATGGGCTCAAGAGAAAGTAGGCTTCCCAGAGAGGGAGGAACTTGAGTCGGTGTGGTGCCCTCTTCAGTCCCTTCCTATACATTTCATCCTTGATTTACGTAGAAACACTGTAAGGCGTACGTGATGAATAATTGAAAGCAGGAAGTTGGCAAGACTGATTCTGTGGAGAGGGGAGGAGAAGAGTCATTGAGAGAGGCCATAAATTTAGGTCAAATTAATCAAAGGATATGGCCATCTGTACATAGAAACCTAACAGGGAGACGTCAAGAAGAGATTGTTCAAAGAAAGGGGACAGCGTGGTAGCGAGGAGTGGAGTTCATTTAATGTGATGTGCTTTTAATGTCCCTAATTTTAATTTTATATTACGTAGGGTGTTTTTTAATCAAAACCTAATGCTTTCTATTTTAATTATAGTCATTCATTCTTAGCAAGTATAGTCAACGAGGAAGATGAAACCTGCTTCAAATTGCAGATTATCATCCAGAATGCGACCTTCCTGGAGCCCCGTTGGGAATCATTAGTGCAAATTCCTCTGTAGTTTTTGGTCCTGGGGGACCATTCAAAAAGGGGGGTGATGGGAGAATAAGCCGATCAGATTACAGGGTGGGGGATCTCCAAAGGGCAGATTTTACCAAGATGTGATTCATTTATGGATCCATTACAGGATCAAATTATCCATCCAAAATTATTCTGAGTCAGAAAATGCCTGTTTCAGAGTATACTTGTGAGGTCCTTTTAGTAAGCGAGAACTGTACGATCTGCAGCACGCCGAGCAGCAAGACTAAAGGTAGATCAAGCATGTTTTGTGGGATTCGACGGCAGCACGCCCTTTGTGCCCCAAGCTTCTTGGGTGGTGATGGGTGTGAGTCCTGGTTTTGTCTGGAAAGTATAGCTTCTGTGACCTTTTAACCAGTGCACCTCACACTCCTGGTCCTGCTCTGGTGGCTTCCCCACCTGGGTGATTCCACCCAGCTGTTGAGCCTCACTGCGCAGACAACAAAAGAACAAATTCCCAGGTGCACCAGGGCATAAGGGCTGGCTCTCTGGAGAGGAGTGGGTCTATGAATAGAGTCGTGCATGGCTGTGGGCAGACAGGTTCATGGCACCTGGAGCACGCTGGGCTGAACAGTGGCCAGCCTGGACTGGGTACTTGATGCTGAAAGCCATTATTTGTGTAACTTCAGGATGAGCCAGTTCTTTGGTTTTAACCTAGTTTCCTCATTTCTGGTCATCTCTAGGTCCTTTCTGCATTTAAATCCTAGAATCTGGATCTGTAGGTCATTGTGGGTACAATCGACAAGTGAGGATATGACAACAGTTTAAAAACAACCAACTGGAAAAGGTACTTAGAACCAGAGATTCCAACCCAGGTTTCAAGGCACAGACCAGTTTCAGTCTTCTGTAGCTTTTTAAATCTCACCATATGCTCTATGGATATACAAGCATATAGCAATGTTTTGGTTAGTGATGACGGTGTTGCCATAACATTATAATAGAGCTAAAAAAGATCCCAATCACCTAGTGACATCACGGCACAGTGGATGACTCACATGTCTGATGATGCTGCTGTAAACAGACCCCCTGAACTGCCAGTCATATAAAAGTACAGCACATACAGTTGGGAGCAGTAGATAATCCTTGATACCAAAGTGACTGTTTTACTGGTTTGCGCATGTACTTACTGCATTGTACTTTGTTTTATAATTTTAGAGTGTGCTTAACTCCTTCTACTTGCAAATGAAACGAAGTGTGCTTATGCTGTGTTACACCATCGGCAGCTTCGTGCAGTGCCTGTTTGCCGAGTCTCTTGATTGCATCAAAAGTCTACCTTGAGTGAGAGGCTCACACATAGCGACAAAATTCTCAGAACGTATCCCTTAAGTGACACGTGCTTGTTGTAATCCACCCCAAACCTACTACTTCCATCCCAATTTACCTGTTTTCCGCCCATATATGTATACTTTGCTCCCCACCTTCAAAATGTCCTATGGCAGCTATTTAATTGCTGTCTAATAAATAACCCTTAAACCTAGTGGCTTTAAAACAACTCTTTATTTGCTGACGCTCCTGCAGTTTGGGGTAGGCTCTGGGCAGTACTTCTGGTCTCACTCATGTGGCTGCAGTCACCTGAGGGATCCACTGGAGCTGTGTGACCCAGAGTGCTCCCCTCACACGTCTTGTGGGTCAGCTGAGGCGACGGTAGCAGCATTCCAGAAGGACAAGGCCAGGGTCACCTGCTTGTCAAGCTTGTGCTTACCGTGTAGTCTGCTGATGTCCCTGTGGACAAGAGTTAGGTTTCATGGCCAAGACAGAGTCTGCATGGTTGGGGGCTCCGTAGCGTTGTAGACACCAGGAGGCGGGATTCACTGCACTGTTAATAGGCAAGCAACCACGTACTTCAGACTTCAAAGTACATGTCTGTATTTCCTGACCTAGGTTATAAACTTTCAGATAGGTAAGAGTGTGGTTTTTGCTTAACAGTGTCTGTGTCTCTGCACTGAGAGGTGGGGAGCAGAGAAGGGGTCCCAGAATCAATGACTTGTGATGGTGAAGGTAGTTGTCTGTACTTCCCTGAGCTGGATCAGGAAAGAACCTTTCCTCTTCCTATTGGTTCTTCTTCCTCTAGGAGCTCCTTTGCAGACTTCTCTGTGGAGTCGTCTTCCTGAACATGATGGCATTGTCCGTTTCCACGGTGAATCCTCTGTGATGCTGTCAGTTCCTTGGCTGCAGCTCCTCTGGAAGCTTAAACTAAAATCTGTTTGCTGGTTTCTTCTCAATGAATTTTTAGCCTCAGAACGGTCCTTGTAATTGCCTGTTAGGCATCTCTACATGAGAAATCGTGCACCTTCCAAAGTAATGCCTCTTCTACACACTAGAAGACCTCTCTGCATTTCCTGTTTTAGGTAATGTTCTCCCAGTCTCAAAGGCTCAAACCCCTTCTCTCCCCTTTCCTTCCTCTCTTCTGAGCCCCTCCCCCAAGCCCTGCACATCCTGTGCCTGGTGGCACTTGGGCCAGCATTCTGATTTCCTGCCTACGGTCCTCATCCTTGCCCCAACTCCATTCCACACACTGTGAGCTGAACTCCTTATAGGTCCTCATCCTGTGACTTCATAGAACCCTCTGGCTCAAAACCCACCACTCCTTGACACCCACAGATCGGGCATCCCCCCCAGCCTTCCCGGCCTGAACCCCCCGGCTGTGAGTTCCTATGGTCAATGACTTGTTCTCTAAACCCTGCAACCCAAGCTCTTCTCCGCAATTCTCAGGTGTGGCTCTTGCATTTCCTCCTCAGACAAACTCAGTAACAGCCTCTTTCTTCTCAATGCCATTTTGGCGTTTCACCCTCCTAGCCCTTTTCCTTTTCCTGTAATAGATTTTAATTTTTAGTAAAGTTTTAGGTTCCCCCTGCCCTTGCCAACCCACACTCAGCCTGCCGTGTCCTACCAGTGACTTGCCCGGCCATGCCAGTGTGGAGACAGTGGTTTCTTCGGAGGATTGGCATTGATGTGTCACAGCGACCAAAACCCACAATTTCCTTTTGATTCTCTCCGTGTTACACATGCTAGGGGTTTTGATAAATGTGTTGTGACTCATACCCTGTGGTATACTCATACTCAGAGTATACTCGTACTTTGTGGTGGCGCAGAGAGTAGCTTCACTAGCTGAATCCCCTGTGCCCGGCCTGCTCAGCCCTGCCTGCCTAAAACCACACCTTCTCCCCTTACTGTTTCTGCCACTCAGTCATGCCTCCCCTCATCACCGTCCCCCCCGCAACATAGATCTCTGAAGAATGTGGGCACATAGATGATTATATCTGTACAGTCCCAGTTAAAGAGCAGTAATTATTTCCTGAGCAGTCCCAGATTACACAAATTGGGAGATTCTCTTTGGGGACCTAAACCATGAAATGTTTGTAAAAAGATGAAACTGGACTCTTAAGGAGAACGTTTTCCAGCTGAGTAGAAGGTCAGTGAATATTTGGTGACATTGGAGATGAATTTTTGTTGCGGGCAGGTGTTGCGTGCGCTGCCTTGTAAGTGGCTTTCCCATGTATCAGGAGAACGTGTGCTCTTGGAACACCTTTCACCTCTGCAGCAGAAGACAGAGTGCAAGGTGGATCTTGGAAAGGAGTCCTTAGGTGGATCCTTTCTTGAAAGCAATCTCCTTTTATAATCACCTTTTAATCGATTTTCTGAATGGGTTAAGTGTCACCTGAGATGCCGTACTGTGTTCTGGTTTCTCCGTTTATCATCTAGCTCCCTGCTACTGTGCCTTGGATAGCAGAAGATGGCCTGAGTACTTGGGCCCCTGCCACCCATGTGGGAGACCTGGATGGAGTTCTAGGATTCTGGCTTCAGCTTGGCCCGGCCCCAGTCATGGCAGCCATTTGGGGAGTGAACCAGTGGATAGAAGATCTCTTTCTCTCTCTCTCTCTGTCTCACTACCTTTCAAATAAATTACTAACTCATTAAAAATGAATAAATGCATATGGACATTAAAAAGTTGCTACTTGATTACAATAAACAAATGAGGTTAGCAGTAACCTCAGGCAAGTTAGAAATAATATGTATGTGCAGAATGTGGTATACTATTGCTCCAAAGAGCTTAAAAAAAAAAAAAGGATACAACATTCTAAAGTTGTTTGAACAACATTGCCAGCAAGTGTCTAAATGTTCCCCCAAACCTGTAACCACTAAGGAAATGAACTTGAAACCAGTACTGTAGGAAAGGAAGGCGCTACACCAGATGAAGACACGTTTCCTGTGGCAGAACCTGTGTCACATGGGAGGTGTTGACTTGCCAGCAGTAATGAAAGGGACCAGACAGAGCCACTCCTGGATGTGTCCCGTTGCTGTGCAGCCTCCCTGGCCAAGCCCCTGGATCTGTGCTCTGATTTTACAGGTGCTGGGGTGGTAGGGCATCTGCTCTGAGGAGTATCAGCTGCGGCTTTTGAGTTTAGCGGCATGCTCAAAATGACGCCGGATCACATAGTCACATTTTGATTTAACCACATTTCGTTTTCCATAAAAGTCAGCATGGATTTATCAGGTGTCTGTCTACTCCAGAGCAGCACCAGGGGGCAGTGACGGCAGTGACAGCATGGCGCAGTCGCCATGCACCAGGCACTGTTGTGGGCTTGGGAGACCATGCTTCGGGCACCGCTTCTGAGATGCCATGAAAAGACCCCAGTCAGCGTCTCTGCACGTGGACTCCCACTTGCCTGGTCTTTCGTTTGCTTGGGCCCAGTTGTCCCCACACCGGGGCAAAGGTCTGAGAGAACAATGCCACACTGAAGTGGTTAGCACTTGTTGTCTCTCTCCCGCGGCTACCAGTCACGGGAAGTATTTTCAGAGAGCGTGACCAACAGCTTGCGAGTGCAGCATTAGGGAGCATTGGTCCACTTGGGAAGGACTCCATGCTGACCCCTGTGCTGGTTCTGCCGCCTGGTACCTCCTCCCTGCTGGTGGACTCACATCCAGCTCCAGGCAGCGCTCAAAGCCCCAGCCTTTCCTAAGTGATGAGCACAGTATCCTATCTTCCCCTTTTCTAGCAACTGAGGCTAAGCCAAGACTCGTCTCACTGAGGAATTTTTGCTGTGGGTGAGTGGGTGAAATAAAAGAGGCAGAGAATTGTGTCCAGACTCCCAAGGCAGATAAGCGCATTTTTACCTTGACTCTTTTATCTGGATGCCATCTAGCCTTCAGGCAGTTTTCCTCTGGCTGCTTTAAGTCGCTGAGCAGGTTCTTTTTTCTTTTTAAAATTGATGTCCTTTTCATTTATTTATGTGTATATAAAACAAGAGGCAGTTTAGAGCCGTGGCTGAGAGCCCAGGTTCTGGAGTTGCACTGATCAGCCCTGGACCCAGCCTGTACCACAGGCAGCTCGCTACGACCTTGAACCACGCTCTCAGCCCAAGTTCTCTTTGACTGTGAAGGGGTGGGGTATACGGCTTGTCCTTGTCCCAGGGTTGTTCAGATGATTACCTAAGAGAGACTGTAAAGCAATTAGCAGATTGCCTGATGCGTAGTAAACCCTAAATCAATGTTAGCTTTGGTGGTGTGCTGTGACTATCCGTTTTTAGAATTGGCGAGTGCTGGCTGAGGATGGAAAGGTGCCTCACAAATAGAAAAGCCAAGAGGATATAAAACAAAGTTTTGAAACTGTATTTTCCAAAAGTAAGGCTAGTTTTTGTTTGTTTGTTTCCCCTCCTAGCAGAAAACTATTCCTGAAACTTGATAAGGTAGCACAATCAAGAATATTTTATGTCCTATGCCCCATGCCTTTATCCCGTAGTTTTTATTTCAAAATAAGCCCCTGGGATTCCTTGGGTCACTGAGCACTGAGCTGGGCACAGAGCTCCGTGCTGAGGGTGCCGGTGTGGCTCCTCCACATGAGCCACGTGCTGTTTGCTCATGGGGTGGGACAGATGATCACTGCTATTCCCTGTGGGGCGTGAGAGCAGGATTCTAGGGGCCTGTATGTGAGATGCATTCGGTGGTGTGAGAACTGCAAATCCAGCCCAGGTCGGGTTGTTAACTTTAGTAAGCACGGTGCAGATTGTTCGGGGCAGAAATGGTGGTGTAGGTACTGTACTAAAAATCCCATTTCAGTGTTTGTTTTCTCTCTTCACCTTGAAATAATCTGGGGCCTATAAAAGTGTTGCAAAAAAAAATTGTAGAAAAAGCTTGGTATACCCTTCCCCCAGATATTAACTTCTTCCATAACCTTACATAACGTGCAGTTACACTACTATTACATAATCTGCAGCTCGTATTTAACGATTCCCCGATTGTCCCACTGTTGTCTCCTCTCTGGTCCGGGATCACATGTGCGTTGGTCGTCCCCTTCGTCTCCTTTAGTCTAGAACACTGCCTGTCTTTGTCACTCACGACCTTCACATCTTTCATGAAACAAGACAAGTTGTTTGGTAGACTAGGTTTCAACCAGGATCTGCTTCTTAATGATTGCATTCTGGTCCTCCGTGCATCACAGTGGAAGGCACAGATGCCCAGGGCCCGCTACTGATACCGCTAACTTTGGTCACTTCTTATGGTAATATCAGTTTTTTCCAACGTAAAGCAGCTATTTTTCCCTTTGTTCTTAAGTGCCTTTTGGGGCTCTGCTTGGGGATTATGTAAATATCCTATTTCTCACCATACTTTTGCTCACTAATTTTAGCATCCAGTGCTGATGCTTAAACAGAAAGTTATCACTGTGGTATTTGTACATCACTGCTTTACCAAATTTTATAATTCCTGATCCATTTATTAGTTGGAATTCCACAGTCAGGAAGAGCCTGCTCGTCTCTATGTACATATTTGTATTTTTGGAAATTGAACTGATTTTTTGTTACTCCGTGGGTTACTGTATTAGTTAGCTACAGCTGCCATAACAAACTACCATAAGCTAGGCAGCTTAACAACAGAAATTTATTCTCTTACAGAATTAAAAAAAAAAGTCCCAAGACCCCAGCCAGGTTTGGCTTCTGGTAAGGGCTGTCTCACATTGTGAGGGGACAGTGGTGAGAGAACGAGCTCTCTAATGTCCCTTCTTAGAGGGGCACTAGCTTGGCAGGAGCGAGGACCCCTCTCCGTCCCCGCCATGACCTCATATAACCGTGGTTATATCCTAACTGCCCTATGTTAAGCATATTCCTATTTGAGGGTCATGACTTCAAAATACAACCTAGGGGTCACAAACAACCCAGTAACGGTTATAACCCGTTATTATCTTCATTTCCAGAAAGGTTATTCTTTAAAAGCTTAATTTGGAAGAGAGATAATTGTTAAAGTACAGAAACTTACTGTAGCATAGCCAGTTAAGCCGCCAGTGATTGCCATCATCCCACACAGGAGCCGCTTGAGTCCCTGCTGCTCCACTTCCCATACAGCTCCCTGCTAACGTGCCTGGGAAAGCAGCGGAAGATGGCCCAGGTCTTAGGGCCCCTCAGCCCATGCAGGAGACCTGGATAGAGTCCCAGGTTCCTGGCTTCAGCCTGGCCTGGCCCTGGCTGTTGTAACCATTTGGGGAGCAAACCAACAGATAGAAGATCTTTCTCTGTTTCTCTGCTTTTCACATAAATAAATAAATCTTTAAAAAAAGAAAAAGAAACTTTATTGATTGTCAATACAAAGTGCAGCTGACCATCACGTCTGCTGTGGTCTTAACTCTGCTGCTGTCTGGGCACTGGATGTGACTTGGCTCCTGATGTGTGATAAGAAGCTGTCATTTAGGCTCCTGCCCAGCTGTCTCACGCTGGTGTGGGTGTTGCTGTCCATTAGTATTTACTCTCCTGAGTAGGAGAAGTAGCATGTCACACCTTGCCTGCATCTGCTGGCTTGGTTGGGAGGACTTGGGTACAATGTAGCTGTTGGTAGTGGTGGGTCAGACCTCAGATGTGCATATTTTTCCTCAGCATTAGTTAGATGTTGGAGTTCCTGAAACCATGGCTTGTGGAACATGAGTTTTTTTGGTTACTGTCTTCGAGATTTTTGTTGTTGTTGTTATCCTCTGTGGTCCTTTCTAGTGTTTTGTTGATAATCCTATATTTGCTAATGTCCAAAACCAGAACGGTAGGGTCTTTGCTGTAAAGTGAACAAACACGACAGTTCTAGAAGCTGCTGACTTGGTAGATTCACATCTACAAGACAAAGCAGTTTCTGTTGCCAAATCACCATTGCGTATGTTGTAAAGATGACTTCTATGCAGTCATATTTTTAGCAGTCGTTATATATCTGAGTAGCTACAAAGTAGGGCATTTAAAACAGTCTGTATAGCCTCACCAAATGTAGTAAACGTGGCCAGTGTTCTATGTCATAGGGTCAGAGGAAAGAATATAAACCACATAAACTGTTAAGGCGTTAAAGGGGATACTCGGCAGTGTTTAAATCACTGTTAAAATCAGAACCTGAGCAGAGGAAGTGCCCCAGTATCACTGACAGGTTCGCATCAAACAAGAAAACCCCTGCTCCCCCTGCCACTTGTAAGGAAAGAGGGGCAGAACAGGGCAGAGAAGGATACGAACTCAGTGCCAAAACGAATTTATTCAAGGGAAAGCCAGTTCGCAGAGGCAGCTGACTGCCAGTGTGCACACAGGTCGCACCACAGGGCAGAGAGCCAGAATTCAGGTACAGGCTGGGTTTACATAGCATAAGCCAGGTAAGGGCCACGAGGCAGGCAGAGCTGAGCCGGCTTTTGGCGGGCTCTTCAAACTCAGGAGGCCTTCCGCTCTGTAGGCTGGTTAGCTGAGAAAGAACACAAAGGGTGGGGTGGGGAAGAATACAGGGCGAGGGACCCAGCCAGCCTAAGAATATGAGGGCTAGGGAGTCCCCTGGGGAGGTGGGGGGACCAGATCTGCTCTCAGGCAAGGAGCCGACACGGGGCACTGAGACCTGCGTCCTGGCTCCTCACTCAGGCCGCCCATGCTGGGGAGCCGGCTCCTGGAGGCCGGTGGCGTCTTCCACCCAGATAGCACGGACGGTGAGGGCAGCTGCAGGGTCACACTTTTTGGGGTAACATTTCTTACTTAGTTTTCCTTCCACGTAATAAAGGTAAATTTTTTTTCTTAGTCCCATTTTGAAAGAAATGTCTCAGGAGATGTGCCTAATCAGCAAACAAGGGCCACGACAATTCCCTAAGCCGTGGCTTAGAGAGCCCCATCTCATCAGAAGTGGCAGATCACTTGAAAGCTCACATGTAGGGTCTGTTGTTTGTATTTTAAATTTCTCGCCAGTGTTGTTTATATGGTATTTAAAAGTCACTCCGCTTTTTGAAATATAGTGTACTGTTTTTCTAAAAAAGGACGACCTATTATATAATTAAATCAGTCAATAAGATTATTTTCCTCAGAACACAAATGGTGATCCCGTCCCAGCATGCTGGGCCAGTGGAGATATCATTGCAGTCGTCTTAGAGTAATCATAGGCCTGGGAGCTGCGGGCGTCTCATTTGTAACCAATCCAAGGAGGTAAACATTTTTAACCGCATGCAAGTAAAATAATAGGAAAAGTGTGATTGTAATAGCTGGCTGTTGAGGTTTTTTTTTTCCTTCAATTTCCAGTGTTTCAGTAACATATCTTTAGAGATGTCAAGTTTAAAGTGCTTGTATGTTAAAGCTGAATGCACCCTCAAATCACTAACTTAAGTCTAATAAATGTTCTGTTCTGTTTGTCAGCAGATTGGGTGGGCACTGCTGTTGGTTTGCTGGGGCGAGTTACTGTTACTCCACACAGGTACACTTATGGCATTCTGGGTACTGGTTTTCTGTGATTTCTGGGCCTTTGGGTGATCATAAAGGCTCCTAATATTATAAAGGTGATTTAAATAATGGGTGTGAACCTTCTTTTTAAGCTTGAAATGTTATGGAATGTACAAAATAGACATTATCTTCCTCAAGAGTGGAGCAAGTAGTGTTTGGAGAATACTTCATTTATTTACACCAATAAAGTAATCTTTAAGTAAGTCATTTTGCATTTAATCAGTCCAAATTTTAGTAATTTGGTAAATAGGAGTTTAATCATTGGTATGGCTTATTGGTTTTCTGAAAGAGCAGTGTAAATTATTAGCATTTGTTTTTTGCTCAGCATAATAGTAAAGTCACTTTGAAAGCTTAAAAGTGAAGGAATTGGGGCTGACACTCTGGCGTAGTGGGTAAAGCTGCTGCCTGCAGTGCCGGCATCCCATATGGGCGCTGGTTCGAGTCCGGGCTGCTCCACTTCTCCACTTCTGATCCAGCTCTCTACCACGGCCTGAGAAAACAGTAGAAAGTGGCCCAATTCCTTGGGCCCCTGTACCTGCCTGGGAGACCCAGAAGAAGCTCCTGGTGCCTGACTTCAAATCAGCTCAGCTCCAATTGTTGTGGCCAATTGGGGAATGAACCAGTGGATGGAAGACCTCGTTCTCTTTCTTTCTCTCTGCCTCTCTTTCTCTCTGTGTGTAACTCTGACTTTCAAATGAATAAATAAATCTTTTTTTAAAAAAATAAAGTATATGAATTAAAGTTTATTCAACAGCTCCTTCTTAGAGTTGGTCTTAGGGAATGGGCAGGAGTATCCAGAGACGCATGGGCCCAGTTCCCTTCTTAAGGTGCTTACCAGTTTGTAGGAGGAGAAACAGCTACAGGCCAGCTGCTGTCTCATGAGAAACTGTGCTTTAGTTGCCTATCACAGCTAATGCCCATGCTCCTAACATTCCCCTTGCACCGGCGTTCCATAAGGAGTGAGGGTCCTCACACAGTTGCTCTCGCTGACAATCGTGGAGGTTCTTAAATTTAGCAATAAGGGGCCTCGCACACAGGCAAACCCCTCACGCAGTGGAGAGCCTAATTGGTCATGGACCACAGCAAGCATCGATGAGGCCACATCAGGCCACTTTCCTTAGATTTTGGTTTAACAAATGTAAGTTTATATCAAGTCTGTATTAGATTTCATCTGCTTGATAAGCAGGCGAAGGCTATACAATATGTCTTGGTTGCTTAGAGTTTATGTCAGAGAGATGCTTAGGAGAAAATGTGGAATAAGTGAATGCACTGTTTAAAATCTGCAGAGCCCGTGAGAGCCCACACAGGACGATGGCATGCTGTCCCTAGGGATGTGTTTAGGATGCCGAGTGGGCAGGGAGGAGAGAGCGGTCAAATGCCCACATTCTGATCTTTAACTCGATGAAAACTGTCAGCCTCAAACAATTCATAAGAAGTAACAAAAGAGGCAGTAGAACAGCAAAAAGAAGAATGTGGATCTTTTGTTACAGCGGAGAGCGGGAGTCCCTGCCTGGACTTTCAGAAGTTTCCAGGTTTCAAGTCCAGTGGGAGCTGCCTGGATTAAATCAGGGTGGACTGCGTCCTAATGCGTGTCATGGCAGGTGGAGGATGTGAAAATAATGTTCATTGACTCAATTAGGAGTTAAAATTCTGTCATCTAATTCTTTGGTTCATTTGCTCTTCTATTTTTTTTTTTTTTTAAGATTTTACTTATTTATTTGAGAAGTAGAGTTAAGGACAGAGAGGGAGAGACAGAAAGGTCTTCCATCTACTGGTTCACTCCCCAATTGGCCACAACAGCCAGAGCCGAAGCCAGGAGCTTCCTCTGGGTCTCCCCCGTGGGTGCACGGGCCCAAGAACTTGGGCCATCTTCCACTGCTTTCCCAGGTACACTAGCAGAGAGCTGTATTGGAAGAGGAGCAGCCAGGATACGAACTGGTGCCAGACATGGGATGTCACAGGCAGAGGCTTAGCCTACTACGCCACAGTGCTGGCCCCTGCACATCTATTTTTAGAGTCTATGGAATACACAGAATTGTGGGAGGAAGCAGAGAAAGGAGAGAATTATTTATGTAAAGCCCATGTGATAGCAACTGTTCTTTTCTCCCAAAATAATGAAAAGAAGCAGTAGCAATTTTGTTCTTTTGACAGTTTGTGAATAGAAATATTTGCGGGTAGGAAATATATGTTAATTGGTATGACATGTTTTTTAAAATGAATTAATCATGTAACTGAAAGTTTTTTGGTTTTTTTTTTTTTAGCCAGAATAAAAAGGGTGCTTGTTATTTTTGTTATTTGTAGAGCATGTAAGAACTTGTACTGGTGAGTATACATGCATCTCAGTAAAGGGTTAAAAATGTCCTAGCCTTGAAAAAGAAATTGGCTGAGCCAATAATTATCTTTAAGCCACATCACTTTCTTAACATCAGAATGTAAATTTGCACGTATATGAAAAAGTGACTTTTTGCAGTTTGGTATAATGACAGAAGTATAGGGGTGCTAAACCCCAAACTGAAAAGTCTTTGTATGGTGATTTGCTGAACAGGATAACTTGTCCTCAGCTTTCAGAAACATGCTCAGTGACAGAAGAAAATTATGTAAGAAATGTAGTCTGGTATGCCTTATAAACAGTATCCTCTTGTGGTAAACGACAATAACTTTGGAATATTGTTTGCTAAACAATTGTTTCTTGTTTAGACAAGACTTGAGCGGCCTCTCGGCTTTCATTTTCGAGAGGCATGCATTCGCACATGCTTGAAATAATCTTTGAGACTAAAGAACCTAACTTACCAGGAAAATGACTAATTCAGCGTGTCAGATCAAGAAACCTCTGAGCTCAGAAGCAAGGTGTACGGAGTATATTTTAGAAATGGGAGGAAGGGCAGATTGAGACTTAGATGGCAGCCCTGTGCTGTCATCTGATGTCAGTTTTTATCCCAGACTCTGTAGGTTTTGTGAGCTCCTGGAAGGCGTCCTCCCATTAGCCCACTGAAGAGCTCCACTTGCTTCCTTGTAAAGCACCACGGGGCTGGCCGCAGCAGTGGTGTTGTCTCTGTCCGTGTGGGGGCCACTGTAGGAGCCCAGGGTCCAGAGTGGACGAGGCTGGCCCAGCATGGGCTTATCAGAAAGGAGGCTGCTTGTGCCACTGACTGCACTGCTGAGTGAGCCGCCTGTGTTTCTCATCTGTTTGTGAGAGTCTGACTTCAGAGGTCTGTGGGGAAGGTTCTGCTGACCATTCTGGCAGTGTCTCACTTGTGTGGCTGTGGCAGTGCTGCGGATGGGATGGGCTCCCATCACTCGCTCACTGACTGCCTGGAGCACTCACAGGGTGCACCAGCTGACTGGGAGAAAGTGGTGTGAGAGATACCCGGAGACCTTTCTCATTCCCCAAAGCCCTCGGCCAGAGGCCCTGTTCTCCACTAGGTGCGTTTTTCAAAATCTTGCTTTGAACGATAGACTTCAGTTTTTTTTCGACCACATGGTTGTGTGTCTGTGTGTGACATTGGAGCATGGTAGCATATATTGTGAATCGTACCTTGGAATCATGTGACAGAGTCTTCAAAAAGAAGAAACTGCACACATGCCACAGAGTTTTGTGCCAACATAAATTTATCTCTTAAATCCATTTTCCACAAACATTTGAAAGTGCCATCATATACAAATATAATGTCTTTGCATATTTTACAGCATATCTGAAAACTAAGAAGGTAAGATTAAGTATTTTTACCACAAAAAATCTCTTGTTCTCATCAAAGATTCATATTTTTCTTGAATTTTTTGAGAATTTTGTCTTACTAGTGATTTTCTTTTAAGTGTAGCTCTAAATTCTGCATATTTTGATAATTGATTTTAATGGCTTTCATTGCTAAAAAAAAGTACACCTCACAAAAATCTGTAAATGCAAATGGAAGAAACTATCTCTGACCATTTTTAGTAAATCATCATACTGCTTTCTCTCAGTCAACCCCAGCTGTTATACAAAGCTTTTAGTTGACTGTCAGCAGCAAATTTTCCCTGAAAACTTCAAAATTTATTAGAAGTTGATTGCATTTCTCAACCTCTAACAGTGGACTCAAAATCTATTAAGATATGGATCCAAAACTGGCAAGATATCTCATGCCTAGAACATTCTATCTCCAAGTTTTTGAGTGTGCTGATAACAAGAGTTTTCATAGGTGACACAGTTAAATTGCTTCTGGCAATAGGATGACAAAACAGTGGAAACATTTCCAAACATCTGTTTTTAGACTTCTCTGTTTTCAAAACTTTGGTTTGTCTTGAAAAGCAGTTACTTTCTTACTCAACAGTGAGTCTCACCTTCACTGGGAAAGGAACCTTGGGATGTGTTTGTATTTTTTTGCTGCTAGGTAGCATGCTACCAAGAGGTACCTTAGACCCCTGGGAAGGCCCACCAGTTTGTAAAGGGTAAGTATGGACTCATCTTTTAAATCCCAAGGCTGCTTTAGGCTCATAGTCTGCTTCCCTGTAAACCGCACGCAGCAGCTCTTAGCATACAGGAGAGTGCAGCAGCTATCAGGGGAAGGTGTGACCACCATCTGCACTTTGGCAGAACAGTAACACAGCGGATTCTCACCCTCAGGCTTCCAGGAACGACCAGTGTGCTCTGTGCTTCTGCCAACAGTATTTGAATTTGGTGCCCCTTTGGTTTTCATGTGCTTCCTGCTATTTGCACTGTGGTAGAAATATCAAATGTTTCCCCCAGTGGCCTGTTCAAGCAACCTAGAAAGAATCGTGTCTCCATCAATCATTGAATTAATAAAATTTCATGAAGGGAAGGGATGAATTTCGTCGTGCCGTGCTGCGTGGCGTGAAACACCAGTGGGAAGACTGCCAGTATCTGTCCACAGTGACTTGCCTATTCTGATAGCTCCGTCGTTAGCTAATATCTCAAAGCACTGTGGACGCTTGGGAAGCTTTGCCAAGAGCAAAAGTGGATGGAAATCCACATTCGTCCTAAGGTCTTTCTAATTATTTCAATTGTTTTAAAATAATTCTAGTTAAATCCAATTAAAGCATCAACTCTTTGACCTCACAGTGTGACGGCTTGAGAGGGAATGCACTAGGAATCCAGCCATGTTCTTGTTAAGTGGCGCTTGTGTTTTTAGCATTATCTTAAGCCCACGGTTTCTTTTCTTTGAAGCAGTTGTCTGTCTTGTGAGGGTTATTTAGCTCAGTGAAGGTCTGTGCATCTATTTAGCTGGGCACACACAACTGCAGTCGGAGGCGAAGGTGTGATGTTCCCGTGGCCAGCCCCTCCCACTGTGGGATTCCGACTCTTTCTTTGGGATAGCTTCCTTACGACGTGCAGCTCATGACTGTTCCCCATGTGTGATTCATTTTAGAAAGATTGCTCTGCAAGATATCGAATAAATAGCAATTCCATCCCCTGCCCAGGGAGACCGCTGCCTTAGAGTCATATTACTGCCCCAAGTTGGGGGCTTCATGCTTTGGGTTCCTCTCATCATTATGGAGAAAATAACAAGAGGTAAAGAATTTAAACTGTGCAGAAGTACCCAACCCAGACCTCCAAGTGCACTCTCAGAGTTGGCCTTTAGTAAGTTTCACTGACAAGTGCGTGAATGTGTAAGCTTTGTAGAACAACAGAAATGGGGGCATATTAAACATGTCTATATCTTGCCTCTTCACACTGTCTCTTACAGACTGTGTGTGTGTGTGTGTGTTTCACAGAGAAAGGACTCCTATCCACTGGTTCATCCCTCAAATGCCTACAGTAGGCCCTGGAAGCCAGGAGCTGGTGTTTCAGTCCAGGTCTCCCCCATGAGTGGCAGGAACCCAATCACTTGAGACACACTGCTGCCTCCCAGGGTCTGCATTAGCAGGAAGCTGGAGTCTGGAGTACAACCTGGTATCTGACTCGGGCACAGACATGGGATGTGGGCGTCTCAGTCGCCAGGCCTGAGAACGCTCCGTGTTAGTTCGCACAGATGCATCGTTGTTTGCCCTGATGTTCACTTCTGCACCTCTGGGTGCTGTGCCCGTGCTGCTGTCGGTGCGTTTGTCAGTGTCAGGCATTGTTATCTGTTGACTCTACTGTGATGGACGGTGCTGCAGATCTCCCACACCTTGTCCTCCCTCCTCTCATCCTTCATTTCAGTTAAAATAATATCTAACTAGCACTCACTTTACCTTGACTACCTTTGGTGATTCAGAATTGCCTGATGTTAAACAGCACTGAAGAAATCAGACTTGTTTACTGCCTTTTCACCCCAGAGGCGTTCCTCAGGTGTCTTTGCCACTGTCCATTCACGCCCGGTGGGAGCAGTGCGGGTGGCTGGTGGCTGGGGGCAGGCCAGCAGCTGGAGTGTTCTCTCCAGGGAGGGGTCTTCCAGTCTGCCCTGAGGGAGGGACCCAGTAGGCTGCAGGTGTGACTGTGACAGAGCAGAGGGAGGAGACTTTGGGTCCCAGGGGTTGGAGCACAGATTTCCACCAGGCCCTGTGCCCAGCTGTGCCCCACCAGCCCTGCTGTGTGCTTGGCCTCCACACACCTGAGGCCTCTTGGGTTCTGTCTCTGGGGAGCTAGTCCGCTGTCTCCTAGGGGGTGGGTTGCAACAGGCAAGTCACCCTCTTTGTGCTACCCGAGCTCCCGCTGTGGAGGCCCTGATGTGTGGGAGAGCATAGCATTGGGTGGCCCTGGCACTTGGCTGGCAGCAGCTTCTGGTAGTTAACAATCCTCTACTTATTTTCTGACTCTTAAAATGTTCCTTGGAGTTTTGCCTTTTCTATTGTCTGCCTTCAATTGTCCTTGTTATGGCTGCCCACCCCCCAATCTGATCTTTAGCAGAGTCTCTGGAAGGGAAGGAGATAGAAGTCCACGGGCAGCCCACCACGTGAGCGGGGACCCTGGAGAGCTATGTGAACTCCCTGATGGTGGCCATCCTCACCCTGTTCTTGCAGCATAGCTTTGGGCAGCAGGTGGGACTACCTGCCCCTCTGCTCTGCTCATGGGAAGAAAAACCAAAGTTCCACCCTGCCAGAGTTGGGAATCCAGCTCTTCCCTTCTCAAATCTTAATATTAACCCTCGATGGCAAAGTCTGCTCAAAAAATCCTCAAAAACCCCTAAACCGGGCGTGCCCCTCCCCACCTTCATCATTGTGCAGGTTTTATTAATGATGTGCACATGCAGTTGGTTGTCTGAATGCATGGGGCCATCTCTTCATTGTCTGTTTATCTGCAGATGTGGCTCTCTGGAACACGGGTTGCACCCCACAGGGCTCCTGCACGTCTTGGGCACAGCTGTGCTGACCTTGCAGCGTCCACTGCCTTTCAAAGCCTGTCCCTCTGCAGTCACCAGGGCACTGCTGTGTCAGGGTGTCCTCATCTCAAGATGAGTATACAGACGTGCACCAGGAAGTGTCTGATTATATTGGCCTGTTAGGTAGCTGATCTAAAAAGTCAGATCTGTTCACTTGAAACTTTCAAGGTCAGATTTTTTTCAGAGTATGGTGTAATTGCTAGTATTCACACCAACCAGACAAGTGAAGTTCCTGTTCACTTGACATCTGCCAAGTATTCTGAGTAAGGCATTTGGATGTCTTCAGTTACAAGTGGCAGAAACCTCACTTCCACTGGCATAACAGGTGCTTTTGTGTAGCTGGGAAGGATGGCAGGGGTGGCCTCAGGATTCAGCTGGTGCAGCAATTCAGCTGATGTCATCTCCATAGTCCATCTTTCCTTTTTTTAAAATTCTAACATACTTGCTTATTTTTATTTGAAAGGCAGAGAGAGAGAGAGAGAGAGAGACACCTCCTATCCACTGGTTCACTTCCGAAATGCTTGCAACAGCCAGGACTGGCCCAGGACAAAGCCAGGAGCCCAGAGCTCTGTCTGGGTCCAAGAAGTAGGGCCATCATTTGCTGCCTCCCATGATGAGCATTAGCAGGAAGCTGGCATCAGAAACAGAGGCAGAACTTGAACCTAGGCATTTGGATATGGGATGCAGGCATCCAAAGCAGCGTCTCGAACTCTGCACGAAACATCTGCCACTTTCCCCATCTTCTCTGGGTGTCTGTCCTGCATGGCTGAGGTGGTGGTTACAGGCAGCTGCAAGTGTGTTCACCTAGCATTTCTTTCATGTCTTTCTGTTGATTTCAAAGAAAGGCCAGGGTCCTGCAGTATCCTTCATTGGAATCTCACAGCTCTGGCTTCTCTTCCTGCCCTTGTCCCTGCCCTGTCACATCCATGGGAGGTCATCTGTGTCTTCTAGGAGCTAGGAACGCGGCGGAGGGTCAGTCTGGGATGCGTGTGTATTTGTAGGGGTGCCTCCCAAGAGTTGGCCCTTGGGGTGCACTGGCAGCTGAAGCCCTGGGATGAGCAAAGCCGTCAAGGCAGAAGGCTGCAGAGAATGATGGGAACCATGTCTGACGAGGGTGTCCATCCCCGCAGCTGCTCAGGGATGCCAGGCACATGCCAGATCTCTCCTCTGTTTTTAACAGAAGTCGGAATTCCAAATTTGTATGTAAATTTTCTCAAAGTCTGAAAAGATTAGCAATTAGTTAAGCATTTTCTAAATCACTATCTAGGCCAAACAACACATCGTTTGCCAATTTCTTTTCAAATTCATTTTTTGGAAAGCATTATGCAGTGGGCAGGTGTTGTGTTGCAGTGGGTTAAGTTGTCACTTGGGAAGCCAGCATCCCATATCAGAATGCTTGGGTTCAGGGCTGGCGCTGTGGCATAGTGGGTAAAGCTGCCACCTGCAGTGCCAGCATCCCATGTGGGCGCCGGTTTGAATCCCGACTGCTCCACTTCCGATACAGCTCTCTGCTATGGCCTGGGAAGGCAGTAGAGGTTGGCTCAAGTGCTTGGACCCCTGTACTCACGTGGGAGACCTGGAAGGAGCTCCAGGCTCCTGGCATCGGATATGACCAGCTCCAGGTGTTGCAGCCAATTTGGGAGTGAACCAGCGGATGGAAGATCTCTCGCTCTCGCTCCCCCCCGCCCCATCTCCTTCTCTCCCTCTGTTAACTCTGACTTTCATATAAATAAATCAGTCTTTTGGGGAAAAAAAAAAAACACGGAGTGCCTGGGTTCAAGTCCTGCTCCACTTCCAATACAGCTTCCTGCTAATGGTCCTGGGAGGCAGTAGATGATACCCAGTTACTTTTGTTTCTGCCACCCACATGGGAGACCCCCATGGAGTTCCTGGCTCGTGGCTTTGTCCAGGTACAGCTGCCAGCTGTTGCTGGGATTTGGGATGTGAACCAAGATGGAAGATCTCTTTCTCTCTCTCTCTTTCTCTCTCTCTGTGTGTGTGTGTGTTTCTTACTCTGCCTCTCTGCCGTTCAAATAAGTTAATTTTTAGGAAGTATAAAGTGAGATCAGGTTAGGCAAGTGGCAGGACCGGAGCCTGAGTGAACCACGTTGTAAGCTCTTGTTTTCATTGGCAAGGTCTTTCCTGAATTTCTAAAAAGCCAGTATTACCTCTGTAATAGCTTATAGATTTTTGGCCTTAATTCAGTAATTTCATGTCAGATTCTGTGGTTCACAGGAGGTAAAATTTTAACATGACTGCATTTGTTTGGATGAAGTTGGCAGCAGGCCAGCCAGCGAGGCCTGGCCACCGAAAGCTTCTGATTGATCTTGCAGAACCAAGTTGACAGATGGCAGAGTATGCGTCTATGTTATAAATTAAAGTGAAATTCTAAGCAAGAGTTCAAATATTTCTGATGACATTTGAATTTCAGTCAAGTAGCCATTAATCAAAAGACTGCCTTAATGAGCCTTGTTCAACATAAACCTCCCCTGGAGTGTGTTAACGCAGACTTCGGAGTTCCCAGACGCTGAAGTGGCCGAGCTCTCTGCCTTCACCCACATCTCCACTCGCTTGGCGACCAGAATAGGGCATTTATGTTCTAGGTATGGGAAGGGAGCTCGCGTTTCAGAAGAAGATTTGAATTCAAATACATTTGGGTCTGTGATTTCATCTCACCTGCAAATGCAAAGCATTAACTATTAAGAAACAGCCTTCGAAAATGAATGTGGATGGAGCAGCCTTCCAAACTGACCTCTTGCCCCAAGACGAATAAAAACACGTTTCACCAGCGTTTCAGCGGCTTGTTTTCTGGCTACCTCTGTAATTAGCTCTAATTTGCTCTACCTGTCCCTCTGAAACCTCAGAACTTTCCAACTGGTCTTCCGCTTGCAATGTAAGCTGTAACAGGAGCCACGTTGCTCCAAGGGCAGGCTCTTTGCCTGAGTCATCCTGGGACTTGAGTTTCTGAAGTTCCTAATTATTTCAAACTGCATTCATTAAAAGAATAAAAAAAGTTATTTCCAAAGGAGAGCTGATGTTAGACTTCATGTTGTCTTTTTTCTCCTCATATATAATTAGAAATTATGAATGGGTTTCAAAAAAAATAGTGAAAACAATTTTAAGTACCCCACCACCACTGCCAAACTTGCTAGTAAGAAAGTTAGTAGAAAAAAAGCAAGAGAAAATAGTGCCTTATGATGGTCTTCGTTCTCAAGGATGTTGTGATTGCTACTGCATAGCCGCAAAAACCATGAACTTTGATCTGTAAGCGGGATTTGTGTACCACAGATGGGACACCAGAACTTGTTAGAAGTCTACTCGCAGATATTGGAAGGGCCACTCATAAGTACCCTACTTGATGGGAGTAGTTCTCTGCCAATCTGGAAGGCCGCTGACTGGTTGATGTTTATTGTTAGAGTCCTCAGAGCACCTGTCCAGAGACCAGGGGTGCAGCTCTAGGTGGGAGGGAGGGGCGAGTCCCGTGGTGTTTTCCAGGTCACACGATGGAAAATATTTTCTTTGAAATGCACCTGAGGTCACTTTGTGGGCCTTTGGGGAGGAGCAGCATGAGTGGTGATTGCCATGTGCACAGGCCCGCTGCTGAGACAGAACCTGCCAGAACTTCCAGCCATGGTTCATTCCAGCAGTTCTGGGAATACCCTCACCGCTTATCTCTCAGTAGTGGTAACTTTAGCTTTTTTAAAATTCATTTGCTAAAGCGAATGAACCTCAGGGCAGAAAGTGTTTAAAGTAAATTATTTGCTGGGGAGAATCTTTGCATGCTTTGTCAGCTGTGGAGTCACAGAGGAATTTTGTTGTTTTTTTTTTTTTTTTTTTTTTTTTTTTTTTAGTATGAGCCCCAGTAAGTGAAATGTGTCTGTTTCCAGAGACCAGTAAGAAAAGGGTGGTGATGATGGGGATTTTTAATAATAATGGTGAACTTATTTTTAAGGCATATTTTATTTGTTTGAAAGGCAGAGTTAGAGAGTGAGAGTGAGAGAGAGCTTCCATCCATTGGTTCACTCCCCAGATAGTTGTGTGGGAATATCCAGGAACCTGGAACTCCATCCATTTCTCCACATGGGTGGCAGAGGCCCAAGTCCTTAAGCTATCTTCTGCTATATTCCTAGGCACATTAGCAAGGAGCTGGATCAGAAGTGGAGCAGCAAGGTCTTGACCCCATACTCCCATGTGTGCCACTGGCTTTGTTACAAGCATCGACTTAACCCGCTATGCTACAAACATTGGCCCCTATGTTACATTTTTTGAGTATGCACCTAGGATCCTCTTGTAGAAGCCAGATGCAACTGAAAACAGGTGAAGTCCATAGAATCTGCTAGCATGTATTTATTATTTGATCTCCCTAAGAAATTAATGGAAGTTAAAACAGTATACAGAACAACAGTCATGTTGAGTTGTGCACTACATTCTCTTTCCCCCCACTGGGTCCTTCCTGACCTTAAATCCTTTGGGCTTTTCTTGCCCTACTTTCTCACTGTGCAATCTCTCATTTTATTTTTATTATTGAATTATGTTATCTTATTTTTTGTACAAAGAAATATCAATTTTATTTTTTAACTGAGGAACAAACAGGAAATAAATTCTATATAAAACATTTATAATAGGATCACATGTATCAGATGACTAGTAATAAATCTGAAAACTATAAGCAAGACCTTTAGGGGTTTTTTCTGTTTGTTTGCCTTTTTTTTTTAATTTATTTATTTTACTTGAAAGATCTAAAGAGAAGCAGAGGCAGAGAGAGATAGATGTCTTCCATCCACTGGTTTACTCCCCAAATGGCCACAACAGCTTGAGCTGCAACCGATCCGAAGCCAGGAGCCAGGAGCCTCTTCAGGGTCTCCCATGTGGGTGCAGGGACCCAAGGACTTGGGCCATCTTCTGCTGCTTTCCCAGGCCATAGCAGAGAGCTGGATTGGAAGAGGAGCAGCCAGGATTTGAACTGGCGCCCATATGGGATGCTACGATTGCAGGCAGCAGCTTTACCTGCTACATCACAGTGCCGGCCCCTTGTTTGCCTTTAAATAAAATGTTTTAAATAGTACACAGAAGTATAAAGAAAGGTTGAGCTGTTTTAAAATATGTAGTCACATAGTCACATCAAGTGGTAGGAGTGTTGATCTGCAGATAAAGTGAGCTGTTTCCTATCTCAGTCTTGAGACTGGGTGAATGGTCCTTTCAGGCTAACTCCCGTTCCACCATTACCATCTGCGGCCTTCCCCGATGGTGGAGCAACTGGCCGCTGTAGAAACAAGGCTGGTCCACCATGCCCGCCGACGCCTCACCTGCCACCTGCCCCCTATTTCATCTCAGTCTGCCGTAATTTGTACGGGATTGTCTTCATTATAATCAGATTAAGTCAGTGGCTGCTGTCTGGCTTTTTGGGGTGGGGGTGCTCTGTGTATTCTTGCTTGAATGCAAAGCAGTTGCTAATTATGTATGAGTCTGAGAACATAGTGTTAAGGGTGACTATATCTGAATTAATTGTCATTAGTAATGTCTCATAGTTTATGAACATATTCTCTGCTTGACTAAAAAATCATAAATAGTGAGTTTTTATTTTAAGATCTCAGTGTGAAATAGCTTTGAGAGGACACCTTCGTGTGTCTTAATTTCAGACCTATTACCAGCTGGGTCTCATTCATGCATTGCTTGTCCAGTAGCTAATTATTATTCACATTTTTGCAGCTTAATTGCAACCTCTGTTCTCTCACCAGTGTGAATCCAGTCTTGAATCTGCAGGAGTGATACTGCAGTCAGCAGATCTAGCCCACAACAAAGCAGACCTGTGTTTTGGGCACTGGGGGTAGCTGATGTGGAAGTACATGTTAGTGCCTTTTAGGCGAGAGCAATCAAGATGCCTTTTCTGAGTTGGACTTTCTTGTGTTGTAAAAGGAAAGGCTCATACAAATTTTACTATGCTTGTGTTAGTCGTCGTCTTCATAAAGGAAAACTTAGGCAGTTGGCTTTAATAAACAATTACCTCGATCATTGATTTCACATCGTTCAAGAATACTGTTCATGAAAGTCATGAAGATTTAGTGGAATTTGGAAGAATATTTATTTTCCCTGTTTTGAAGTTGACAATGTCAGAGAAATGATGACTTTTTGGTGACACAAGTCTTTCCAAATTTAAATTGCACTGTGGAAATCATAACTGGAGTAAGTGTAGTAGATCATGGCACATACTCAATTAAATGTGCATTTGCTCAGTTTTTTTCAACAGCTGTTTTGTTACCACTTATTTTTTAAATAAGGACTCCTGTAGAAGTGTGTAACACAATAAAGAGTAGTTTCCGGAGCTGTGTGAAGAGTTTGCTGTGACTCTTGCCATAGGCTGTGAAGGATTTGGAAGGCTCTTAGGCTCAGCCAGTCCAGCTCCCTGAATTTTATGTTTGTGGCAACTCAGGTGAGTTAACCATGACTGAAGAATAAGCTTAGGCGGGGCTCCAGGTACAGCACTGCCATTTAGTAGCTAGTAATTTACCTAATCTCACTAAGCCTCCATTTCCTTGTCTGTGAAATGGGGACAATAATGGGACTTACTCCCGTGGTTGCAAAGATCAGATAAGATTCTACCCCTGGAGCGCTTACTAATGTGGTGCTTGGCACATGTCCACCAGTCTTAGCAGTAAGGTTAGCACCAAGTCTTCAAGTGAATTGAAGGCCAGGCTGGGTGCAACCTCAGCTGCTCTCCCCGGCTCCCCTCTGGCCAGCTCCTGAATTATAGTACAATAAGGAACATTTCAGCACTTTGTACTGGCCGCCACCCCCACCCCACCCCCGTTCTGGTGACAACAAAGCTGCTTTATTTTATGTCCTCTGTTGGGCCCCAGCACCGCCAGCAGTGATGCCCAGTGGCCAGGAAGACAGGCAGTACCCATCTCCACACCTGTGTTTGGGGGTGACTGGCACAGCATAATTAGGAACAAGAGGTTCCTTCCCAAGACACAGGGAGACCCCTGCCCCCAGCCTCTCTGGGTAGGACAGTACCCACAGGCAGGTTTGTGTGTTCCTAGTGTAAGTCCACACACCTATAAAGACCAAAGGAAAGGGTAAACACTTTGTTTTAAAAGTTACTGATGATAAGTATCAACTGGTGGTAAACGGTGGTTAGTTTTGCTGCCAGTTTTAGGGTGGGCCACATAGAATGGTTGGGCTAGGTAATTGCTAAACTAACAAATTTAAATGTCCACCTACTCAAGACTTTGGAATCCAAGAATCGTATCTTGCAATCTGGAAGTTCACAGCCTAGAGCACCCTGTGAAATATAGACATTAACAAGATTAGCATGACCTTATTCAAAGTGATGGCTGATTGTCATTGCCTGTGCCAGCTCGGGGATTTGAACCAGAGATAAACAATGTATTTTAGCTGGCATCATGGCACAGTAATAGGCTAAAGGAGAGAATTATCCAAGAAGTTATGTGGCTTGTCCATGACCAAGCAGTGCTGTGATTAATACATCTCAGTGAAACCGGTGAGCATCTATTGAGGCTCATATGCAGCAAAGTGTTGGCTCACAGGTCATTAAATCTGGCCACTCACTTGACCAAGAAGTTTGGGGGATTTAAGGGAGAGACCCATGGAAATGCAAAGCTATTGTGAAAGAAAGATAGCCTGGAAGAACAGCGGAGTGGCTGTGAAATCGCTGTCTGGTGTAGCTCAGTGTCAGGCGACCACTCAGCGACAGTGGTACAGGGAAAGCTATAGCAGGAGGTAGGATAATCTGAAAAATTAGAGGAAAGACCACAGGGCTGCTAAGACTCTCTCACAGTTGTAGCATCTTGCAAATCTGGGAGAACCCAAGTCTCTTCTCATCTCTTTTTCTCCCCTAAAAAGGAGGACCAACCATTCCCTTCACTTCAGGGGAAGTCTGATTTATAAAGAAGAGGCTTACAGAAATAATGAAAAGTTCGTGTTTCACATACGGTCAAATGACATAGCAGTGACAGCTCTCCAGCCCTCCGGAGCCCCAGGGGCTTCCCTGCGTCCAAGCAGCCGTGCCCCTGTGCCTGCAACAGTGCACAACTCTGTCCGAACCCCTGCAGCGCTTCTCGTCTAGACGCCAGCGTGCCTTCCCTGCCGCTCTGTGTATGTGCTTGTCAATGTCCCACGCCATCGACTGCAGCGGGCAGCGCCATGCCCTCCAGGATCCTGTTGTGCGCAGACTTGCTGTCTCCAGAGTGATGGTCCCCAAACTCCCTCACTCCTTTACCTCTCCCCTCAAACCTGAAGGGCGCCAGCTGTCCTCTGCCTGTGCTGCTGCCACAGGCCCAGCTCTGCCAGGGTACGAATCCACAAAGCTTACTCGACTCACCGTAAATCAACCACTGACTGCACATGGGCTCTCAGCCCTGCCCCAAAGCCCAGCCTCATTTCTCTCCAACCTTGTTTCTCCACATGCTGCATTCACTTCACTAAGCCTCTGAACCCATCAGTCTGTGTCTCTCTCCCTCTCTGTCTCCCCCCATTTGGTCCTGGCACCTGCTTCCAAGACAAAATGGGAGCCCGTGGACAAGAACTGCCCGTCGTTCCCCCAGGACCCTCTCCTGTCCTCCTTGTTAATAGGGGGGCCAGAGGGAGGCCTGCCCACCCTGGCCTTTCCTTCCTATGTTCTTCTTTTAAATGTTTTCCTTTTTTTCAAAAAGCAGAAAGCAAGAGTGACTGAGACAAAGAGATCATGTACCCACCATTCGCCCCCCAAATACCCACAACAGTTAGGGCTGGGACAGGCTGAAGCCAGAGTCTCAGAACTCCATCTGGGTCTCCCACATGGGTGGTAGGGACCCAACTCTTGGAGGGATCACCTTCCTCCCAAGGTGCACAATAGCAGGACACTGGAATTGGAAGTGGATGTGGGACTCCAACCCAGACAGGAGGCAGGTGTCCCAGGTGACACCTTTGTGTCTCTCGGCCTCCCCTTGTCCCTCATCCCCCATCACCTCTGTCCTCTCCCTGCCTCCCAGACTTTGTAGAAGCTAGCCATATGCAGTGCCTGCCTTTGCTTACCTTTCTCACTCCAGACTGGGTCTTTTGCTGGCCTCCAGGAAAGCACCTCCGGCCACCAGAGACTGCCTTGTGTCGTTCAGCCCTCTGGCATCCCCCAGTCCTCACTGTGCCTGACTTCCCAGAGGCATTCCATGCTGCTGTTCCCACTTCCTTCCCCGTGCCTGCTTGTGACTTGTCTTTCTCTCTCACTGCCGGTGCTTCCTTCCTTCAGCCTGAAGCCTTCCCGTCCTCCTCCAGGCTCTTACATGTTGAGGCTCTGCAGAATTGCCCCTGGGCTCTCATTCTGCCTGCTCCCCAGGTCCGTGCCCTCACTCCTGTGGGGAGCTGGTGTCGCACGCACAGACACACAAATTCTTGCCTCCTGCCCCTGCTTCCCCAGGACTTCAGCCCCGTACCCCTACCCTCACCTACCTGACAGCAGCTCAAAACTGAGCTCTTCTAAAATACCAGACTTACCATCTGCCCTGGCATGCCAGCCAGAGCGTTGCCTGCAATGCTTCTGTGTCTTGCCTTGCCTCTCTGGTCCTGTTGATTTTGCTGCGTCAGTATTGCTGGAGTCTGCCGCCTGTTCCCCATGCCCAGTGGCCATGCTCTGTCCCATGGGGCTCCCCAGTACCTTCTCTGCACTTGTCCTGAGCATGCCTTCTTCCTGGAACCCCTCTGCCTCACCTTCTCCTCCCTCCTCCTGCACTCCCTGTGCAGGGAAGCTTCGCCTGTCCCTGCACCTGGTCCCTGCCATGAACATGCTGGCTCACAGGCTGTGGGCGTCTCCCTCCTGACTCTCGCCATTGCTGTAATGCTACCTTCACCCAAGTCTTCTGTTAATATGTCCACCCCTCCAACCTGTAAGCACTATGAGCGTGAAGACTGGCATTTGAGCCACGCTCAGCATGGAGCAGACTGGCAAATACTGCACTGAGGAGGGGATGGCTGGGGAGAATATCCATGATGGAAGCCCTCAGATTGTGCATTCCATTTTGGCTCATTTCTGCTTACTTTCTTTTTAAAGATGTATTTATTTGAAAGGTAGAGCCACCCAGAGAGATCTTGCATCCACTGTTTCCCTCCCACCACTGGTTCCCTCCACCAAAATGGGCACAACAGCCAGGACTAGACCAAGCTGAATCCAGGAACCCTGTCTTGGTCTCCCACATGGGTGCAGGGGCCCAAGCACTTGGGTCATCTTCCACTGCTTCCCAGGCGCATCAGCAGGGGGCTGGATCAGAAGTGGAGCAGCTGGGACTCGAACCTGCACTTTGATAAAAGTTGCTGGTGTATGTAGCACCCACTGCTTGCTTTCTAAAGGAGATACTGTTAAGCAGCAGGTTTGAGCAGCCTGAGAGAGAATCATGGATGTTTAAATAGTCAGTGTTTGATCCTCTTCCACATTGGGTGTGGCTTCCGGTGGCCCCTGAAGCCCAGATGTGACAGTGAGGAATCATTTGGGATGTGCTCTGCAGCCTCTCCCTGTAGGGAACGCAGCAGGTACCTGATTGCTCCTACCTTTTCCTCCCAACCTGCGCTGTCTCTGTTCTCAGTTCAGGTCTCACAAGTGATTCAAGTGCCTGCTTTTCGCTAATCGTGCTTACCGTCAAACGACTTGGGTGTCTGTCCTGAGTCGCCTTTCTGTCTTGCAAACATTGGGTGTTTCAGGTTGACTTTTTCCCGAGGGTGCTCAGGCTCCCTCCCAGCCTGAGCTGGGCACTATCTACCGCTGAGGCGATAGAACGGGGGACCCCACATGATCCTCCAGCACTGCAGCCTCTGCGAGGCGGCAGCTCGACGCGTGCCTGTCCGAGAGAGGCTGCTGTCTGTCTGTTGCCCCCTGGCGTTCTGTCTTTCCTCTCCGGCCACCTTTCTTTTTGCTTTTGACATTCTGTAGCTTCACTACAGCATATCTAAGTAAGCTTTGAATGCTCCGCAGCCGCATTACACTGCTGTGTCAGCCCACCTGCTCATGCCATATCCATCTCACTGCTAGTTTTTGTTTTAGTAGGGTGAAGTCTTGGAAGTAGTCCTTTCTGTCCTGTCCGGGCGCTCGTATTTGGTGGGCGTGAGTCTGTGGGAATGCTGGAGGCCTGGTCCAGGGCAGTTTCCTACAAAGGCCAGCTGCATGTACCTCCACCCGGTGCCGGGGCCACTTTGCAGAGGCTCCTTGGGCTCTGAGTTTCCTGGGGAGCTTTTGGGTGCGCTGCCCGGCCTGCCTCTGGCCCTGGCAGATGTTGCAGTTGGCATCTGTCTCTCAGGCCTGCTTGGTGCTCACTGCATTCCCTGTGGATTAAATGCACTTTGGGGGAAAGGAAGTTGCCTTGGAGATTTGCTTTGTTGTCTGCTAGCCCAGCGATGTGTTTATAACTCGGCTCCATCAAGGCACTCGTTTCTCCAGCTTGTTTGTTGGCTTGTTTTGTTTCTGTGACTCGAGGCTCCTTCAGCGTCCCTTCCACTCTGCTGGAAGTGTGGATCTTTGAAGCGGTTTTCACTGCCAGCAACCAGGGGAGGTGGACTAGCTTAGGGAAGCAAGATGCAAAACTAATGAGCCCAAAAAGAAAGAGCGAGTTGTTCAGGGTCACGTGTCAGAAGCTGTCCCCGCCACTCCCCAGGATGTCAGTGGGACTTGGTTCTGCCTGTGGTCCTCCAGGGCATGTCTTTGTTGCTGTTCTTGGTCGCTGTCGGCCCGTGGCCCTGCTCGTTTAGTCCCAGAGCCCGTGTCTCCCTCCCTAATTGCGCGTGCCCGTCCTGTTAAATTCATGCTCCACCCCAGTGTTCGTTCTTAAGCTTAGCTCCTGGTAGAGACCACATGAACGACAGTGTTATTCTCCGGGTAACCAAAGGTGCGTACTCGCATGGCGTCCATCCATCAACAAATCGCGTCAGTTACTCCAACACGCATTTACCAAATTTCTAAAGCCATCTTTCTCAGGTGGAATTTTCTCCACCGAGGGAAGATATCCTGGACATGTGATCAAAGGGTTTGGGGTTGAGGTTCCCAAGGGGCAGTGAGGAGAGTAGATGGGGGAAGGCAGGGGCAGCTGGTCCCGAGGGGCCATCCTCTGGGGTTCACCCTTTGCTACTGCCACCTGGTGGCCACCGCAGGCCCAGCCTGAGAAGAGAGGGGAGGCAGTGGTGAAAGCTAAGGCAAGAGTGAGGGGGCGGGAAGGTGAGCAGGGAAGCTCCTCTTTCTTCACAGGTTTGAGTCAAGCCCTTCCCACCTAGGTAGTAACAACCCGCGCCATTTATTTTCTGCTTTTCCAGATCAATGAACTGAGCCATGTTCAGATCCCAGTTATGTTGATGCCAGATGACTTCAAAGCCTATTCAAAGATCAAAGTGGACAATCACCTGTTTAACAAGTAAGTGCAAGTGGGACCTGTCCCAGCCATGGCTGCCAGGAGTGTGACTTTTGTGAATTTCAGAACTCGTAATTTTTCTATGGGTGGGAGTAAAGTTTTGCTGATGAAGTTAATCCTGTGATAAACACAACCATCTGTGATTTTCGGAGAAGCAGCAGCAGGTCCTCTGGGATAATATCTCTTTGCCATATGGCATATTGTTCTCTATGAATATCTCATACATTAAAAGTGATATTCTCATTACCATTTAAATTTTTTGAAGCCATAAATGGCTTGGATATTTTAAGCAGTTAGGATCCTCTACTGTCTTATGGAAAACTTTGAAAATGATGACGTTACAAACAGAAGTGACCGCGTCAAGGAATTAGGACCACATCAGAGAATTATGATACATTTTTGTGCAACATAATTGGATGCCACGTTGGCACCAAGCCGCTTTCTCTGTCGTTGGAGTGCTGTTTACAGCGTCATTGGTGGGCGCTTGTTAGGTATGAGGCAGCCCACTAGCAGCCAGAGATGCAGTGCTATAGGGGACCTGGCCCTGCCTTCAGTGAGCTCCCCGTCTGTCTGATGGCTGAAAACTGACAGGTGTGTGGACAGCTGTGCTTCAGTGTGCAGGGTGCACGCATGCGTGCCATCTCCATGTGTGCTTCCACGGGGGAACCGAGGAGGGAGCAGCTCTGAGCCAGCTGAGGGAGCCTCAGAGAAATCCCTCCCACGTGAGGATCAGTGATGAAGTTTCCGAGTGGGGCCCTCATTCTGCCGTAAAGCCAATGTCTTGATTTCTCTCATAATGCTGTTTGGAGGGTGACTTTGAGGGAATTTTCCCCATCCAAATTTGAAATGTGGTATTTATATACAATAGGCTGTGCAAGGCGTGCGGGCGAGCCTTGCTGCGTCAGCTTCACTCAGCAGTAACAGAGTGCACGTGGGGCCTGCTCTGCTGCCCCTGGCCTCTCCCCTCCCTGCACCTTTCCTCTGCCCAGCCTCTTCCCTTCCCGCACTTCTTCCTTGGGCAGTGGCCACTGCATGTGGGCGGGACAAAGAGCCCATACCGTCCCAGCGTGCCTGGGACAGGGAAGACGATGTCACCAATGCCTTCCCAAGTCTCCCAGATCTTACTGGCTCTGTGAAACACCAGGGATCTTCAGAAAGTTCATGGAAAATGTGTTACTATGAAGAAACTGCACATGGATTTCATAAAAGTATTTTGTACCAAAATGAACTTACCTTTCAGTTCCCTTTTTCCATGAACTCTCTCAAGTCCCCTTGTGCACCTGTGGCTTCGGTGGCTCCTGAGCGCCAAGCACGGCTTTGGCAGTGGGACACGAGTCTGGGTAACTCCTTGTCTCCCTGAGCTGTCCTCCACCCTGTGGTCGTTTCAGAGAAAACATGCCGAGCCATTTCAAGTTTAAGGAATACTGCCCCATGGTTTTCCGTAATCTGCGGGAGAGATTCGGAATCGATGACCAGGATTTCCAGGTGAGTTCCCTCTGTGACATTTGCTTCAAACGGGACGTGGCTCTCACCTGCCTCTTGCTCTGTGAAATAGGATGTATACCCATAACAACACAAGCAATTATGCAATAGCCACCCCCCGCTCCCCCCGCCGCACGTAGGAAGTTTGGGTGTTATTTGTGAAGGGGAAAGGGTTCTCCCAGGGACCCTCTGTGCCATGCAGTGTCCACGCACACCTCGGTCCTCTGCCCAGAGAGCGAGCAGGTGAGTCTCACTGGATACTCTCATTGCCAAGCGGAAGCATTCGCCCAGCGCAGCCGCCTCTTGGTTTCTGTGATCAGATGGGTCAGCAGTGTGTGTGAAAAAGTCCCATTTCCTGTCTTTGCACGGGCCACTGAGGAATCTCAGGAGGTGTTTTCTTGCTGCGTTGCTGCTCTTCAAGTTGGCCACCTCTGACTCTCACTGCAGCACTTGGGAAAGGCCAGGGCCCTGCTGTGGCTGTCAGGAACCCCCGTCCTCGGCACAGGCTGTGGAGCATCTTTCTCTTGCCTCCCACGCCTGCCACGTACAAATGCGAGCTGTCGCTTTCCACCCCTACCTGCCTGGTCCTCAGCCCTAACTTCTGAGCATCTGTTTCCGTTTTTAAAATCATTATTCCTAAGAAAGCTCCTGACATGGGTTAGTTACCTGAATTCTTTATCACCAGCCAAGTTTTTTTTTTTTTTTCTTTAAGATTTATTTATTTATTTGAAAGGCAGAGTTACAGAGAGAGGGAGAGAGACTGGGAAGGAGAGGTCTTCCATTCCCTGGCTCACTCCCCAAATGGCTGCAACAGCTGGTGCTGGGCTGGTCCAAAGCCAGAACCGGGAGCTTCTTCCAGGTCTTCCACGTGGGTGCAGAGGCCCAAGCACTTGGGCCATTTTCCAGTGTTTTCCCAGGCGTCTCAGCAAGGATCTGGATTGGAAGTGGAGCAGCCAGGACTCGAACCAGCGCCCATACGGGATGTTCACTTCGCAGACAGAGGCTTTACCTGCCACGCCACAATGCTGGCCCCCCAGATTTTTTTTCAACACCATGGAAATTTTTCAGAACCTAAGTACTAACATCTTTTTAAATCTCATCAAATGCAGCACACATATTCACTAGTTAGCCCTGTACTGGAAATCCTAGTTTATCATGTGTTAATTGCCACGTTGCCACCCTGGGTGACCTTACAAGTTGAGTCCAGGGACAGCTTATCCCCACCCTGATGGAATAGGGTCCCAGAAGCAAACCACATTTAGTACGCGTTCCTGAGGATTTGTGCTCCCACTCCCCAGCCGCCCCCTTGTTGAAAATTTCCAAGAATTTCTCCCATGCTTACTCAGCCATGAGAAGCTGCCGTGTTTGGAAAAGCATTGCTGCCCAGGCTGTGGGGTGACATTCACCCATCGTGGGCTGGGCTGTGGCTTTCACAGAGGTCCAGATCCTGAGCCAGGCTCCCCATGTGTGCCAGAGCCCACCAGGAGGAGTGCAGCAGGCAGGATGTGGGCACCTGCTTTGTTCTGAGATCCATGCCGGAGCCAACACTCAGGTTGGGGCTTAATTTTCAAGAGAGGACTTAGCTCACAATTATGGGCTTGAAATTTACTGCTGAAAAAATAAGTAACTTTTAAAGAAGAATCGTTGGAATAGTAAAAAAGGTTTCTATGAAGTAAAAGTGAATAATCACATATAATTTAAGAACTGTTACCACAGTTGAAGAGACCATATGAAAATGGATTAGACACTGTAAAGGAATTAACAGCAGATAGCTTTGACATTTTAAAATCTCCCCTGTCTGACTCTGATGCCAAACAGGATGTCCTCCCTCTGTCCCTATCTATTTTTTTTTTTTTTAATGAAATGACAGCATTGGGCCAGCGCCGCAGCTCAACAGGCTAATCCTTCACCTTGCGGCGCTGGCACACCGGGTTCTAGTCCCTGTCGGGGTGCCAGAGTCTGTCCCGGTTGCTCTTCTTCCTGTCCAGCTCTCTGCTGTGGCCCAGAAGTGCAGTGGAGGATGGCCCAAGTGCTTGGGCCCTGCACCCCATGGGAGACCAGGAGAAGCACCTGGCTTCTGGCTTCGGATCAGCGCGGTGCGCCAGCCGCAGCACGTCGGCCGCAGCGGCCATTGGAGGGTGAACCAACAGCAAAGGAAGACCTTTCTCTCTGTCTCTCTCACTGTCCACTCTGTCAAAAAAAAAAAAGAAAGAAAGAAAAGAAATGACAGCATTGATGTTTCCCAGAAACTGACCCTCGAGGGCTTGTGCCGTGGTCCCTTGTCAGTGTCCTCAATTCATTACCGAAATGAAGTGCCTCATACTTCCTCTCATCCCCGGTTCTGTTAAAGAGATCCACCGTGATGCCATTGCGTTCCCAGTTGTGCACTGCAGCAGGTGAAAGTGGTTTTCAGCGTTTCCTGAAATGACCAGTTCATTGGCTAAAATTCTAATACGTGAGCCCGTTTTCCTTCCTTGTTTTCCCTCTAAAAACACAACCATGTCATTTGAAAGTTAAGTTCGTGCAAATTGCTGAGTACAGACTTTGAGGAGAAATTAGGCAAGTGGAGGATGACTCACAAGTAACTAATTGGCAAGTCTGTTAACCGCTTAGCCCGAGCGATCGGCACAGAGGAGCGTGTGAGTGTAATTAATCATTCTGCCGCACTCCTCCTCTCAGCGCTGCCTGGTGCTCTTGGCATTTTAATTGCTGCTTTCTCTCTGGCAACTGTATTTTTATTGAAAAAAAAAAAAAAAAAAAAAGTCGGCTTTCAGAGTAACTTCAGTAAACTAGAGGTATCCTTTTCTTCTCTCCCTAGTCTCATATTCCTGATTTCTTTCTCTCCCAAGAGGGCATGGGGCTCCCCAAGTTTCACTGAAAGCAGGCTTGTAAATGCAGGGCTGAACCCCATCTGTTGACTGCTCAGCTCAGAAAAAAGGTGGTGACAGCAGCTTGGGCTGTGGGGCGGTGCTGGGGTGGAGGCCGGAGGTGGGCAGGGCCAGGACCAGAGAGGCCATCACCTCACCTGTCGAGCAACTGACGCTTGCCCACCCAGCCTTGTTTTCCTGTCCCAGGTCTCCCTACTGGAAGCTTGCTACAGGGAGCCCCAGCCCCCACCCCTTTGGGTACTGGCAGCTGAATACTGTGTGTTTAAAAGGCAAGGTCTGGGGCTGGCATTCTGGTGTAGTGGGTAAAGCCAATGCCTGTAGTGCCAGCATCCCATATGGGCACCAGTTCAAGTCCTGGCTGCTCCACTTCCGATCCAACTCTCTGCTGTGGCATGGAAAAACAGTAGAAGATGGCCCAAGTCCTTGGACTCCTGTACCCACGTGGGAGACCCAGAAGAAGTTCCTGGTTCCTGGCTTCAGATCAGCTCAGCTCAGCTCTGGCCATTGGGGTCATTTGGGGAGTGAACCAGCGGATGGAAGATTTCTCTCTCTGTCTCTACCTCTCTCTCTCTGTAACTCTTTCAAGTAAAGAAAATAAATCTTTAAAAAACAAAAGGCAACGTCTTTTCCCCGGTCCATGCCTGTGAGCGGCTTTGGCTACACTTCCCAGCCTGTTGTGAGAAGCAGGCTCGGTGACCCAGGCTCTCAGCTTTGGGAGGCCACTGCTTGGTGAGGGGCCCCAGGCGCTGCCTTTCTGTGTTTATTTTCCTGTTGTGCTCACATTTTGAACAACTTTAAGTCAGTGTGGCAAGGAGAAGCTCCACTGTCTGGTTCAGACTTTCCCTCGAGTTTAGTGGAGAAAGATCTCAGCTGGTCTTCTTTGTGTGAATGCCTTTTTGCAGCACTGGAAAAAGCTGGTACTGACCAACGTTGACCACTCCGATCAAAGCAGAATGCAGTAATTAACCTGTGTCACTGACCTCTGTGAACTTAAACTTCCTAAAAGGAGATGAAAAACGTGTAAACATTTGTATCTTTTCTGTAATTTTTTTTAAGATTCATGTTATTTATTTGAAAGGCAGAATGACAGAGAGATCTTCCATCTGCTGATATGCCCCTCAGATGGCCATAATAGCCAGGGCTGGGCAGGAAAAGCTAGGAGCCTGGCACTCCATCTGTGCCTCCTAAATGGGAGCCAGGGGCCCCAGTACTTGGTCTGTCCTCTAGTGCCTTTGCATGCACATCTCTGGTAGCTGGACCAGAAGTGGAGCAACTAGGACTTGAATCATACTGCAATATGGGATGCTGGTATCGCAAGCGGAGTTTAACGCTCTGTGCCACAATGCCAGCCCCTGTCTCTCTCTCTAGGTTTGATTTCTTGAGTATCTTTTTTTAAAGATTTATTTTTTTCTTTGCAAGCAGAGTTACAGGGAGAGGGAGGGAGGGAAGGAGGGGTAGGAAGAGAATCCTCCAACAGACTCTGTCTAGCTCTGCAGCTGGCTGGCAGCCCTGTGGGTTTGCATGGGGGGTGGGGTTATGATGTCATGAAGTCTGTATTTTTTTGTTATTGTTTGAGAGGTGCAGAGAGAGGAAGATACAGAGCTCCCATCTGCTTAGCTAGTTCACTTCTCAAATGGCTGCAGCAGTCGGGGCTGGGCCAGACTGAAGCCAGGAGCCAAGAGCTTCATCTGGGTCTCCCACGTGGGTCGCAGGGGCCCAAACACCTGGGTTATCCTCTGCTGTTTTTCCTAGGCCATTAACAGGGAGTTGTATCAGAAGTGGAGCAGCTGGGACTTGGACAGATGCCCATATGGGATGCCGGCGCTGCAGGCTGCAGCTTTACCCATGGTGGCTTTACCCTCTTAAGTATCTTTTTAAAATAAAACTTCTTTTCCTTGCTGTTAAATACATATTAAAGTGTGTGTGTGTGTGTGTGTGTACACCCAGCGCTTCCAGATTCAGAATGTAGCCTGTTAGTGTTTTTGAAGTGTTTGTACGGTGCTGAGCTGAATCCCGTTCTCCTGCTAGTTGTTTGTCCCGTGGGACTCCCCACTGCCACACCCTCAAGGCGTGTGTCCAGGTGCGCACTGCCCTGGGGACCGCCACCGTTCCTGTTGCCACAGTTGCATTTCTCCCATCGCCGCTGCCATCCTAAGCCTGGCGCCCCTTGGGTCTGTGATTTCACGTGTGATTGCCAGCTCAGTGTGTGTCGGCTCACACCTACTGCGCGCCAGGCTCAGTGTGAGACATGCCGTCCCATGCAGGAGAGGAGTCGGAGTGGAACAGTCCCTTTTTTTCTCAACTATTTTATGCCAGACGCTGAGCCAGGTGCTGGCAAGATTCGCAGAAACCCAGACACCATGACACTTTCTTGATGACCCTCCACACTCCTCTGTCCAGTCTCCCAGGCCAGTGGGAAGTCAGGCGGGGGCTACGTTCAAGTTTCTGAACTACCAGGCAGGGTTGCTCCCCAGAAACCGAAACGTCACGCAGGATAGAGCTGCTGCTGTCGGGTCTGAATAACGGGCGTCACTGAAACCCAGCCCTCTTGTTCCTCCTTCGGATAATACCAGGTTTACTTTCCCCTACTGCCTCTCCTGAATTAGAATCCCTCATTAATCACGTCTGATGCACTCTCTTCTTTGTATCTGTAGCAGAGACTTCTAATTTTAAAATAATTAACTTTAAAAGCGAACATCGTAAACTTTTGATGTTCTTGTTTCAAGTTTAAAAATAAAATTCTGAAGCATTAAGGCCTTCAGAGTATACTAAACTTGAGGGAATAAAAAACATTCTTCCAGGCCAGCTCTCTGCTGTGGCCCGGGAGTGCAGTGGAGGATGGCCCAGGTTCTTGGGCCCTGCACCTGCATGGGAGACCAGGAGAAGCACCTGGCACCTGGCTCCTGGCTTCGGATCAGCGCGGTGCGCCGGCCGCAGCGGCCATTGGAGGGTGAACCAACGGCAAAAGGAGGACTTTTCTCTCTGTCTCTCTCTCTCACTGTCCACTCTGCCTGTTTAAAAAAAAAAAAAAATTCTTCCAGTATCTCTAGAATATCAAGTCTATCAAATGAAAACATTTTTTCAAACGTAGAATGCCCACATGGACTTAAACTGCAGGAGAGAAGCGACTGTGTCTGGCTTGTGTGCCAGCTGCCCAGTTTTTAGCACAATACCTGGCTCCCGGCATGCCCTGAAGACATGTGCATGGAAGGAAGGGAAGGAGGGCGGGGCGGGGGGGGGGGGGAGGACGGCGTACCAAGAGGCAGCAGCCTTCTGGTCGGAAGCACAGGGGCAGGAGACCTCACGTGACCCTGGCAGAATTGTGGGAGGTAATTGTGGGACAACAGCCAGGACACGCAGAGAATATAGAGATGGAGCAGAAGGCCTCAGCCCAGCTCTGCAGCCGGCATGCAGTCCTGCGGGTTTTGCATGGAGAGGTAGTGATGTCACACAGTCTGTGTTACTGTTTGAGAGGCACAGGGAGAGACAGCTCCCGTATGCTGCTTGATTCACTCCCCAAATGACCACAATTGCCAGAGCTGGGCTGGAGCCAGGTGGGAACTGGGAACACAACCCAGGTCTCCCACATGGGTGGTGACCCAAGTACTTGAGCCATCACCTGCAGCCTCCCAGGGTACACAGTAGCAGGAAGCTGGAATCGAGAGCCGAGCAGCGACTCAAACCCTGGCACTCTGATTCGGGATTTGGACGTCCCAAGTAGCATCTTAACCGCCACACCAAACATCTGCCCAGCTTCTGGCATTTTAATCTCTGTAGTCTAGCACCAACCCGAGATCTTAAAAGGCGATCTTGCAGCACTCTGTGAAGTTCCAGCGACTCTGCGGCTCTCCCCGTTGGTCAGCCCCTTCCATTTTTATGTTCTTTTCTTATAAATTGCTTCATTATTGATGAGCATGGAATTGCACCGTGGCTCACTCCCCACTATAATGAAAGCCATTCTGTGCTTGGGATCACAGTGCAGAACATCTCTGAGATTCCCCAGGAGCTTAACACAGGGCTTTGAACTCAGTGGGCATTTAATAAACCCTTGATGCCAGTGCTCAAGTGAGCACATAGGCCTTTAACTCTCCGAGAAGGCCAGAGGACCATCTGGGCCCACTCAGACGGGTCAAATGTGAACCCGCCTTCTCTGGGCAGCCGCTGCTGTCTCCTGGGCCATCAGACTTGAGGCCTATAATCCTAATCCCAAATTGTCAGCAGAGCAACAATCGGTTTCCAGGTTTTAGGTTCATGAAACAGCCAGCGTAGGAGCTGGCAAGCCTGGTTTCAGTCTTGGGTCTTCAGTGAGTGATGCTGTGACCACAAACCGCTCAATTAGCCCTGATGGGTCTCAGTTTCTGCATCTGTAAAGTGGGGCCCACCCAGCCGTCAGATCCCCGAATCTATTGCTAAATCTGTGAGTAGGTGACTGTCACTTAGATTCTTCTCTGTAAGGGAACATGCCCCCTTGGTAAAATAAGGGCTTTTACACATGTGTGCGTGCCGGAACTGACTTCACATGGCCTTTCCTTTGACTGAAAATTAAAGCTTTGCACTTTAGCAGAATGTACAAATGAGTGTTTAAAAGGAAAGCATGAAGATTGTGTACAGGACTTCATGATTAGTTCAAGAGGATTAAATGGGCGGAATGCTTTTTATTTTTTATTTTTGTAAATAAGTCTGGGAGAAAGTAACGGTTGCTAAGTCAGGCTGTTTCTAAAGCGCGTCCAGGATTGGTGGTGAGAACGAGCTAATTAAATTGACTTTCGTGTTTCCTCCACGCTTCTGGGGGCTCTGCCCTCCTGGACTTCCCGGTTCAGAAACGCACATCTCCAGCACAGACCTGGAGAAGGGGGTGGGAAGGCCGGTGCAATAAATCCCTTCTTCAAGGGAAGAGACAATCAGTGTCTCCAGTTATAAATGTAAGAAGGCGGTTGGAGAGTAAGCATCAGCTCTCACTATCTTCCTTTATTTCCTGTTTCTGTTAGCGTGGCCCCATGGCTTCAGAGTTTGAGATGGGATATCACAGGGCCAAAAATGCATCTGGCTAAGAGACGGATGCTTGCTCGCCAAGTTGCAAGATAAACAAGAAAAAAACCTAAACAGACCTAATGTCATTTTCTGACCTGCCCTGCTTCTGACAGCTTTGCCTTAGATCTTGAATTTTGGTCTAAAAGTTAATTTCATCTTAGCTAGGGTCCCCAGCAAACCCAGGAGCATCCTCAGAAGCTACATTGCCAGGCTGTGGCACAGCCAGTGCCGGCTCCCACAGCGTCCCCTTGCTCATGTGGAGTAAGCTGGCACGGTGGGTCAGCTCGTTGGGGCTGGTGTGTTTAGTTCCACCTGCCAGAAGAATGTTTGGTCCAATCCCAAGCACCTGTGTACTCTATGATTACACTGATACGAGATATCCAGGATGGGGAAATTTACAGGCAGGAAATAGATGAGTGGCCTCCAGGTTGAGAGGGGTACGAGAAAGCATGGGAGTGACTGCAAACCAGTGTGTGGTATTTCTTTTTAGAGTGCTGAAAAACCTTTTTAAATTGGTTGTGGTGATGGTTGCAGCACTTTGTGAATACTAAAAACCACTGAACTGTATACTTTAAATAGGCGAATTGCAGAATATGTGAGTTCTATCTTACTAAAGCCATTATAAAAGGAGACTGCTTGCAGTTTGAAGTTAGTTTATCTGCAATAAGAGACATTTTTTGCCCCCCAACATTTATTTTTGGCAACTTTTTTTTCCTTAGGACACGTTATGATAAGTGTTTTCATTTAGAGCAAGTGGGTTTAAGGAGTTACCTAGTTTATAATTTGAAACTATGAATGCATAGAAGAACAGAGTAGCCAGTGACTAGAGCATGTTTTCTGTAGTTTCTTCATATTTATTTATTTTTTATTTATTTGACAGATAGACAGTGAGACAGAGAGAGAGAGAGGTCTTCCTTCCGCTGGTTCACCCCCCAAATGGCCACTACAGCCAGCGCTGCACCGATCCGAAGCCAGGAGCCAGGTGCTTCCTCCTGGTTTCCCACGCCGGTGCAGGCGCCCACTGCAGTTTATCATTTGCCCCCCATAAGCTAATAGGAGATCATGTGCGTTTCCTGAGTCTCTGCCCCCCACTGACAGCAGCGATAATATGCAGCGATCATTGGGGAGCAAGTCGGAAGACCGTTCAGTCCAGTTGTGGTTGCTGATAGCAGGTGACAGAGTAAGGGGTTTGTGCAGGAGGAATTGGTGGGGCCTCAGAGTCCCTGCCTTCAGGTAACCAAAGTTCCTGTGTTGACGTCTCCTGTCCCTTTTGTCCTTTGCCTGCTACTCCATTTGCCTATCCCCCTCTCTCTTCTTGTTGGTCTGAGAGGATGCTGGGAGTGAGCAGAAGTCAAGGATAGAAGGGAGACCTTGTGGACTGGGAATTTCCAACTTGAAGCTCCTTTGCAAAGTGTTTTAAATCCTCTTTTAAAAATACAAGTTGGGGGCCAGCACTGTGGCATAGCAGGTAAAGCTGCCACCTGCAGTGCCGGCATCCCATATGGACTCCAGTCCTAGATGCTCTATTTCTGACCCAGCTCCCTGCTAAGGGCCTGAGAAAGCGGCAGAGAATGGTCCAAGTGTTTGGGCTCCTACATCCACGTGGGAGACCCAGAAGAAGCTCCTAGCTCCTGGCTTCAGATCAGCCTAGCTCCAGCCATTGTGTCCATTTGGGGAGTGAACCAGCTGATGGAAGCTCTCACTCCCTGTCTCTGTCTCTCTGTCTCTGTCTCTGTCTCTCTCTTTCTCTCTGTCCTCAAATAAATAAACAAATCTTTTTAAAAAAAAATAAAGATACAAGTTGTTATATAATCAGAGCCGTAGGAAATAACCTAGCACTTCTGAGCAGATGGTTTCAGGACCTGGGGGAGGAGGGGTGGAAGGGGGTTTGAATTTAAGAAGTGTCACCTTGTTACAGAGCATACAAGTGCCTGAGCTCTGTCCAGGGCAGAGAATTTGTTTTCTAATGAGAGTCGATGTCTCCAAGCCCTGGGTGGCTTTCTTTGGGTAATCCTGCCTGACAGCTTTCTCATAAAGACAGGTGGAAAAGGGAGACATCCCCCAAGTCAGGGCATCACCTGGCGACTAGGAGGTGCCTTGGTGTCAGCCACACCAACCCTGTCAGTGGTGCTTCTTAGGCCTTGAGGTGGGTCTCATCTGCATCTCAGGCTGGCCTCTGTCCCGGGCTTACTTGGCATCACTTTTTTTTTTAAGATTTTATTTAATTATTTGAGAGGTAGGTATAGACAGTGAGAGGGAGAGACAGAGGTCTTCCATCCGATGGTTCACTCCCCAAATGGTCGCAACGGCTGGAGCTGCGCAGATCCGAAGCCAGGAGCTTCTTCCAGGTCTCCCATGCAAGTGCGGGGACCCAAAGACGTGGGCCATCTTCTGCTGCTTTCCCAGGCCACAGCAGAGAGCTGGATTGGAAGAGGAGCAGCCAGGACTAGAACCTGGCGCCCATATGGGATGCTGGCACCACAGGTGGAGGATTAACTTACTGCACCATGTCGCTGGCCCCACTCTTCATCACTTTTTTTTATGTTCACAGGGACAGGAAAGTTACATCCTACATTTGGCAAACCAAGAACTTTCCCAACAGTTTAGGTTACGGGGGGCTGTGGTGCTGGCTCCAGTAACTGATTCCTGCCACCCACAGAGAGACCTGGCTTGTGTTCCCAAGTCCTAGCTCCAGCCTCAGCCAATGAGAACATTTGGAGAGTGAATCAGTGGATGACCTAGCTCTTTCTCCCTCTCTCTGCCTCTCTAAAATAATATAATAATAATAATAATAATAATAATAAATTTTTTCACACACTGGAGACAGATATTGTGGATTGGGACCACACATGTAACCATTAATAAAGTGGATTAAGACAGAATCGAGATTAGAATTCATGAGATCTTATAACCCAGGGCTAATACTTGTATATGAGTAGTTATGCAAAGTCTATAGTAAATGATTATAAAAATGTCTTTGAACATTAAAGAAAGGCAAAGAATTTGGGAAAGGGTAACATCTGAGCTAATGAATTTTTGCATTTCTTGATTAGTCATTCCTAGCCCTTCATAAGCTCATATATTGCCTTGTCAGGAGTCAGTGTTACTAAAGGTCCCTTTAATACAGTGATTAATTAATTAATACAGTGTTTAATTAATTAATACATAATTAATTAATACAGTTCATCTATAACTATAAAATTTCCCATTTTAACCAAACTGGGGGTGGAGAGGATATAACGGGGAAAGCACTAATGCAAGAAAGCCTGCAGTGACCACGCAGGAAGCACCTTAGAAGCACCAGCCAGTGACTCTGGGCTCTCACGTGTGACTGCAGAGCAGCCCCATCAGCAGCATCTACGTCTTAAAATGCTACCTAACCCTGCCCTGGGCGAGGAGACCCCAGACTGTGCACTCCTCTTCCCCGCAGTGGCTCAGGTGCTTGTTAGGTTCAGGAAGCACTGATGGCACAGTTTTCAGCCATGTTCTCCCCCAGTGGCCTGAAAGCGAACGTTGTTCCCTCCCACACAAAACGCACTGTGAACATGGGCCACTTTTACCCCATCCTTCGCAGAATGTGGTTCTCGTCTACTCTTCCTTGTCACCCCCTCCCAAAGGTATTTTACCTCTGTTGTCAGTTTTACAAAGCTTATGGTCTGTTCCACCTGGCTGTCATGAAGTTGATTGTTCCTGCTTTAATTTTATGCCTGAAAATTATTTGCAGTCCTAATCCTAGAGTTCTTGTTTTATTTGAAATAACTATCCTTTTGCAGATTAATGTTTAGGAGAAAAAAGTTAGCCAATTATAATAATTGATTTTTTCCCCACTAGTATTTAAAACCCCAAAATAGTTCATTTACTTTGAATTTCTTCCTTTTTATTCTAAGTAAGAAATAGTGTAAAGACTTATTGGGTTTTATTATTGTATTTGTTTGAGAAACAGCAATGTCATTGAGAATTAAACCGTGTTTTACTATAGTCACGTAAAAAATTTTTTAAATGTATTTTCATTTTATTTGAAAGGCAGAGCGACAGAGAGCTCCAGTCTGCTGGTTCACTCCCCGAAACGTCCCCAACAACAGGGCGCGGCAGTCTGATGACACTGGCTTAGAGCTCAATCCAGGTCCCCTACATGGGTTGCAGGGACCCAACTACTCGAGCCATCACCTGCTACCCAACCACCCCCACAAAGGGTACCCATTAGCAGGAAACTTGAGCGGAAGTGGAGTTGCCAGGCCTGAAACCAGGCACTCTGATATCGGATGTGGGTGTCCCAAGCTGCCACTCAGCCACTGTGCCAAATGCCTGTCCCTCATAATAGTCATTTCAGCATGAAAATCATTTCATCATTCTCAGTCTATCCAGCGAATTTCATTTATCTTAAGAATAACTGAACACTGCCAGATTCTGCTATTTGAAGTCACTGGGAGTTGCACTGATTTTTTTCTTCACTTGGATTTTCTGATAAGCTAGGGAAGACAGATGCCGTTCTCCGGCCATCTTGGCTCTGCTTACATTTGGATGCCCACAGGCTAACTCAGAATGTGAGAATCTGTTGCCACAGTGGAAACAAGGACCCCCGGAAGTATGGGGCTTCCTTGCCCAGCTGCACCTCTGTGACTCGATTCTGCCTCATCCCTGTTCAGTCCTCTGGGGTTTCATCTAGAGAGAAAGGGCAAGACGGGGAGCCTTGGAGATGCTGGGAGGAAGGGGACTTTTCCATGGAAAATGCCTGGGGCAGAAACAGCACCTTCCCCTGAAGACCTCTCTGTTCCGTGACCCAGACCACCTTTGGCCCACTGCAGTCTTCGATTGCCCATTAAGGAGAGGAAGTGGTGGGGCGAGGTCTGTGTGGTCCCTTTGGGTAGTAACCATGACCATGGCCTGGGGGTGTTAGCAGAGCAGGAGAACCACTGCACCTCTGGAGCCAACTCAAGGGCAGTTAGCAGGGATGGCTTCTAGGGGCAGGGCTGTGCCAAGCCAGGGTCTGAGGGCCAGGGCAAGGAAGGTGGGGCATGGGCAAGAGGCTTCCAGACGCTGTAAGGGGGAGAGACAATGGAAGAGCCTGCGTGAGAGGAGGGTAGGCTTGTTGTGGGCTAGGCTGGACTTAAATTAAATTTCCAGACTCTTGTCCTTTACTTAGAAAAGAATTCTAAGTATAGGCATAAACATGGCATGCAGTATGATACACTTTATTTACAAAGTGAGAAAAATACACAGGCCCAGGGCCAGCACTTTGGCATAGCAAGTAAAGCTTCCACCTACAGTGCTGACATCCCATATATGGGCACGGGTTCAAGTCCTGGCTGCCCCACTTCCTATTCAGCTCTCTGCTGTGGCCTGGGAAAGCAAGGGAGGATGGCCCAACTCCTTGGGCCCCTGCACCTGCTTGCGAGACCCAGAAGAGGCTCCTGGCTCCTGGCTTCAGATCAGCTCAGCTTCCATTCATTGCAGCCATTTGGGGAGTGAACCAGCAGATGGAAGACCTCTTTCTCTCTGCCTCTGCCTCTGCCTCTCTGTAACTCTAACTTCCAAATAAATAAATCTTAAAAAAAAAAAAAAAGGAAAGAAAAATACACAGGCCCATTAGGGCTTTATTTAGGGAGAGTTGGCCAGGGAAAGGGAATTACTATACCCTGCTCTGCCCATCCTGAGTCCACGAGGGGGAGAGCCCAAGCTTCTGTGCTACCTGGCTTTTTATGAGCTTAGAAAAACAGAAGTGTTTATGTGGTACCACTCTCACATCCCGGGTAAGAGGAGGTACTTTCTAGGGAGGGGTCCCCGATTGACAGGTAGGTGAACATGGCAACTCAGAGCGAAGGAGGTGCGGCTTCCAGCCCCTGAACTTAGAATTATCCGTCTAAGCTTTCCCACACCAGGCTTACCTGGCGGCTACGTACACAGCATGAGCCAGACGCTGCACTAAGAGACGCCAGAAAAGCCCCTGCTCAGAGCCTCTGCTCCCAGCTCCTCCTCGTCTGCCCCGCAGGGAGCCACGAGTGCTCAGACTCGGTGGAGTGGAGGCTGGACCAGAGCAGGCTTCAGAATGCTGAGGCCCGGGCCCCTGCCTCCCTCCTCTGGGGCATAGCCCAGGAGGCCGCAGTCCCTGGTCAACGACTTGTTCTGAGCCGACCATGCCTGAGTTGGAACTCCAGCTGTTCCCTTACTGGCGCTGTGGCCTTGGCCTGTTTATTCCACCCCTTTTTCCCCAGCATGCATCACGCATAGAGTGATGAGGACAATGACCGTGAACGTAGCGTAGGGATGTTACCAGAGCCAGGGGAATGGCCTAGCCGAGGTCTTGGCCCAGCGCCTGTCACACACAGAGATAGCAGGGGACGGTCGACCTTGGTTTCATAACTGGCTCCTAACTTTATTCAGAAGAAAAATTGGAGCTCCTGTCCAGCTCTGAAAAGAAGAACCAGGTGAATAAAGTAACTCTGATCACAATTCTAGCCCCCAGCCCACCTTAAGAGCGTGGTGTAATAGTCAAGCTGATGCCCTTTCATCTGCGAGGCTGGCCACCTGAGCTCTGAGAGCCGCAAGATGTTGTCATCCTGCTGATCGGTTCATTCCCAACACAGATGCTCTTGAACACTTGCTATGACGACAGCTCATCTGGGCATCAGAAAAGCCACCCCTTTAACCGATTCTCTTCCCTCCCCTCCCACCCGTCCACCCCTGTCCCGCTCCGGGAAGAATTCCTTGACCAGAAGCGCACCCCTTCCCAACGACTCGCAGGCCCGCAGCGGGGCACGGTTCCACACGTCCTACGACAAGAGATACGTCATCAAGACCATCACCAGCGAAGACGTGGCCGAGATGCACAACATCCTGAAGAAATACCACCAGGTAACGTCTTTGTTTTCGTTTGGGACCCTGAGGGGGTTAGCGTTCATGACGCGTCATGATCAAGGCCAAAGGCTTGGACGCACAGTTGGGAAATGATAACACGCCCAGCATTGTCACCTCTGGCCCGGCTCTCAGATCGCTGTGTCCAGACTACTGACAGCATTCGGGACTGCTTATGCCGTAAAGATCACTAGCGCTTTTATGCTAAGCACCCTTCTGTGCGGTGGGTTCAGTGACCACCACCTAAGACTTGGTAACTTCTAGAATCCTCTCTGCCTGCCCCAGAAATGAGTCACTGAGCTCTGAGTGTTTATCCGTTTAGACCCCCAAATCCCACCTGCTCTCCCTGTCACGGCTCCTCCTGGCTCACCGACAGCTGTTGGGAAAATTCTCTGCTTTCCAAAGGTGAGTGCCGGGCTGCACTCGGGTTTCTCCGAGCATCATCCCTTCCTGATCGCCCTGGGGGTAAAATGGACTGCCCTGGGCACCAGCGGGCTCTGGCTCGTGCAGTCTGTTCCAGGGCTGGTTTGCCCATGTTCACAGATCCCAGCCTCGTTGCTAGAGGCCTCACTGTGCAGTACCAAGAGCGTGACGTCCAAAGTCAGAGGGTTCCGGGTTCAGATCCAGTACTGTCGTTTGCTAACCACATGCTGTCTTGACTCTGAGGCCTTTTTTGTTCATTTGTGTGCTGGGGATGCTAATAACACATAGCTCTGGAGGCCTGAGGATTAACTGGGAAATGTGGGGCAAGTACCTAGCGCAGCGTTTGCCTCACATGCCGTGTGGTATGGGTGGTGGTGGTAGCATCATGGTAAGATCATACCTATCTTTTAACAGTAGTTCGTAGCAGTGAGGTCATTCTGAGAAGGTGTAGTCTTGTGACACAGATAGGACTGCCGGTGCAACGTCGCAGCAGTCACTTTGGCACCGATCCCTGCCTGGAGCACACACTCACTGTTGCCTCTGCAGCCTTCGCCTCCTCAGGCTGTCGCAACAAAGCACCGCAGACCTGGTGACTTTCTGAAAGGGCTGCCATCTGCTGGTCCACTCTGCAAATGCCCACAGTGGGTCAGGCTGGCCCAGAGCCAGTAGCAAAAAAACCACGCAGTCCACATCCCCCACGTGGGTGGCAGGAATCCAGTCACTTGAGGCCGCTAGTAGGAAGCTGGAATCAGGAGCCAGGGCCAAGAATGGTACCCAGGCACTGCAGGCATGGGACATGGGTGTCCCAACCAGTGGCTTCACCACGAGGCCAGATGCCCAGTTCTAGACCAGAGGTCGGCTGGCAGGGTGCTAGCGTGAGCAGGTCCCAGTGAGGGCAGTCCCCCTGGCCTTGCTCACAAGGGGAGAGAGAGAAAGGGAATCAGCCCCTCTAGTAAGGGCGCTAATCCCATTCGGAGGGCCCCAGCCTCCTTGACCTAATTAATTGCCTCCCTGAAGCCCCACCTGCAGATGCCATGGTGTTGGGCGTTGGGGATTTTGGAGGACACAGGCATTCAGTCCACAGCAGAGTCATGCTTTGCTTTCTTACCTAAATAAGCCCCAAATCTCTTAAAGATAAAAATCAGCTGTCACAAAATAAAGTGCCCTGGGCCCTAGTGCCTGGATGGAAGGATTTGGGGAGTTTCAGCAAGCACATTTATTAGGTGTCGCCTCTCGGAGTGCTGCCTTGAAGGCAGTGCCCGTTTGGATCTGTGAGCACTGAGCTATCTGTTCAAAGGGCTTTCAAAGCACTGCTGTGGTGGCGGCTTATGCTCTGACATCATGCATTATTTCCTGGCCTAGCTTATTCTTCCAGTCTTTGCAAATGCGATCAATTGTGTTCTGCTCACAGTAAAACCTATAGAAAATATTCGGACCACATTCTGTTTCTGGAAACATAGCACTGCCTATAATTTATTTTCTAAAAGCCTTAGCCAAAATCTAAATTCATTTGTCATCTAATAAATATTTTATAACATCTGTTCCTTCTGCAATTTGTTCTACAGTGCTCGTGCTGTTGCCGTTCATAAAGGAAATTTCTAAGTGGCAGAGTAGAGGCAGGCATTTAGCATTAAAGACACCCGCTTCCCATGCTGGAGTGCTTGGATTCGTTCCCTGGCTCTGGCCCCTAGCTCCAGTTTCCTGCTAATGTAGACCCTTGGAGGCAGCAGTGATGGCCTAAGTAACTGGGTTCCTGCCACTCATGTGGGAGACCTGGATTGAGTTCCTTACTCCTGACTTTGGCCTCAGCCCAGCCCCACCCCCAGCCATTGTGGGCATTTGGAGTATGGAACAGTAGATGAAGAAGCTCTCTTCTGTCTCTCTTCCTCCTCCTCCCTACCCCTCCTTCCCAAATTAAGAAAACAGTAGGGGCCGGCGCCGTGGCTCACTTGGTTAATCCTCCACCTGTGGCGCCGGCATCCCATATGGGCGCCGGGTTCTGGTCCCGGCTGCTGCTCTTCCAGTCCAGCTCTCTGCTGTGGCCCGGGAAGACAGTGAAGGATGTCCCAAGTGCTTAGGCCCCTGTACCCACATTAGAGACCAGGAGGAAGCACCTGGCTCCTGGCTTTGGATTGGCACAGTGCCGGCAAAGCAAATGTTGGCTCTTATATTACCTGGTGAGTGGCTAGGATACTGTTCTAATAAAGCATGACTCTGGCCGGAGCTGTGGTGTAGCAGGTAAAGCTGCTGCCTACAGTGCCAGCATCCCATATTGGTGCTGGTTCAAGTCCCAGCTGCTCCACTTCCAATCCAACTCTCTGCTATGGCCTGGGAAAGCAGTGGAAGATGGCTCAAGTCCTTGGGCCCCTGCACGTGTGTAGGAGACCTGGAAGAAGCTCCTGGCTCCTGGCTTCGGATCAGCCCAGCTCTAGCCACTGTTGCAGCCATTTGGGGAGTGAACCAGCGGATGGAAGAGCTCTCTCTCTCTCTCTCTGTCTCTGCCTCTCTGTAACTCTGACTTTCAAATAAATAAATAAATCTTTCAAAAAATAAAGTGTGACCCTGAATTCAGCTGTCAACCTCGGGATGACAACTCTGAATTCAGAACCCTTTGACTCTGCAGGGATCATAACTTGAAACATTTTCCCTAAGTAGTTACTGTAACCTAACATACAGGGGTTTGACATGTCCAGATAGTACATAAAATATGCTGAGGATCTAAATAAGTCTAGGACGCACTGCAGGAGCTTGAACAGTGCTGCAGAGTTCCCTTCTTTCTACTTCTACAAAATCGGTCTTTTCCTGGTGTGCTGTTTATTTGGGAGAGTCTCATTGTTTTCTTAAAGATTTATTTTATCTATTTGAAAGAGTTAGAGAGGTAGAGACATAGAGAGTGCTGTTTATTTGGGAGAGTCTCATTGTTTTCTTAAAGATTTATTTTATCTATTTGAAAGAGTTACAGAGAGAGGTAGAGACATAGAGAGAAAGGCCTTCCATCCACTGGTTCACTCCCGAAATGGCCGCAATGGCTAGAGCTGAGCTAATCAGAAGCCAGGAGCAATGGGCTTCTTTCGGGTCTTCCACATGCTTACAGGGCCCCAAGGGCTTGGGCCATCCTCCGCTGCTTTCCCAGGCACATTAGCAGTGAGCTGGATCGGAAGTGGAGCAGCTGGACCTCAAACCGGCACCCATATGGGATGCCGACGCTGCAGGCCTGGGCGCCAAAGTACCAGCCCCTGAGAGCATCTCATTTAGCCAGCACCTATGTTTTTCTTTCTTCTTAGAAACAGAATATTCTAAGTACAATTTAAAGGGTCCCAAAGATTGAGAATAGCCAGTATTACCACAGCTGACTGTAAGGACACAGAGACAAAGGTCCTTGGTTGTTGGGGCTGGTTACTTAGGCAGAGTCCGCCTCAGTTTCCCCACACAGCTTTCTTATTCCGTTCATTCATCCCGGCAGATTTAAGGTGGTCTTCAAAGAAATGTGAAATACAAGATAGAATAAGGTAGGAGAAGCGGTGAAAGGCACAAAATGGAGCCTGGAGTGAGCCTGAAGTTTCGTTCGGCAACACACTTGCTGTTTTGAGGACCACCGGTTTGACCTGAGCTTCCCAGCAGCCAGAGTAGAAAGGGCAACCAGAGCAGTGGTGCCCGAAGATGCAAAGGAAAGCAAGACTCAGGAGGAAAACAGTAACTGATACTGATGGCAGGTCTGATCCGGCTGTCTCCAGGGTGTTCCCCATAGAGAGGACTCAGACACCTGACTCGCTGTGCAACAGCAACCGTGCGACAGCCCTGGAACACACATGGAAGCTGCAGACCTTTTTTTTATTTTTAAGATTTTTATTTATTTGAGAGGTAGAATTACAAACAGAGGGACCTCCATCAACTGGTTCACTCCCCAAATGGCCACAACAGCTGGAGCTGGGCAGATCCAAAGCCAGGAGCCAGGAGCTTCTTCTTCTGGGTCTCCCACATGGGTGCAGGGACCCAAGCACCTGAGCCATCCTCTACTGCTTTCCCAAGCACATTAGCAGGGAGCTGGATCGGAAGTGGAGCAGCCAGGACTCGAACTGGTGCCCATATGGGATGTCGGCACTGCAGGCAGAGGCTTAGCCTACTGTACCACAGTGCCAGCCCCAGACCTTTTAAAAAGGTGTCCTTCCAGGCCGCTGTACCACACAGGCTGTACCGCAGGGACAGGTGCAGTGCACACAGCCTCTGGGCCCTCACTAGTGCTGTCCACCGTGGGAATGTCCTCACACGCCTCTCTTGACCTTGAGTGGACCAAGGTCACAGCATGGTACATGGTCCCAGGGAGAGCCTCTGCCGTGCCGTGGTTCCCGTGCTGTTCCAGCTCACCTTCAGGAGTCAGAGCCTAGGACCAGTCCCCCACCCCAACTCTACAGAGGCCTAGACCCCTTCCAGGGGCTGTGTCTAGTCTCAGACAGTCCTGTCTCCTGTTGCGCGGTGACTGCCACTCCTGTCGCTTTGGGTTGCAGTTTTGCTGCTCGTGGGCTGTGCTCCTGAGCTGCCCAAGTCAGGGCGGTAGCTGAGCTCTGTCCAGCTGCAGCACCACACCTGCCGTGGGCTCTCTGAGGCCCCTCCTGGGGATACACTGGCTGCTCTTTCTAATAGCGTTCACTTCTTGGGTGCCCTTTTTTCTTCCTTTCTTCTTTGTGTCCATGAAATAACGCCCACCCACACTTGCTGCCTTGTCGTGGCAGCCCTTAGAGACGTGGCACCTGCTGGCTGTTTGAATGAGTGCTGCTCACTGGGACTGATTTTCCAACACAGCGCACCTGCCAGCAGCGTGCTACGTGTGGCAGATGATGGGGAGCAGGGGTTCGGAGCCAGCCAGTGGCCTTCAAGTCTCAGCTCTGCCCCTGACCTTGGACAAGTTGCCTAACCTCTGCACACTTACTTCCTTGTCCATATGCTTGGATAGGAGCACCTGCTTCATTGCCATTGCACTAATTAAGTGGACTCGTGTTTACAACATGCTCAGAACAGGGTCTGCCGCCTAAGGGTAATTACAGGCCATTCTTGTATTCATGCCATTTCCTCCCTCCCCAGTGGAGGGTGGGAGTCCCTCCGCCCGGAATCCAGTCACTGGCTGTTCCGTCCACTAGGGGGCCTGCTTTCTGACAGAGTGTAGCACTGGTGCAGAGTTACCAGGATGTGAACCCTCAGAAGTTGGATTTCTTTTGTCCGGGCTCTGGTATCATGCCCTATTCTTTCTATGCTGCCTAAATCCTGCCTTAATTTCCACCGTGTGCTGAGAGGGCAGCGCCCTCTCTCAGACCAGTGGAAGACTGCCCACTAAGTGCAGCAAACTCCAGTAAGACTCCTTCCCCTCATTGGGTTTTCTGTTTCACATGGGTGGGAAAGTCATGTTTTGGTGTAAGTATCCTTTTCTTCACATTCTTGCTAGGCTACCACAAACTCAAGTCCTAGAAATAGTGTTTATCACCTGACTTGCCAAACCATGTTGGAAGAACACTTAAAAAGGAAAAAAAAAAAAAAAATGATGAAGAGCCTCTTGAATGTCTCATTTCTCCTAAATTGACTGGTATCCCCCCCCCCCCGACCTGAATTCATTGTGAGTTTTGGAATGAGGCAGCTTCAGTTTTAATTAAAACAAAGAGGCACTGTCTGTAACATTTTAGAAGCTGTAACTTTAGGGAACTGGGCTTTAACAAGCTGTGTCACAGCACCAGACCCTGGGAGAGTCTCACTTAGCCAGCACCTGTGTAGATGACCAGAAAATACTTGATGAAAATATTCATACTATGAACACCTAACTTCAAGCTTTTGAAATACAAGGTTGAAATTCATTTATGTTTTATTTCGAAGTAGTCAGTAGGTTGAAAACTTAATAAAGTAACCTGAAATCTCCTCTCATCTTTTATATTTGGGAAATAATTATTAACTTTAGCTGAATCCACAAGTTATGCTCCCAAAATCTGAACTCTGTGCCAGGTGAGCCAGTTAGTAGCTCAAACTCCAGTGCAGGGTTTGAGCGTGAACTCCTGATTCTGGGGGAGCCTCCTTAGAGTGCATCTGTGTATGCTTCCCTGGGGGACAGTAGCCCTGTGGTCCCATTCACAGGAAGAGGCCTCAGCAGAGTGGACTCCTCCCCCTCTTGGTGGGGGGGCAGGGGGTGGTCGGCCCTGGAAGGCTGCCACAAACCACACCAAACACTGGAGTAAGGGAAAGGGTTTATTGGTGGGGAAACCTGACAGACTGGAGGGAAGGGACGAAGGAGAGAGAGGAGAGCAGAAGAGAGAGAGACACGCACGCGCACACACACACGTACAAGATCAGGTCCTGTTAAACCTTTGCCAGAGAGGGGGCAGGGAAGTAGGAACAGCGAATCCCATTAGGGTGGGGGTGGAGCTGACACCTGTGGTTGGGCCGTGTGGTCACCTGGCTTCCAGCAATGGTGGCAGGGGTGTAGATCGCGCCACAGATAAGACTGCACCATTTTACTAACACACACACGCGTGGTGCGCCTGTGTTCCTGGGCCTTTCCCTGTGCACAGACCCAAGAATCCCGCAGGTCTGACTGTACTTGACATCCCACCAAGCCCCTGGTGAGGGACAGGGCGGTGCCTGCTGTCTGGACATCCCATGGCCTCCTGGGCGTATTCTGGAGGGACGGTCAGTGGAAGCTTGCAGGCCCGCTCGAGTGTCCAGCCCGTGGGTACTGGAAGACTGTGAGGCTCGGGTGAGCCCCCTCCTTCCCCCTGCTGCCAGCAGGGCTTCTCTCTTTCAGGAATGTCGGGACAGCGTTGGCCATCTGTGGCCTTCCTGTGGGCCAAAACATGCCCTGTAGCTTGCCAGCGGGCCACTTGTAGCCTGCTGTTTGCATGTGAAACATCCCTGTCTCCTCCTGACCCTCCCACAGCTGTGTGTGTGTGACGCTGTCACCCTAGCCTCGCACGCCGAGGTAGGGGCTTTTGCACTGGGCACCCCCAGACCTTTGCCCGGCTCTGGCCACGTGCCCTAGAGGCACCGTCCAGCCCTGCTCCTCTCCTCGGCCATTGCACCTGCCCAGGGATGCTTCCTCTCAGTGCTTCTGTGTCTCCGTCCACAGCGCCCAAGCTCATGTCTGAGGTCACACTGTATTTCTTCCAGCATTGTATGCATCCCTGTTGATGCGTTTCTCATCGTGCCGAGTTCTGCAGGTCCTGGGATCCTGAATTTGCAGTTTCTGGGTCTGCTGACTGTCAGGCCAAGTGGAGGGAGGAGGAAGAAGCAGGGGTGGGCAAAGGGAGACATGAGCCCAGGTCCTGACAGGCCTCAGCCCAGCTGCAGGGCACCGTGTAGCATGCCCCCCGGGCTGCAGTGCGGTGGAGGTGCTGACCGCACTCCCCCAGCAGGGGCGGCAAGGCCTTCCCAGGAGGGCATCGAGCCTGGCTCCCGAGCCATCATGCCTGCAGCACCTGCCTTCCCTTCCTGGATGGTCTCACTCAGATCGCTTAGCCTTAATCGGGGAAGGCCTCAGCAGGCTGTTTTCCAGAGACTTTGGGTTGGGTGGGGGCTGCTACTCCAGGACTCTGCAGCTCCTTGCGAGGGTTTTGCCATGAGTGGGAGCCCCCAGGCTTACTTCCCCTACCTGACTGGGGTCTCTGTCCCTCCACAGGTGGGCTTCTGCCAGCATCATCTGGCTGTGTGCCGCCCCTCCTCCCCAGGCCCCTGCTACCCCTCAACTCCTCACCTGCTTGGATGTTTGCCCCCTGACCCCAGGCACAGGTCACTGAGGGGCCAGCTCCTCATGAGAGAGTAGGGAGCTGGTTCAGGGGCCCTCCTGTCTTTGATACACCTGGACTCCCCAGTGGTGACACCTGGAGCAGCCACTGTGCACTTACTGCAGTGGACGCCATAAAGAGCGTCACCGTGTGCTTGACAGCATCGCTGCATGTGATGAAACAGTGACGGGCCTCCCGGGTCTGGGTGGTGGTGTGCAGGGAGTGGCAGTGGCGCGTCAGCACTGGCACTTGGGTATATCCTGCAGCATCCCAGTTCTGGGAGTGCTTGAAAGCGCTGCAGAGGATCCTGTCCCTTTTAAGCCTTTTCCTGAGATGTACGAAAGGCAGTGAAGTTTAGTTTCCATATTCGTTTAAATGTAGTCATCCTTACATTGTTTTTTTACTTTAAAGCTATTTGAAATCAAAATGAAAATTCTATTAATGGAGCCTCATAGCCATTATCCTAAAACATAGCAAGACACCAATTCAAGGAAAATTTGGATGATCTATTTGTTTGGCCATTCTAAAACAACGCAATCCATAATTTCAGGCTGGCTTGTTTTTTTATTCCCCCTCCCTCTCTCTTCGCGCTCCCTCCCTCCCACCTTTCTGTGTTGCTGGAGTGAGCTGTAAACATAGCCAGAGGCACAATACGGATTACAGATAATTCAACCTTTCAAAAACATTCAATGAAACAAGACTTTGCATTGAAGTATTAATTTGACACTATATTAAATTGTCACTTCCAGCCTTGGGAAAAAAAAATGAGTGAAACACGATAATAACAGCAATTTCCGCAAGCCGGAGCCCAGGTTCACCCTGTCATGCGGAGGTATAAATATTTATCCCTTGCAGAGCCTCACTTAGGACCAGGCTGCTGAAACCTCAGTCAGCTGTGAACGATCTCGTGCGATGCATTTTGCATGAGAAGAGCAACAGATCGGGATTCACAACGCACCTTCTTCTTGGTGGGAGCCTCAGAGGGGAGGAACGAAGGCAGGAGGAGCTGTGGCTGCTGCATTTCCAGTTCATCACTGCACTGCGGTCCTAACAGGCCTGCAGCCGCCCAGGAAAAACTTCTAAGGGAGGCTTGGGAACAGGGGACATTTGTTTGCCTTTAATTGTCACCTTGGCATCATTTCTAAAATTTTTTTTAAAGGGCAGAAAAGTGTTAGTGTTAGAAATGGAGGCTACAGGCTAAACCTTACCAACCAATATAAAAATTTCTGAGAGCAGTCTTAGAAAAAACAGAAGGCACTGCACGATAAATAATGAAGGGCGATGACATGTGTCACACAGCTGTGAGAATGCAGGAATGTGCACCGTTTAATGACACGCAGCGAGTTTAACACCGAGAGTGTCAGAACCAGTGTCCTTACACAGGAGGTGCAGCAAGAGCTGATGGTGCTCACATTCGCCTGTTCCAACATCGGGAGTGCATGTTCAGCCTGTGTTCAGATGCAGGCTGTGCGCATGGCTGCACTGAGCACCTGTGGGCCGGGGCTGCCGCCTCTGGTGCCAGGCGGAGCGTCTAGGTTTGGGATGAGGGAAACAGGTGAGCTGGAGAGCCCCAGGAGGTGGAAATAACAGAGGGTGGGGCGGGTAGTGTGTGGTGAGGAGCCTTCCAAAGGAGAGATGCTGTGCTGTGGCTCTGCCAGGATGAGAATCTCTGGTCTGATGTATGCTCCGCATTTGTGAGCCACACATGGAGTGGCCAGGGTTGAGGCGTGTTTGGTGCATATTCAGCCTTGTCTCCCTGGGGATCTCAGAGCGGCCATGGACAGGAACCGGCCAGGCTCCTGCCGAGTGTGTAAATCCGTGGCAGGTTTGTGCTTATACCAGTGGGGAAGGCGTGCCCGGTGGCCACATCCAGACCCTGTGGCTGAAAGTGGAAGGCGTGTTTGTTCCTCTCTTAGAGAGGCCCTGAGGTCGAAGCTGTCACTTTTCGGTTCTCGTAACCTGGAAGTGAAACAGATCCCTCAGACCGCCTTGTGGTTGCATCCACAGCGCTAACAAGAAGCTTGTAGCTGCCGAGGGCGTTTGTGACCATTGAAGACGAGAGGATGCTCATGCGGAATAACAGACAGTTAACAAACACGAAGCATGCATCGTGGGGCCCCCGGGACCCCCTCTCCTTTGTGAAGCGTTCATTGGCAAGTTATTCTGCTAATTTGTGTATGATGTTGGTGTTTTGCAGGAAAGGTGCTCAGAGTTGTGTCCTAAAAGCAGTGCAGGACAGAAATAACTTTTTAGCCTCTCTAATATTTATAAAACATTGTCCCACTTTATAAACACACACGTGCACACACACACTCACACACACACACAGTTACTCATTTTTGGCAAGTTTTTATCCTATGGAGAGTCCCTGACATTGGGAATTCCTATTCTCATTTAAAATGTAGTCATTCCCTGGAAAGCTCCTTAGGGACGCATCAGGTGCTGGTGGTGGTGGGCTCCCTCCCTCCCTCCCTCTCCGCGGCACCTGGGCCTGCTTGTGTCATCGCAGGCCTTGTCTCCCTTATCTGTACTTCTGCAGCTTTCTCCCTGGGTTGGACCAGGGAGGCCCCGTGTGCCACTGCAGTCGCTGCGCACGTGGCCCTGAGGTTACAGGGGCCAATGGGACCAATTCTCTGAGTCCATGTTCGCTTCAGGAAGCTGGGAGACTTTTGAGTGGGAATTCCGTGTAAATCCGAGAACAGAATTCTTCACCCACTTTCGGCAACAGCTTGGTCATCACTAGCGTCGCGATTCCTCTCTGCCTCCTTCCCCAGAGCCCCGGGTCAGGGTCGCCACGCACGCATGTGCAGTAACCGCTTGTGTCGGCGCTCTCCCCGCCCACCCCAGAGTCGCTCCCGGCACCGCAGCACTTACCAGATTAACATCCTTAAGCAATTACTTGGCGGCTACTCCTTGTTCTCCTCGTGGCTGACACATGCCATCTTTTTTCCTGCCTTTCTTCTCGTGTAATGTCCTTCATTTATCACGGCCATCATGAGAAAAAGCCTGGGCTCCCCTTTCACCATAAATCACCCTGGATTGTCTTCCTGCCTTCAGAATCCAGAATTTTCATATTTACAACACCTGGAGGTGAGAGTCATGGTGTTAATTATAAAGATAGGCAATACGCATCTGTTAAAAAAAAAACGTTGGGGGCTGGCACTTTGGCATAATGGGTAAAGCTGCCGCCTGCAGTGCCAGCATCCCATATGGCACTGGTTCAAGACCCAGCTGCTCCACTTCAGATCCGGCTCTCTGCTGTGGCCTGGGAAAGCAGTGGAAGATGACCCAAGTCCTTGGGCCCCTGCACCCATGTGGGAGACCCAGAAGAAGCTCCTGGCTCCTGGCTTTGGATCAGCCCAGCTCCAGCTGTTGGGGCCATTTGAGGAGTGAACCAGCAATTGGAAGACCTCTCTCTCCCTCTCTCTCTCTCTCTGCCTCTGCTTCTACTTCTCTGTAATTCTTCCCTTCAAATAAATTAATAAATCTTTTTCTAAAAATCTTGGATTTTTTAATTGCCCCGTTCATTTATTTATTCAACAGTAATTAATGAAGTTAAGCTTTTACATGCTAGGTCTTGCTGAGTTCTGGGGCGTTCACATAGAACAAAATGGGTCCAGTGACCCCTTCATAGAGCTGACGTCGGGCAGGGAAGCCGTATGAACTGGCTGAATCCTGTGTTGATATGCACCTCACAGGAAAGGCTGTTGACTGGAAATGAGCTGGAGGGCTACTGGGTGCAGACAGAAGCAGAAACACAGCGCTGGCTGAGGTGGCCTACAATCTGCAGAACGAGACGGTCCCAGGCCCCCTGGGTTGAAGCCCTGAGCAAATCCGTGTTTAATGGGCACAGAGAGGAGGAAGAATCGGCCAAGAGTGGAAGGAGAGAAGCGAGGAGCACACAGTGTTTACACAGCCACAGGAAGAGCACCGGCCAGGAAGGGCCAAGCAAGAGAAAGGCGACAAGCATCGTCGCCTTTAGCCTCTCCGGGGTCACTGATGGCCTTAGTGGGAGAGGTGCGCTGAGGAGGTGAGAGGCAGAGTGAGTTACAGAATGGGTGGGGAGTAGGGCGGAACCAGAAATAAGTGCTGTCACGTCAGTGTAGACAGCATTGTAAGGTTGATCAAGAGAGAGCCCATGGGTAGAAAAGGAGGCAGGACCAACCAAAGAGGCTTTGTTTTTACTTTTTGGTATAAAAACTTTCAAACATAAAAAGGATTGATAGCTTATTCCCATTACTTGGATTGAAGAGTTATTAATGTTTTTACCATATTTACATCCTTTTTTTTAAAGTATCTCAAATTACACAGAATTTTCTTCTCCAAGAACTTGAACGTGCTCCTCTGAAACAGAAGGGCTCACACACTAACACCTGGCGAGTGGGTGTCCCGATGAGCCCGGTGCCCTGGCGCTGCCCCCGGCCACCATGTCTCTACTGTGGAGGGAGCGTTTCTCCTTTTGGTTTGGTTTTGTTATGTTTGTTTTCCAGGAGAAACTGTAGCACCTTTGATGACAGTCGGGGTTAGGGGAGGAGGTGGGTAAAGCATGAGAAGCCAACAACATGGGGCGCAGGGGGACTGCAGAGCTGCATCTCGCGAGCGCCACCCTCCGGCCTCCCACTGGAGCTGCCCAGCAGATTGTGGGAGATTCGGCAACAGGAAGAGGAAGCCAAGGCCCTCACTGCCAGAGGGTTCCGTCGTCCCTTTGGTGGAGGATCAGTCTCTCCTGTGTGGTCAGCACAGTGCTGGGCATTATATGGATGCATAATAAGTATTTTTTAAATGAATGTATGAATGGATGTTAAGAGAGGGATTTTGAGGCCTGAAGAAAATGGAAAAGGTTCAGATGACAGAAACCATTTCTGTAGAAGACATTTTTGTATAGTTCATGGAAAATGCACATTGTTGAGGGGGGAGATATGCACAGATTTCAGAAATGTTTTACACCAAAGCAAGCTCCTGCTAGCTACAGACACTAAAAGAACAAGGCATCAGTCTGAAAAGAGCCCCCAACACAGCAACATGACATCTGATAAAACTGAAGCAAGGGGAGGCAATGCTGTAGTTCAGTAGGTTAAGCCACAGCCTGCAGCGTTGGCATACTGTGTGGGCATGGGTTCAAGTCCCAGCTGCTCTGCTTCCAATCTGCCTCCCTGCTAATGCACCTGGGAAACAGCAAAAGATGGTCCAAGTGCTCGGGCCCCTGTACCCACGAGGGAGATTCAGAAGAAGCTCCTGGCTCTTGGCTTCAGCCTGACCCAGTCCTGACTATTGTCGGCCATTTGTTGAGTGAGCTGTAAGACTGCCTTTGAAATCAATCAATCAATCTTTAAAAATAACTGAAACAAGGACAAACATCAAATTTATGATTACAGCTTGGGTGGAGGAATGGTAAGATTGTTGGTGCTTCGCAGAAAGTTGGAGGGGACGACACCCCCAAGAAATCAGCAGTTTACAAGTGGAGAGCTCATTTTAAGAAGAGACAGACAGTGCTGGTGTTGAAGGCTGCAGTAGCAGACCATATGCATCAGTTTACAGGGGACAGAGTTATCCCATTCATGCCTTGATGGAAGAGACTGACGATCAGCGGTAGAAGCAGCAGCCAACACCATCGATCTTCCAACGGGTCCAGCTCATGCAATTCTGACTGAAAAATTAAAGTGGAGCCAACTCTGCTCAATGGGTGCCAAAATTGCTACAGCCAGATCAGCTGCAGGCAGGAGCAGAGCTTTCCAGAAACCCTGGAACACATGAGATCCAGATCATGAAGCGTCCCATTGAAGGATCGGAACAGGAGATGAAACATGGCGTTACCAGCACAGTCCTGCAGAGAAAGCACCATCAAAGCAGTGGCTACCAAGAGGAAGGCATGGTCCAGTCAAAAGCAAAGCAGAGCCGGCGCCGTGGCTCAATAGGCTAATCCTCCACCTAGCGGCGCCGGCACACCGGGTTCTAGTCCCGGTTGGGGCGCCGGATTCTGTCCCGGTTGCCCCTCTTCCAGGCCAGCTCTCTGCTATGGCCAGGGAGTGCAGTGGAGGATGGCCCAGGTGCTTGGGCCCTGCACCCCATGGGAGACCAGGAAAAGCACCTGGCTCCTGGCTCCTGCCAGGATCAGCGCGGTGCGCCGGCTGCAGCGGCGGCCATTGGAGGGTGAACCAACGGCAAAGGAAGACCTTTCTCTCTCTGTCTCTCTCTCTCACTGTCCACTCTGCCTGTCAAAAAAAAAAAAAAAAAAAAAAAAAAAAAAAAAAAAAAAAAGCAAAGCAGACTGCTTAAGAGCAAAAGGCATGGGGTCGGCACCATGGTGTAGTGGGTAAAGTCGCCACCTGCAGTGCCGGCATTCCATATAGGCAAGGTTCCAGGCCTGGCTGCCCACTTCTGATCCAGCTTTCTGCTATGGCCTGGGAAAGCAGTAGAGGATGGCCCAAGTGCTTGGGTCCCTGCACCTGTGTGGGAGACCTGGAAGAAGCTCCTGGCTCCTGGCTTTGGATTGGCCCAGCTCCGGCCGTTGCAGCCATTTAGGGAGTGAACCAGCAGATAGAAGACCTCTCTCGCTCGCTCTCTCTCTCTCTCTCTCTCTCTCTGCTTCTCTTTAACTCAGCCTTTCAAATAAATAAATAAATCTTTTTTTTTTTGACAGAGTGGACAGTGAGAGAGAGAAAGGTCTTCCTTTTCCTTTGGTTCACCCCCCAATGGCTACTGTGGCTGGCGCGGCGCACCGCACCGATCCAAAGCCAGGAGCCAGGTGCTTCTCCTGGTCTCCCATGCGGGTGCAGGGCCCAAGCACTTGGGCCATCCTCCACTGCACTCCCGGGTCACAGCAGAGAGCTGGCCTGGAATAGGAGTAACTGGGACAGAATCCGGCGCCCCGACCAGGACTAGAACCTAGTGAGCCGCAGCACCAGCCAAATAAATAAATCTTAAAAAAAAAAAAAAGAAGGTAACAGCATCAGTTTTTTGTGGGGATGCTCGAAGCATTTTGCTGTTGACTTTTGGGAGGGCCAAGGGCTGGTAACATCTGCTTATTAGTAGAGTATCTTTAGAGCGGGAGCGAGAGTCTCCACATGAAGACTCCCAGAGAGGCCTCCCCGTGACTGCTCCTGCTCCTCTCGTCTAACGGGCAGTTCTGTGAGAGTCTTGGTGGGAGATGATTGAGCATCTGCCTATGAGAGAGTCCTCATCTGGCTCCCTATTTCTCTCTGTTTCAAAAAGCTCTGTAAGGGACACCCCTTTCTCTCCAGGTAATAATGTTAAAAGTTGGCATTACTGTGGTTCAATTCCCTGGACCCTCAGCTCTTTAGGGGTGAACTAAATGACTGCTGTCAATTCTTATAATAGTGTCTTGACTTTGATGGAGCTTAAGTTGAGTGATAAAAATCTATGTTCTTAAATTCTGTCTGAACTTCATTTTTCCTTGAACTTCTTGAAGTCCTCTTGTTTCACGACAACCTGCAATAGGCTCTGTCCTAAGAACTTATAATTTGCTGATTTATTTATTTACTTGAAAGGCAGAGTTACACAGAGATAGGCAAGGCAGAGAGAGAGAGAGAGGTCTTCCATCCGATGGTTCACTCCCCAATTGGCCGCAAGGGCCGGAGCTGTGCCAATCCGAAACCAGGAGCCAGGAGCTTCTTCCAGGTCTCCCACATAGGTGCAGGGGTCCAAGGACTTGGGCCATCTTCCACTGCTTTCCCAGGCCACAGCAGAGAGCTGGATCAGAAGTGGAGCAGCCAGGTCTTGAACCGGCACCCATATGGGATGCCTGCACTTTAGGCCAGGGCATTAACCCACTGCGCCACAGCGCCAGCCCCAATCGTTTGCTAATTTAATCATCACAAAAACCCTGTGGGTTAGGAGCTGCTGTTACTCCTGGTCTCTAAATCAGGAGCCTCGGCAAGGTTGAGTGACTCACCCGAGGTCACACAGTTAGTGAAGGCAACGGCTGGACCCACAGCACCAGGAGTGGCTGAGTTGCGCCAAGAGCCCCAGCTAAAGCTATGGCCGTGAATTCACAAACCCCTAGGTATTGAGATCTCCTCTTGTAATTTGTGTGCGTAGGGGTCCTTATAGATAAGCCCGCGGGTGCTAAGACTTTAGCGTACTCTGGGTCAGCTGGTGAAGAGGCTGAAAGGATTACCTGCAGGCCCCTTGGTGTTGGTGGCTGCATGGTGGTACTGGAGGACCGTGGCCTCCTCCAGCCCTGGAGTTCCTTTATGAACAAGTGAGTGGATCCTTTGCCCCGGGCCCACAGCCAGAAACTCACTCCTTGGATAGAACGTTCTCTTCTGCAAAATGTTGGGTCATAAATGCTTCCCATGCTCTTGGCACCCTCTGCTGTTTGGTAGTGCTGGGATCTCCTAGATAGACTTAAATGTGATGAGTTGTGGTGTTGTATATGTTTATGTATTCAAGGATTTTTAAGCAGACTCATAATCTGTAATTTTCATCTGAGAGCTCCTAGGTGAGCCATCAGTACATGTAGACACTGAGGAAGTAGTTCGGATTTTTCAAAATTTTTCATTTACTTGCTTGAGAGGCAGAGAGAGTGCTCCCCATCTACTGATTGACTCCCCAAATCCTGGTAACAGCTGGGGTTGGGCTAATGCGAGAGCTCGGAGCTGTGAACTCCATCCAGGTCTCCCAGGTCTTCCACATGGATGCCAGGAACCCAAGCACTTGACCATCACCTCTGCCTCCCAGGCTCTGCATTAGCAGGAAGCTGGAATCGGGAGCTGGTGCCAATTATTGAACACAAGGCACACTGCTGTGGGATCCTGGCATCTCAACCACCGGGCTGAACACCCATCCACTAGATCCAATTTGATCTGTTTTATTCTGTGTAGTGATAGATCTAGTGTTGCTTAAAAAAATGTTTTAAAGATTTTATCCTTATTTATTAGAAGGAGAAAGTGGCAGAGAGGCGGTCACTTTCATCTGCAGATTCTCTCCCCAAATGGCCATGGCTGGGCCAGGCGGGAGCCAGGAGCCAGAAACTCCATCTGGGTCTCCCACATGGGTGTCAGGGACCCAAGTTCTTGGCCATCTTCCACTGCTTTCCCAAGTGCATCAGCAGGGAGCTGGATTGGAAGGAGGGCAGCCAGGACTCTGACTTGGGATGCTGGCGTGGCAGGCATTGGTTTAACCTGCTGCACAGCACTGGCCCCAGCAGATCTAGCCTTAGATTAGGTGTGGGGGATTGTCACAGAATATAACCTGTGGGTATTTTTCCCTGATAAAAAGAAAACTCAGAAGAGCTTCTCTGAGTAATATTCACGAAGTTTCTTGGGCAGAGTCAGCAACGTGAATGCCGATCCTGACCAAGGAGAGCCTGTCTCAGCAGGGCGTCTAACAGGGAGCCCATGACGAGAACCATCTGAGCGGAGTGGCACAGAGACGCAGTGACAGCCGCACTGACACTGGCAGGTGCTGGGGGCCCAGGGTCGTGTGTTGTGGGCCTGGAAAGTTCCCACCGCAGAGTGCATCCCAGACACAGCCAGGGCGTCGCTGCGAGCTGGTTTCACGCACCACACGGACGGTGCCAGAGCTGCGAATAGAAGCCCCATCACCGCCATCTTGAGCGCGGGGCTCGGCTCCAGCGTGAAGTGCCGCGATAGCCTTGTTGTCTGTCATCCGCCCAGCAGCCTTCGGGGCAGGAACCAGGCGCGCATTTTCTGGAAGGGGACACTAACACGCACTGGGATGAGGAACTTGCCCGAGCCTCCACCGCCCGTAACACGGAGGCACCGACGGGGGCGCACAGCTGCTCGCCTTCGGCTGTGCTGGCCCGGCAGAACCCAGCGGTCCGGTCCCCGTGCCTCAGGCCCATGCACCCGCCTGTCTGCAAAGGCAGCCGACAACTGCCCTTTTTATGTCTACAGTTCCGATGTGAAAAGTTTTCTTTTCAGCCAAGGGCTACTTCTGACCTGTTTTGCATTAGCAAAATTCCAAGTTAATTGATTATACTTTGAAAGGAGAGAAATAGAAAATGATACACTCATCCGATTTCAAATACTAAGCTGAGGTAAAACCACTCAGAAAATACATCAAATTAAAGGGACTAGTGTCATGGCACAGATCAAGACATTGCCTGCAGTGCCCACGTCCCATAAAAATGAAAAGCTTTTAATACCGAAGGTGGTTAAATATTATCAGTTGATTTAACAGTGCATACCACTAAAAAGTCTGAAAGGACAGCATTCTAATTACTTTTATTTTTTATGAAATTCCCATTGGGGAAAAAAGAAAAATCCAAGTAGGATAGACAAAAAAATAAATAAATAAATAAAAATCACCCTAAATTCCACTGCTAGCATCTGGCGAAGTTCTCCCAGGCATCTGTGTAAATGTGCACAGGGTTTACCGTATTCAGCTCACGCTATTCATGCTGGCCACTAGCCTGGAGACTTCAAATATGTCATAGGCATACTTTTTTTCTGAAAATTTTTTCCTCTGCTTTTAAGGAAAGGAAAACTTTAAACTTGCTCTGGACCCTGTTTATATTATGTCTGCCAGTCAGGAGACAGCGCCATCTGGTGGGCCCTTGGAGCCGTTTGGAGAAAGGTCATTAAAGACTGAGGGCCGTGTTGTGTTTTTGCAACTCACTTTGGAAATGATGTCAGCCCTGGGGTTCATCCAACAGATTTGGTGAATAACAACCCGGAGCCAGAGAATCCCCGTCTGTGTATAGAGCAGGAGCAAATGATCCATGGTAGCAAGGAGACCCGTTCTTGCCCCTGCTTAGCTCTAGATGTTAAAGTCTCTGGGAAACGAACGCCAGAGCTCAGCCCTGCTAACTCCTGAGACCCAGCGCGGTACGGTTTCCTCCTCCATTGTGGCTTCAGTGCTGTTAAGGAAGCTAGCATCCCCCACGAGAGTTCCTGGGTTCAATACCCAGCTCCGGCCCCTGACTCCAGCACCCTTCTGGTGCTGACTCTAGAAGGCCGCAATGGTGGCTCAACTCATTGTGTTCCTGCCACTCATGCGGGAGACCTGGATTGAGTTCCTGGCTCCCACCTTTGGCCCCAACCAAGCCCTGGCTGTGGCAGGCATTTGAAAAATGGAAGCTATGTATGTGTGTCTGTCTGTCTGTCTCTGTCCTTTAAATAAATGTTTAAAAAAGAAATAGCAGCAGCAGCCAGTCTTGATGGTCAAGTTGCCCAGCCTTCCCCTTGTAAAGTCATGGTCAGGGATTCTGGAGTAGATGATAGAAGGCCTGGATGGAGTGTGACCTCACCTCAAAAGAATTTCAGGAAGGACCAACCACTTGTCCTGTTGCTTCGCACTGTTATATCCAAGTTATAACTTTACAAACGAGTTTAAAGTGTTAGGAAAAGGATCTCTTCGGAGATAAAATGGAATTTTCTTAGTATCTGTGTACAAGTGGCAAGCACAGATCTGATCAGTAAACAGTGCAAGTGTGGTGATCCCGTGTAAACAGGACCTCGCTGGCTGAAGGGTTTTCCTTTGCGTGAATGTCATCGGCAGGAGAGTTGTGCTTTACGTCTCTAGAGCGTGTTCTGATTGGACCTTCACCATTTTCTTTGTCTTCCCTGCAGTACATAGTGGAATGTCACGGGATCACTCTTCTCCCCCAGTTCCTGGGCATGTACCGGCTTAATGTCGACGGCGTGGAAATATACGTGATTGTTACCAGGAATGTGTTCAGCCACCGTCTGTCTGTATATAGGAAATACGACTTAAAGGTGAGATTACTTCTGGTAATGTTTGTGCAGGGCCTCAAGCTCACTCATCCATCCAGTCCGTGTCATAGCCGACGATACAAAGTGCCTGGGCATCGCTCACAGCCTCCGGCTCACCAGCTGATGGCACAGTTAGCTGCCCTGTGAGCTGTCGGTGCTTCCATGCTTTGGAGACGCCGTGTCTGTTCACTCTGCACCAGCTGTGCACCAGCCCCTGTTCCAGGTGCCAGGATAGTGAGGGGTGCTAGGCAGAGCTGATGCTGCAGGGGCAGCGACGGGCACTGAGTGGACATCCTCAGGGTGCAGCATGTTGGGGGCGGTCAGCGCTGCGGATAGAAGCACACAGGCTGTCGGGAGGAGTCACTGCAGCCAACTTGAGGAAAGAATGTTCCTGGCAGAGGGAACGGTTGGCACACGGGGCCCAAGACCAGTCACTTTTCGGCACTTGGAGTGAGGGGAGCCCTGGGAATTCTATAGAGGAGCACGATCTGACTGCCAGCATCACCAACACGGGGAAGCGTCCAAGTTAGGGGCTGGTGAACTCCGACCTTCCCTGCTCTGGGGAGGGGGCCGTGTTTGTAATAAAGTTTTATTGGCACACTGCCATGCACATTGCTTCTGGAGTGTCTGCGGCGGCTGTTGCACGGACGCAGAGGTGAGCAGTCACACAGGAGACGGTCCTGGACCACCAGGCCTCAAAGTTGACCCTGTGACCTTTCTTAGGAAGTCTGCCAACCTCAGGTCTGCATCAGTTGGTTCTCAGGTTGATTTCTTTTTTAATTTCAGGTTCTTTTTGTTCATGTTCTTAAAAGAGCTGTGTTTATGAATAATTTGCAGTATTAGAACTTAAAGTGAGAACTGTGAAGATAGGTAGTTTATTGATAAGAGTGGAGAAGCCATTAGTGAGACAGGCAGCATCGCTCGGCCTTTCCGCCGGCCTCGGTGACGGCCGGCTTACCGCGAGGCGGCTGCAGCGTCCCAGCTGACTCCGCTGTAGGTGTCATGGAGAGCACTCTGACCTCTCTGAAGCTGTGCACTTGGGAAAGGAGGTTGGGAGTGCCACGGTCACTTCTTCTAGATAACTGTGCGTATTCTTCTTTGATACTACACCAAAACTTGACGAGAGGTTATTCCTCAAAGTTTAATTATCGCATGCAGTCTGGAAACCCATCAGCAAGCTCTGTGTATTCCTATGACGAAGACCTGTCCGTCTGGCGCACGCATCAGTCTGAACGTGTGATGTTAAGAGTCACCCATGTGGGACGTCTGGTTCCCTGCAGTTCGCGGCTCTTCCAGTCACTGACCTGTTTCATTCTGCAGTGTTAAAAAGTATTGCAGCCACCACCGCTGTTAGCAGAAAGGTCTTCCGCGAGTGAGGAAGCTGTCAAGCTCAGAGGGATAGATACACGTTTCTCAAAATTCTGGTTTTCAGTTGAAAGTTCAGATTGAATCATGGGCCAGAAGGGCTGTCCGTGGGTTTCTGTGATGCGACAGCACACGCACCCCCGACACACACAGACACACAAGCCATCGTGGCTTCGTTTGGTGTTGAGCAGACATCTGCCACAAGCCCAGATCTGAGTAAACCTAGATTATAAATTCTTGCAAGTAAAAATGCCGTTTGGTGAAAAAGGTGGCTAGTTCAGCTTGTAACTCAGACTATCCCAGAGAGGGGTCTTGAGAAACTGTTCCTTTACAAACACAAGTGCCTTGTGCGTATGTGGTGCTCAGAACAGTGGCGGGGGGGGGGGGGGGGGTCCTCCAGCATCACTGCTTGATTAAGTGAATTGTGTTGCTCCTCATGCTTGCTCGGTGCCTGACCTTGGAGGATCGGGGGCTCACATACAACCAACAAGTCGCGATGCCAACGTGTGTGGCTTCAGCGGCCGCTCTGCAGTGATGGGAGACCTCCGCAGTGATGCCAGTCCATTCCATTTGTCAGTCGCAGTCAGTGCTGGCACCCTTGGTGCTTGTTTTCTGCTACGCTACCAACAGTGTTACAAAGCCATCATTATTCTTAACAGTACCCAAGGGAGCAGCAAGACAGTGGAAAGAGAAAGTCATGTCCCAGTCATATTATAAAAGTAGTTGTATCTCTGCAGACTCCTGAAGGGTCTTGGCACCCACCCACCCTCTGGGATTCTTGGGATCATGCTTTGAGAAATGCTAGTGCCAGTAAAGAACGTGCTCTGGGCTTGTCCGCAGCCTCTGACGTCCTTGTAAACTGGATCAGCTTCTGAAAGGCGGCCTTGCTCTGGCCTGTCTCCACGGCTTGGCCCCTGGGGAGATCCCAGCCAGCGCTCAGAACTGCTTCTCGAAGCTTTGTGGTGCCGCCGAGGGCAGCCTGCCTCTGTGCGGGGAGCCAGAGGAGCCTCTGGAGCTGCGTGCGCTGGTTTTATGACTTGTTAACTGAGTGCAAGTTGCTTACCCTCTGATCCAGTTTCTTCATCCGTTAAAACAGGGATACTGTTACCCCCATGTGCAGCACGGTGAAGGTTTGCTGTCGTGTTCAGCGTAAGGCGTAGCGTGTGGGAATTGGTCGGCGGGTCTTAGCTGCCTCATGCATTCCACTGGGTGTCGAGGTGCTTGAGGGCAGGTGTTCTGTCCAGTGTTTTTTTTTAATCAGCCTCCAGCGCCTGAGCATACAAGGAATTACACGTCTGGGAACCACATCTTGATGTCAGTTATGCATGGAGGTTGGAGGTTATTGTTTTAATTTGCCTTGCACGTCACGCTTTCTCTCTTTCACTTGTAGAATAAGAAATCCTCTTCTTGCCAGGACTTGGCATTGTAATGGAATCTGCACGTTTCCCATCATTTCAGGGCCCAAACTCTCAGCCTTAACTTATTAGGCTAGCTTTCCTATTTTTGTCTCAGTTGTGGTGAGGGGTGGGGGGGATTTAAACTGGGGTGGGTGTACGTCCAGGCTGATGGCCCCTGCATTTACACAGAGATCATTCCCCGGGAGTCAGAAGCAGAGGGACTCACTGGAGGGAAGACACGCGCAGACCAACTTCCTGGTTAAGATCACAAAGTGGCCTGAACAGTTTGCCCCCAGCCAGCAACACAGGCAGTGCTCACATGTTAACAGATGGCCCCGTCTGTGGCTTTGTTTTTCTAATCTGGGGATATCCTTCGTTGGAAACCAGTGTGTAAAGGAAGGTATTTGTGGCCCACATTCAGGAAGCCCTCGGGGAAGGAAAGGAGACCACCGCAGATGACCAAGTGGCAGCTGTTGGCAGTGCCCCTCGGTTGCCTGCTGCGCTGCTGCTGGGTGGTCCCCGGGTTTCCCTCGTGAGGTTCTGACATCACCCATCGTTGGGGAGTCGTCCCCAAGAAACGTGGAGCCTTTCCCTGGGCTGGCGCAGGGTCTCGCAGATCCCCCGACCCCGGCCTAGGCCGTGGAGGATTGATCTTGGGGAGGCTGGCCGTCTGGCCGTGGCTCCCCTCCCCTCCAGCATCTCTCCTGGGGCTGTGAATTACCCAGGGCCTGAGCTGCCTTGTGAAGCTAGCCCTGGAGTTGAAGGTTCAGCTCCCTGGGGGCCAGTGGGACCACTTTCACTTTTCCCAGGCCACCTCATGCATCCCAAGGCACTAGGCAAGAGTCAGGCAGACAGGTGGCTCTGCCGACCTCGTGGCAGCGTGTGTGTCCAGTGCTGTGGGGAGACCAGCCCCAGCCACTTCCCAGTGACACCAGCACCTGCTGCAGGTGAGATGCCCGGACTGCCGCTGGGAGCACACAGCACACACAGCCCTCATCGGGCGGCACACCGAGGCCTCCCCACCCCCGGCCACTTGTGTCCCAGCTTGTCCTCTGAATTAAAATCTGCACACACAAAGGCAAGCTTCCCTGCCTGCCTCCTACCCCAGCTCACCTGCAATGACCCAGAGCTCTGAGGCATGGCACCAAAAACCAGCACCGTGGAGTAGACAGTGCTGAGGGCAAGGCCCATGTTTTCTGCCACCCTTTCCCTCCGCGCTCCGCATAGGGCCTGGCACAAATGAGGAGCCAGCAAACGTGGGTCTCTGAAGGAACCTCTAAAGCACCAGGAAAGTCAGACAGTGCCCATGGGGACTTATGGTGCAGGAGAGAAGGCGCGGCCGCCAGAACCTGCCATCAGGGGAGAGAGCAGAGTTTCGGAGACAGTCAAGGGCATCTCACCGGGGAGGGGAGCCCGAGGCCCCGCGGTTCTGGAGCCAGACGATGGCCTGCTGCCCCTTCTGAGGGTAGGAAGATACTGTGTCTGGCAGGGGATTCAAGATGTGGGTTTAGCAGATGATTGCTCTCGTGCTGGTCAGGCTTGTGGGTTTCCAGCCGGTAGGCAGGGACTAGAGAGAAGGCAGGGCGGAGGGGGGTGGGCAAGGGACAAGACGCCTGCAGAGGGCAGGACGTGCCCCAGAGCCGGGCAGCCCATGGACCGACCCCGCCATGACCGATTTCCTGTTTCACAGTGCGCGGGACAGCACGGTGCTTGGCGTGGCCATGTTTTCATTGTCTCTTTGTGTTTCAGGGCTCAACAGTGGCTCGAGAAGCTAGTGACAAAGAAAAGGTAAGCACGTGGATACCTCCCTCGCCGCAGCCCCGGGGGCCTGGGGAGCTGCGCATCTGTTCTTCCAGGCCGGCATGGTTCTTGGCGTTTCCCGGCCACTGGGGCCGGCGGGAAATGCCTTGTCGGTGGGGGCTGAGGCGCATGCTCTTTCCTGAATAGTGACTTAGCTGTTAGTTGTCGGTGTGGTTGAGAGGAACGTTTCACGCGCACCGTGCTCGAGTAGACACAGCCCCTGTGCAGTAAGCTTGAGGTCAGGGCTCGGCTCCCCAGCTGCCCTCCCTGCCACCTAACCAGCCGTGACCCTCAGGAGGCCTCCACACGTCCCTAAGCCTGTTTGCCCCCCTGCGGAAGCCTTGGCTTGGATGAGCTGCACACACTTCTCCAACGACACAAAATAAAATGCAAATAGAGTACTTTTTTACTTGAAAATTAGGGGTGAAGGAGCTACCTCTTTTTACCTTTTCCTGACTTGTTGAGCATTAGGTAATATTTGTACCACGTTAGTTTATTATATGAGAGTCTAGACAGAGTCACCTTGAAAGATCTGTTTCGATGAGAAATTGGGGTATAGCTTCCTGTATGTGAACCTCACTTGGCCCAAACCCTCCTGTGCCGATGTGAAAAGTGAGCCTCGACTCCGTCGTTCCCGCTTGTCGCCCGGAAGCGCCTTTCCTTGACCATTCCGTTGGAAAGCTGGCTCCAGGTGCTGGCTGTCCGTTTTGTAAATTACATTCTTTTAGAGCGATATCATGCATTTTTATACTAATTTTACAAATTTGTAGATCTGTGGGGCCGGGGCTGTGGTGTGGAGTGTTGGGCCACTGCGTGCAGTGCCAGCTTCCCATATGAGAACCAGTTTGAGTCCCGTCTGCTCCACTTCCAATCCAGATTCTGGCTAATACTCCTGGGAGAGCAGCGAAAGATGACCCAAGTCCTTGGGTCCCTGCACCCATGTGGGAGACCAGAAAGAAGCTGCTGGCTCCTGGCTTTGGCCTGGCCCAGCTCTGGCAATTGCGGCCATTTGGGGAGCAAGCCAGCAAATGAAAGATCTTTCTCTTTCTCTCCCCCTCCCTCTCTCCCTCCTTCTCTGTGTCTCTGCCTTTCATATAAATAAGTGAACAAACCTTAAAAAAATTTGTAAATTTGCTTTCACTTATTCATGCTGAGGTTTTTGTAACTATCTTTATGGTTGCTCTTCTAGCTGCAGGGTTAAAATAATGAGCCAGGTGGACACATCTGGCAAGGGATGCAGGTGTCAAACAGGAGCTAGAGATATTACCTGATGAATACTCTGCTGGGACACCCAGAGTGCTCTCGAGCTCATAGCAAGAGTGCCTGACTTGGGCTGGACAGCATCAGGAAAAGTCTTCTGGGAGGAGATGTTTGGAAACCAAAAGATAAGTAGGTGTCAGTCAGAACAGCAGGTGCAAGTTCCCCCTCCCTGGAAGGAGAGATGAGGCCACAGCAGAAGACCAGGCCAGTTGGAGAGTGTAGTAGGTGTGGATAGATCAGAGAGAGTTTGGAAGAAGAATTAGAGCCCGTGTTGTGGTACAAGAGGTTAAGCTGCTGCCTGTGATGCTGGCATCCCATATCAGAGCACAGGTTGGAGTCCTGGCTGCTCTGCTTCTGATCTGGCTCCTTGCTGGTGCAGCTGGGAGGCAGCAAAGAAAGACCCAAGTGCACTTGGCCCCCTGCCACCCAGACCTGGATGGGTCTGGGCCCCCGGCTTCAGCCTGGCTAGCCCTGGTTGTTGCAGACATTTGGGGAGTGAACCATTGAATGGAAGATCTCTCTCCTCCTTTCTCTTTTTCACTCTGCCTTTCAAATAAATAAATCTTAAAAAAAAAAAAGAAGAAGAAGAAGAGGAGGAGGAGGAAGAATCAACAGAACTCAGAATTCAGAGATGGAATGTAGGAGGGGACTGGTACCCAGGAGAGAAGTGGGTTAAGGATGACTCCCAGGTTTCTGATTTGGACAGTTTGGTGAGTGTTCATGCCACTCACTGAAACAGGAAGCAGGGCAGATGAGCTGGGGAGAGTTGTGTTTGTTTATTTGAGAGGCAGAGACAAAGAGCTGCCAACTGCTAGTTCACTCCCCAGACATCTGCAACAGCCAGAGTTGGAGCAGACCAGAGCCTGGAATGCAGTCCAGGACTGGAGAAGCAGCCTGCAATGTTAGCATGGCGTCAGAGCAGGCCGGTCTTGGCTGGAAAAGAGAACTTGGAATCTTCCCGGGACAGGGAAGCACATGAAGTCACCAGGAGAGTGTGGAGCGGAAGAAAAGCATGTCAAGAACCAGCCCAGAAGAATGTCATCGCTTAAGGAGAGGCCTGCGAAGGCTCAGCCAGAGATGGGAGAGGAGCCAGAAAGCTCTGGCTCATTCATGGAAGTCTTCCTTGGGTGTGGGTTATGAGCAAGCACCTGCCAAGCTTCGTGAGAATGCTCTGGGGAACAACTGCTCAGTCCCTACCCTTACCACACTTGCAGTCTCCTATGGCCCAGAAACCACAGAGAACTTCCAGTATCGGCGATTCCACAAAGCCAGGGAGATTGTAGACCGGGAGTTATCCATGGGACCCAACGGGAAAACCACTGGGGAGCTGGCCGGTGAGCACAGCTGTGTAAGTTGGCACCAGATGGCAGTGGGAGGCGAAGTGAAGAAGAGAGAAGGAAGCTTAACAGAGCAACCTGCTTCGCCTGTTGTGTTCTGCCTGCGCATTAATGGATGTGTCCCTGCTGTCGAAGCCCCCATCACAAAACAAGGACCTGCAGTGGTCGTGTGCAAAGTGGTAAAGAGGCTGTGCAGAGTGGCCACATTCCCCATCAGAGTTCCTGTGTTCACAGCTCGGTTCAGCTTCTGATTCTGCTTTCTGCTGAGGTGCACCCTGGGAGGCAGCAGGTAATAACTGGGTCTCCACTGTCCACCAGGGAGACCTGGATTAAGTTCTGGGCTCCTGGCCCAGCCCAGCTGTTTATGGACATTTGGGGAGTGAGCCAGCAGATGAGGAATCTCTCACTCTGCCTCCAACTCTGGTTCTAGTTGTAGCTGCAGCTCAGCCTTTCTAATAAGCAAAAAGAGAAGACAAGGGTGAGGCTGAAGGGAAGGCACAAGCATTTGATGTTGTCTTGGCTGTAGCGTTTCCTCAGGCACAGAACGTTGAGTTCCCAGTCTTGCTCCCCACTGTTCTGCATGTTCCAGAAACCAGGGCATTAACCACAATCCACTGCCCTGCCCACCAGAAATGGCTCGCTCCTTTATTGGTGTAGGTTTTTCCTGGAAGAAAATGAGAATGTAGAATTTGTTAAATCAGCTGAGTCCACTAACACACTTTGATCCTGCTCCTAATATGAATGCAAGTATGTAGTAGTTGTTTCTCCAAGCATCTCCCTTGGGAGTGGGCTTAGAGAAAGGACACAGCTGGGGCTGGTGTAGGCATAATAGGTTAAGCTGCCACCTGTGACTCCACAATCCCATGGTGGTGCCCGGTCACTCCACTTCTGATCCAGCTCCCTGCTAATGTGCCTGGGAAAGCAGCAGGAGACGGCCCAAGTGCTTGGGCCCCTGCACTCATGTAGGAGACCCAGAAGAAGCTCCTGGCTCCTGGCTTCAGCCTGGCCCAGCCCTAGCCTTTGTGGCCAGTTAGAGAGTGAACCAACAGATGGAAGATCTCTGTCTCTCCCTCTCTCTGTAACTCTGCCTTTCAAATAAAAGAAACTTTTTTTAAAGAATTATTTTATTGATTTCAAAGACAGAGTTACAGAGAGAGAGAGAGAGAGAGAATCTTCCATTCTGCTGATTCACTCCCCAAATGACTCCAATGGCCAGAGCTGAGCTGATCCGAAGCTAGGAGCCAGGAGCTTCCTCTGGTTCTCCCACGCAAGTACAGGGGCCCAAGGATTTGGGCCATCTTCCACTGCTTTCCCAGGCCACAGCAGAGAGCTGGATTGGAAAAGGAACAGCTGGGACTCGAACAGGCACCCACTTGGGATGCCAGCGCTGCAGGCTGGGGCTTTAACCCACTGTGCCACAGTGCTGGCCCCAAAACCTTTTTTTTTTAAAAGTGCATTTTGCACATGCAGTCTCGGTGAACGTTACACCGTGCAAACATGGTGGTTTACAGCAGTGTCCCAAGGAGGAATACAGGAAACTAGACTTCTGTTGGGGCCTGGGTGTGTGACAGCTCTTGTTGTAGAAGGCCACCCTTCCTCCCCTCCTGTTGCAGATGCTCACAGGGAAGGAGGAAGGGAAAAGCAGTCAAACTGGGTACCGCCAAAGGGGAGTGCACCTGTCTGAGAGCTTGCACCTGACACAGCAGCTTGTTTGTAAACTACAGATATTTATTGAATTGTAATAGCTTAAATGAATTAATGAAGCTCAACCGTTAAGAATGTTGTGTTTTTTTTTTTATTTTTAAGTTTTATAAAAAAGGGATTTGTTCTTTGTTTTCTACCAACTTCTGGATTTTCTTTCCATGGTCAATCAGGTGTTTTTTACTCATCTAAAAACCTTACCATTCTTTGTCCTCACAGATCAAACCGTCAGTGCCACCAAGGGATTACTCGTCCCTCTGTTTTTTTGATATTTGGGGAAGGCTAAAAATATTTCACTTCTATATTTAATAGCCTTTTCTAAATGAAATCAAATTGTTTGCAAGAAGGTTCTTTTCATTGCTATCAATGTGTAACTATTTCCCCTTAAAATGATTGTTATGGTACGAAGAACAGTTTTCAGAGACATGCTCCATTGACATGGCTTAATTAGTAATCGCAGTTCTTACTCCTCTCAGATTTTCTTTCATTTGAGTCATTATGACTGTTTTAATTTCGCATACTTTTCACTTGTTGGTGACAAGTTTTGAAACTGTCATTTCAAATATTTAGTGATATAGGTGCAGACAAGTCCCATCCCTTAGTGTTCAGCTTGACACATAATTAGTGTGATTTGTATTAGCATAATAATGCAGATGGAACTGAAGGAAATAAAGAAGTAATATTCTAGCAATAATGGAATCACTTTCATGGCAACAAGTATCAGAACACGCATGTACAGATGTCTTGGATTTTTTTTTTAAGAGCAGAACAGTGCTTCCCACCACCCCCACCCCCCTTTAGCCGTTGTCACATTCTGACAGCTGCTATGACTTGTTTTATTCTTTAATTCTTTCCTTTTTAATGGAAGGGCATCTTCCATTCATGGCTCCAGCAGTTTTGCCTCCTCTAAATGAGACAGAGAAACGCAAATCTCCCTGGTGGTCGATCTTTTCACAGCTGCGCTGCAATTCCAGTGTGACATCAAATTAGTAATTACAGCTGAGCGGACTGCGTCTTACAAATGACAGTCTTAGCATGCTGCCAGCTAGCAAGCTGCTCAGCAGGGCGTCCAGGGAAGTAAAAGAAAACATAACTGGACTCACTTGATTTCTGGGGGATTTGACCTGACTCTTTAAAAAAGCCCGTGTTCTGGAGAGAGAGGGAGGGAGAGAGAGAGGGAGTCGGGGATTCACAGATAGGCATTTTGTTCATCCTTCTGCAGCTCTTCTCGAAACTCCTGTCTGATTTTATTAGGTAAAGGAAAGCCTGTGCAACGGAGTCAGGGGTTGCACTAAGAAGACTCCTTTTAACACACAGCATTCCCCCTGGAACTCATCTGAAAGAAAACAGCTGCCCTGCAATCGGCATTTGTAGAACTGTATTGGCAATAATCATTGTTGACACTTTGATAATGGGCTACAAAAAGCCGCCTTGTCGATTCTTTTGCATTGTGAATTGCACTAGCAATTAAGAGATGTCACCATCTCTGACATTTTATCTATTACTGAGTGAAGGTGCGGGGAGAATTAATCATTAACGCCCTGACATCTAAAAATGCTCTCCTAAACCAGTTTTCAGCATTTCCTTTGTGATCTTTAAATTGTAACCAATTATAATTAATTACTCCCTCCATATCTGGTCCTTTGGGCTACGGTTAAAGGCAAGGTAACAGCCAAGAAGGCACAAGAGCACAGCAGTGCGTCCTTTCCAAAATCTGTCCTTGCCTCTCAGCTTAAAAAAAAAAAAAAAAAAAAAAAAAAAAATGCCTCTTTGCCCACTGTGGGCAGAGAATCTGTTCAGGGAGATTGTTGAGGTTTGCAGGCCCTCTGCTCAGCCAACTTAACCTTCTTTGGTATGATTCATTTTCTTCCGAGGTAACATCTGCCTGTGGACCAGAGAAAGCTCTTTTTAAAAAAAAAAAAAATTTATTTATTTGAGAGGTAAAATGAGGGAGAGAGAGAGAGAGAGAAGATCTTCCATCCGCTGGTTCACTCCTCAAATGGCCACAAAGGCCGGAGCTGTGCCAATCCAAAGCCAGGAGCCAGGAGCTTCTTCTGGATCTCCCATGCAGGTGCAGGGGCCCTAAGCACTTGGGCCATCTTCTACTGCTTTCCCAGGCCACAAGCAGAGAGCTGGATCAGAAGAGGAGCAGCTGGGATTTGAACTGACACCCATGTGAGATGCAGGTTGAGGCTTAACCTGCTATGCTGCAGCACTGACCTCCAGAGAGTTCTTAAAAGAGAGCTTCTGGAGGAGACCTAATAGAGGGTTAGGGGTGTTGCTGAGGGTTGACATATGACTTTATCCTCGTTGGTAAAACTGAAGGACTTGCATTCTCGTGAACCTTTCCTGGACCCTTGTCCAGAGATCCCAGTGCAGCCATAGACCTCACCTGGAGAAGCCATGGGCTTGACAGCGCCGAAATCCCATCTGCTTTAGGAATAGCTTATGGTGATTGTTGAGATTGGCAGAAAGAAATATCCTAACTCTTTGTATCTATAGATGCCTAAGCAAGTCTTAAGAACCCTGCACATAAACCAAGAGGGGTCTTCTGGGAAGCAGAGTTTTTAAGCTTCAATTCATTTGGAATGTTTCTTTCCTGGCTATTAGGTGTGACTGTGTGTGCGTGTAAGAGAGGGAGAGGAAGAGAGAGAGGGAGAGAGGAGCTCATGCAATGACTCTTATGCGCATTTTGAATCCTCCTTCCTGACTTGTCGCTCCCCGTCTTCGTGGAGGAACGACACAGGACCCTGCGCTGTTCTTTTGTCTGCTCGGCCCTCCCCGGGTTTGCTGCTGGTTCTTCCCGGGTTGGCTACCGACCCTTCCACCTCCGTGGAAGGGCGGTTCCCCCTAGCCACTTTCCCCACTTCCGCGGGGGAGCGGCACACCGCCGGCCGGCTCTCTCGGGGGCTGCACAGGTGTTCCTTCAGATAGATGTTCCTTCAGATGTTCCCTGGTGCATGTTGTCTCTCTCCTCCTTTATAGTCCTCTTCCACCAATCCCAACTCTGCTATCCACACGCCGAGTACGCTGCTCTCCTCCAATCAGGAGTAAGTCCTACAGTTTATTGGTTGAACTGGAGGCAGCTGTGTAGAAGCTGTTTCTCCCTTCTCAGCGCCATATTGTGGGAGAGCAGATGCATAGAATAAGTCTTAATTCCAGTAACTTAGTCTAGTCCGAGTTGCTCCCCACACTGACTCACTGGCAGATGGTGGTGTATAAACTCTCAGTTGCATTAGATTAGTTTTCACTGGAATGACATGAACACAGAGTATCACAAGCCCGCGTGGAGCAGTGCCGTTAGATAAGGGAATCTTTTTAAACCAGCAACTCTTACTCAGTTAGTTCTAGAAGGAGTTGGGAGTAGAGAGATGTCTAAAATTCAGAGTGTGGCTTGAGTTTAAGCCAAACTGCTGCAGGCATATAATTTTTGAGATAATAAAATACTGATCTTCACAAGGTTAGGATTAAACCAGAAATGATAGCACTTAGCAAAACTTGTTGCATGTTCTGCCCTTGACACTTCTTAGATTATCACCAGGGACAGGCAGGCATGCAGCAGATCTGCAGACTGCTCCCAACCTGACTTGCAGGTCCTGCTACGGATCTCGCGTGCAGCTGAACTGGCACGCCACAGCCAGTGGAGGAGGAACCAGACTGTCACCTTTGACAAGGCCACTTCCAGCGTTCAGGAAAGCATCACAGTGCTTGAAAAGGAGTTCCCCTCACTGTTTACATTTCAGGTTGGGAACTGCAGGGGACGCGCCAACAGCTGCGGCTCATCAGCCTCAACTGCAGGCTGACCGTAGGCTCCCCCCAGTTTCATGCTTCTCCGTTGCAGCACAGACCCGCCTGTCGAGGTACATTCTCTTTGCACATTTACACTCAGGCGAGCAGGTTCATCGTAAAAGTTAGGATTCACATGTGAATGCTGGTCGCTGATGTATACTTTCTCACTGTTTTACTGTGAATCTGAGAAGTTAGTAGTAGCCTGTTGGGTCATTTCCCAAGCCATGCACTGGCATAGACATTCTACGTATATGGTGAGGAAAGACTGTGGCGTGTACTTTCCGTGAGAGAACACCTGTTATCTGTGCTGCTTCAGTGTGAACTTTATCCATATTCTCCAGTTTGCCTTTCCATGTATCAGATTTGTGGTTTGGATGTTTTGAGAAGCAGAACGGATTTTACTATAAATCTCTAGCATCTCTTCTTACCCCCAAATCCATACCGCATACATGATGTTATTCCATCGAATTATCTTTATCCAAGCTCCACTGTAAGGATTACCTAAAATTCCCTCCCTTATGGAAATGTTTCTGGAGTGTATTTTCAACTCCAGAGACTCTGATTTTTATGAAGTTTTTTGGCAAGCCAGTGAAAGAGATTTTATTTTTTGCAAGTTTATTTTCATTTAGGTGAGCTTCGAATAACAAGCAAATCACAAACATAAGCAGTCCCTAACATCAGACAATAATTAGTGTACTTTGTATGTTGTGCATTCAACTCCAAGTGTCACAGTAACCGCCCATCAAAGAGACACCAGGCAGCAATCTTTGACATTAAGGCTCACAATTAGACTTTTTTTTTTTTTTTTTTTGACATGGGTTGCCAAATGAGCACATTGAACAAAAATTCATTTCGTTGTGAAATACAAGTCCTTTAATCACAGAGTGCTATGATATTATCCTTTGCATTGAAACCTTCTGGTGCCAAAATCCTGTTTGCATTAAATACTCAAGTGTGACCGGGTGCATTTCTGCTTCCCGGCAAGGTTTCCAGCCAGCCTAAAATAACAACTTGGCTTTGTCTTACAGATTTGGGCCCTGTGCGTTTTAAATGCATGTATTTGTATCCTCCTGTTGTTATTGGCAATATATAATGCAGTTGGCTCTTTTTGTATAGTTAAATAACAGAATGATAATTGAATCCAGTGTTATTTTAAATTTAATTCTGTATATTTAAAGTTACATTTCCAACTGTAAGCACACATTTAAAAGTTGTTTTTTTTTAATTTTGCCACCTAAAAGGTAACTAGATTTTTTAAAATCTCACTAAAACAAAATTTCGTTACTAAATTCCATACAAATGACTACACTTCTGCATCGCATCACAAAACCTAATAAAATAAGAATATACTTGTATATTCTTAGACAAACGGATTACCTCCCACCTGAAATACGTAAAAAATTTAAATCTTTTTGGTAAGCACACACACACTTTTTTTTTTTTTTTTTGGTCCTTGTTTTGTCTTCAGAGATTTTGCAAAAGTTCTTAGTAATCTGAAATTTCTAAGTATAAAAATGTTAGGTCATAAATACTTGGGTAATGCCCAGAACTCTTTGAGGCCTCGCTTTTTATCTTCTGTGTACTACTTCTGGGAAGCAGGCAGCCCTGTGTCTCCTTTGCCCCTGGGGATTCTGTGGTTTCTCTCTGGCATGACTGTCCACAGAGCCCTGTGCTTGCAGCTTGGTAGCTGTTTTGAACACCCTTTTCCTTTATTAATCACAAATCCCTGACCAAATCCGCCCTTAGAGATCATCTGTAGCTTCTGTGGCACCCCAGGGAGTAGCATTTATGTTCAGAGGCTTGTGTACGAGTAGAAACTCGCCACATGCCAGCAGTTCAGATGTTGACCTCTGTCACCTTCCACGTTCACGTGTGTCTCTGCCACCTGACACTGTTGTTAACTGCGATCAGGATGGTGACATAGTGCTTCTCACTGCTGAAGAATACAGACTCACTGAGGTACCGCTTCTAACACTGCTTTAAAAGAGACCAGAGGCGGGCATTTGGCCTAGCAATTAAGGGGCCACTTGGGATGCCCACATTCCAGATTGGAGGGCCTGGGGCTGCTCTCCACTCCCGGGTCCAGCTTCCTGCTAACGTGGACCCTAGAAGGTAGCAGACAGGGGCCCGAGTGATGGTTGAGTTCATCTCAGCTCATGATTCATCAGGCTGTGAAACGTTAGTTAAATTGCACAGTCTCTGTTTCCTTGCCTGTAAAATAGGGTAATAATAAGGTTAAGGTTAAGGTTAAAGTTAAGGTTGTTGCAAAGAGTTAATGAGAGGATTCGTGTGAAATAAAACGATACGCCTAAAGTGTGTTAGTACAGCCCATGCAGCTGCTGCAGGTGGTGGTGGTCCCCTCGTTGTCGAATTAAGAAAGAACTTTGAGGGGTAGGCGTTTGGCAAAGCACAGCGGATATGCCCACATCTTGTATTGGAAAGCCTGGATTCAAGTCCCACCTCCACTCCCGATTTCCAGCTTCCTGCTAAAGCACACCCTAGGAGGCAGCAGATGATGGCTCTAATGGTTGGGTGCCTGCCAACCACATGTCCTGGCTTCTGGCTTCACCCTGACCCAACTTTGGCTATTGTGGGCATCCAGGGAGTGAACCAGCAATGGGAGTGTGTCTGTCTGTCTGTCTCTCTCTCTTTGTATGCCTTTCAAATAAATAAATATAAATTTCTCAAAAATGAAGGCACAGCTCAGAAAAGTCCGAGAACTGGCCCCGAGTCCCCGACAGGTACGGGATGGGAACCTTGGGACCCGGGACTGGGGAACCCTGCCCTGGGAGACGAGTGTGCACTGCCCAGAGTTGGATTTGCTCTCGCAGCTGCCTGCTGAGGACCTGCCTTTGCCTCTTGATCCTTTCTATAAGCCCTTAAGTCTTTTAACCAATCTGGTTGCCCTTTTTTGAACTTGATCCAATATAAATGTGTCCCTAGCGCCTGTGACATTCACAAGTAAGCTGAGTCGTGGAGGCTCAGCGGTCCAGGTTTTATGAGGCAGGATTATACTTTTGCTGTCACATGAGGTAATTCTGCAGGGGTGAACGTGAAATGGCATTCGTCTTCATTAATGTGACTTGTGTTACAAACACATATCTAATGTGTAATTTACTGCCTTGCCTGGGGCCTGTCATCTCAGCCCGCAGGTTTCTCGCATTTACACAAAACCAAAAAAAAAAAAAAAAAAATCCTCTCCTCTCCTTTTCTCACACGCAGAAAAATGAGTTGTGGAATCCAGGCAAATATCTGAACCCTTAACACCCCCAAGACATAGCTACACTGCCCAAGATGTCTGCTCGAAGAAGCAGGGTCCTCCTCTCTCCTCGGCATGAGCCCGCGGGGCTCGCTGCGGCCCTGGGCTCCGAGACGTTGTATTTGGGCCATCCTCTGAAACGCGCCAGTGGGGAGTGTCCTCTTTGTTTTGGGTTTGGTCTTTTTCTTATACTTACATTATTTTTAACTTATGAATGACAGACTTAAGGTGTTAACCTGCTGGGCTCATCTTTAACTTTGGTGAAGAATGGCACTGCATTTCTATTTCTTCAACACTCTGTGACTCGGCATAAAGGTGTTTAAAATAGATAAATCTTTCCGCAGAATCTTATTATTTATCTGGGGATCTTGCGTCCTCCTGTCTTATTTGCTACCTATTTGCGACTGTGTCTTTCTCCTTACAAGATGAAAAACTCCTTGAGAATAGAAATTTTAACCTATTCGTGTTTGTATCCCCGTGCCTGACAGCAGTTCAGTAACTGCCTACTGAATGAATCGTTGGATCTCTGAGCTTTGTTTTACCCGCTTGGTAAGGATAATTATTTTGGTAGTACTTTATATCTAATTTACAGTTGTGGGGCTGGTGTGGCGTATCAGGTTAAGCTACCACCTGGGATGCCAACATCCCATTTGAGCAGGAGTTCAAGTCCTAGCTGCTCCAGTTCCGATCAGCTCCCTGCTAATGCACCTGGGAAAGCGGCAGAGGATGGCTTACTTTCTTGGGCTCCTCCTGAACCCACATGGGAGAACTGGATAAAGCTCCTCGCTTCAGCCTGCCATAGCTCTGGCCATTGTGGCCATTTGGGGTATGAGCCAGCAGATGGAAACTCTCTCTCTCTCTCTCTCTCTTTTTTTCTTATTTGACAGGTAGAGTTAGACAGTGAGAGCAGTGAGAGAGACAGGGAGAAAGGTCTTCCTTCCATTGGTTCATCCCCCAAATGGCTGCTATGGCCAGCGCTGTGCCAATCTGAAGCCAGGAGCCAGGTGCTTGCTGCCTCCTGGTCTCCCATGTGGGTGCAGGTGCCCAAGCACTTGGGCCATCCTCCACTGCCTTCCCAGGCCACAGCAGAGAGCTGGACTGGAAGAGGAGCAACCGGGACTAGAACCCGGCGCCCATATGGGATGCCGGCGCTGCAGGCAGAGGATTAACCAAGTGAGACACGGCACTGGTCCCCGGAAGCTCTCTTTGTAACTCTGTTTTTCAAATAAATAAAAACAAACCTGTAAAAAAAAAAAAAAAAACTGCAAAACTATTCAGAGTCCCTTCTCAAAACAAAATCGGTAGCCAAAGCTACTAATTTAGAAATGCTGCATGCTTATATGTGTCTGTGTGTGAGAGTGAGCAGGTCAACTTGAATGCCTACATCAGGTGCATTCTTTGTAAAATGAGAGGGGAACATGAGCAGCTTACGCATTCCAAGGATGGATCAGTAGATAGGAACCCAGTGAGTTTTCTCTAGGGAGGGGGAGACAGTCAGTGGAAGAGCCAGGCCAGGAAGGAAAGCATGTTGTTGTTTACTTGGTTTGTTTTTTACATTTGGTTCACCCTTATTGGAGAAGAGGACGATTCGGGGTTTCTTAATACACAGAGAAAGGGGGTACTAACCTGGGCTTCTTTTCAACTGAAGGCAAAAAGCCATGGTTGGGAGAGTGGGGATGATTGGTGTTGAGAGGTAACTAGGATAACCCGCGCTACGTTAACACCGCAATGCCTCCATTACTCTCTATGCTGCTGCCCGAGCCGCAGCCCTGTCTGCTCATCGCTTGTGTTTTGACAGCTGTATGTTGATTGGTGCATCAGCGTGGCTGGCTTGCCAACCCACCCTCTTGTTTATTTGGAAAAAGTGGACTTTCTCATCTTAATATGTTTTACATGAAGATATTTTTTCCTGGACATCGCCCAGATGAGAACAGCATTTCCTCCTTGGCGGCGTGGTGACCAGGGAGATCAGGAAGGGCGGCTGCCTCACCTCCAGCTGCAGGTTCTCCCTGACGCGGAAAGCAGGCGTGATTGTGGACGGGGTTTTTGTCAGACAAGACGGGAGCCCAGCAAAGGCCACCCCGAGGTGGTGGACGAGTGGAGTTGGGTTGTGCAGGGAAGAAAGTCAAAGTCTCCTCACAGTCTTCCAAGAACACAAATTCTAGTTGTAGAAGACTCCTTATAAGACAGTAAATCTAGGGGCCAGCGCTATGACGCAGTGGGTTAACACCCTGGCCTGAAGCGCCGGCATCCCATATGAGCACCAGTTCGAGACCCAGCTGCTCTACTTCCCATCCAGCTCTCTGCTGTGGCCTAGGAAAGCAGTACAAGATGGCCCAAGTCCTTGGGCCCCTGCACCCGTGTGAGAGACCCAGAAGAAGCTCCTGGCTCCTGGCTTCAGATCGGCGCAGCTCCAGCTGTTGCGGCCAATTGGGGAGTGAACCAGCAGATGGAAGACCTCTCTCTCTCTCTCTCTCTCTCTCTCTCTCTCTCTCTTTCTCTGCGTAATTCTTTCAAATAAATTTTTTTAAAATCTTTAAAAAAAAAAAAAAAAAGTGAACCTAAGAAAGCAATTAGGAAGGCCAGCCCTGTGGCTTACCAGGTAAAGCCACTGTCTGCAGTGCTAGCATTCCATATTTGACCGGTTCAAGTCCCGGCTGCTCCACTTCTGATCCTGCTGTCTGCTATGGCCTGGGAAAGCAGTAGATGTAGATGATGGCCCAAGTCCTTGGGTCCCTGCAGCTGCGTGGGAAGACCTGGAGAAACATCCTGGCTCTTGGGGAGTGAACCAGCAGACGGAAAACTCTCTCTGTCTCTGCCTCTGCCTCTGCCTCACCTTCTCTCTGTAACTCTTTCAAATAAATAAATAGATATTTAAAAAAAAAAAAAAAAAGCAGTTAGTTCCATTCCCATGAGAAACATGAAATGCACTACAGAAAGCCTTATCCTATGGCCGGTGTCTAACCCTCGCTCCCTAGCGGGAATGCTTCCTGTGGTCTTAGCTCACTGGTGCCCCCTTGTGGTACTCAAGCTCCCTCACAGCTCGTTGCCTCTGTAAGACCCCAGTGGTGAACAGGGCAAGCTTCAATTTCCAGGATTGGAAGGTGTATGTATTTTTAGATTTCATTAAAGCTTCTTTCTCATTTGTTTTAGGCCAAAGAACTGCCAACTTTAAAGGATAATGATTTCATTAATGAAGGCCAAAAGATTTATATTGATGACAACAACAAAAAGGTGTTCCTGGAAAAACTCAAAAAGGATGTTGAGGTAAGAAAAAATCAATATAAAGGTCAGCTCCACTATGTAAGTGTCAGCACTGTTGGTTTTTAGGAGATTTTTTAAACCTCTCTACTTAAGTCTGCAACCAAAGCAAATACACACACACACACACACACATATATTTGTAAGTATGTATATGTATGTATGTATATATATAGTACATGTATGTATGTATATATATGGTATATATATATGGTACTGTATTGAACTCAGGTGTCAACACCATCTCTGATCTAGTTTAAAAGAACAGTGTGCCCATTCAGCAGCACTCTCCTTCAGATGGCAAATGCCAGAGTACCTGCTGTCATCTGCTGGGTGTCCCCACCCTCAGTTCCCTCGTTCTTGTGTCCGTGAGTGGGTCCCACCGGGGAGGCTGGCCAGTTCACAGCAGGCAGAGTGGGATATGGCAGGATGGGGACTGGCTGTGTCAGTTACCAAACGTTTGGTAACTCGGTGGTAAATTCAGTTTTGGCATTCCTACCTCTAAACCACATCTCCATGCCAGGGAACACAGCCCTGGCTTGCTTAGTGCTTTAGTATTTCCGCCAGCTACCATGTGCCGTGTTGGCACATCAAACCAGCCTTGCTGCATCGTGGGCACGGCCCAGGGGCAGTGTGGGGCTCTAGGGTCATGGTGGGGTGGGCAGGGGGCAAGAAATAAAACACTGCTTTCTGGAATGAAGGAGATTTCTTTGTAAACACTGTTTCAAGAATTTAAAAGAATGCCTTTTCCTATAATTTTATCACACAGGCATTGCAGCTTTCCCATCGGAATTCCTTACTTAATGCTTCTAGAAATAAATTTATCTTCTTGGAGTTTGTTGAGTTATGAGACAGTGCAAAGAGAATTCTCACTGGCTATTACTAAACTAGATTTTTCTTAGCTGTTGCTTGCATTTATGCATGTACCTTTTTTTTTTTTTTTGGCTCCTTTGAAATACTGTGCCTCACAGACCAGTACAGAGATAGGATTGGTGGAAATCTCTCCCTGTCTGTGTCATTAAACAAAAACAATTAAAATAACTAGAGCCAAAAAATGGATGTCATACATATGATTGTATTCCCCACAAAGGCAGAAGTGGAAGCAGGATTTTAATCTTTAATCTTTTTAACCTCCCAACAGTTCTTTTCATTGCAAGACACACCAACCAAGTTAGTTCCTAGTTATTTTTAGATCATAAATTATTTTAATAAAAATGTTTTATATTATTTTCACCTCCATAGTATCCATGCTTGGATTAAGCATAAACATTGGTTATTTGCAAAGTATATAAATGTCTACGTTTAAAATGTAGGTACCAGTTGTTGCTTTTATCATGTAGCATTTTTCTCACCAGCTTTTTATTAATGAACATTTATTTTTCCTCAGTTGTCAGTGGTTCTTACTGAAATGCATATCAGGCATTTCCTCTTTACTTTGAGGTCAACTTGATCTAACTGATGACTGGGTTCAGTACCACAGGTAAACATACTCTCTTTTGGATCTATATTGATATTAATCAGCGAATTTTTGATCCTGACAATAATATTGTTTTAGCAATTATGATAAATAGCCCTCAGGGTTATGTATGATGTGCCAAAAAAATGTGCTTTTTTTCCTCTCTGTTGGCTGTATGTCACTATGACATTTAGACTCCAGAAATAATTTAACTCAAGCAGCTCAAATTTACAGTTGAATTACATGAGGATCCTCTTAGCCCTTTTGTTGTCTCTAATAATGTCGTTGATTAAAGGATTGGATAGTTTAATCCCATACATGGCTCTCGCACTTAGCTGTTTTGTTGAAACAGAGGCAGGGCATAAAGTGTTCTTTCATTAAAAAATTTTCTCAATAGCTGATAACAGTGTCTTTAGTTTTGAAATTCATGCAGAAGCATCATTAAATTTTTAAGCGGGTAATTATGGTGAAGGAGCTTGACATCTGATCTTGATAATGAGACTAGAATTTAATCTAGTTTTCTTTTTTCATCAGCTCCATGCCTTCTAATTTGGCTCCCTGGCCTAACTGCTAAAGTTTGAATACAGTTTTTTTTTCCTTTTTTTTTTTTTTTGTCTCCTTAATGATTAAAGTAGAATGCGTTTATTACAGCTCAATAAATGATGTATTTTTTTTCCTTTTTAGAGAACAGAATTGTCATTTGAGAACCTAGCTGCTGCTTTTCTACAGTTGAAATCCTGTCCTAGTCACATGCCACACTGAGTACTTCAGTCTACACAGCTTCGCACATAACCCAACACACAGGAGCTCTTTCCTGCTTAAAAATATATATACCAAAAGAAGGTGCTCCGTGGCGAGTCGGAGCGCCTTGGCCTGCTGCTGTGCTTGCTGTCGGCTCCGATCGTGACCCCGGGTAGTCACCTGACCTCCCCTGTCGTTGAGATCCACGTGTCACGTGATGCAAAACTGTGCCTTTCCTGTGAGCGCTCTCATCGCAGGGCTTCTCAGCTTTCCCTTAGCATGGAAATAAGTAGGAGGGGACCAGGTGGGGAGCAGGGACCGATGCGGGGGGCCTCCAGCATTTATAGCACATGCAGCTTAAGCCCTTCCTGTATAATTGTCTGTTTTCCTTCTTAAAATTCTTGAGGGTAGGCCGGCGCCGCGGCTCACTAGGCTAATCCTCCGCCTTGCGGCACCGGCACACCGGGTTCTAGTCCCGGTCGGGGCGCCAGATTCTGTCCCGGTTGCCCCTCTTCCAGGCCAGCTCTCTGCTGTGGCCAGGGAGTGCAGTGGAGGATGGCCCAAGTGCTTGGGCCCTGCACCCCATGGGAGACCAGGAGAAGTACCTGGCTCCTGCCATCGGATCAGTGCAGTGCGCCGACCACGGCGGCCATTGAGGGTGAACCAACGGCAAAAAGGAAGACCTTTCTCTCTGTCTCTCTCTCACTGTCCACTCTGCCTGTCAAAAATAAATAAATAAAATAAAATAAAGTATATGAAATAAGAGCTCATGAAGCCACAGGCGTTTCCCCACCATTCTCCTCATGGCTCATCAACTTGAACTTGTCTCCCCATTTTACAAATTGATGGGGGGAAAAGGCCTTCTGCCATAATGAAAACAACATTGGCAATCATGCTACGGCTTCCACTGTTCGTGCAAGGCACCATGTTTTTCCCCTTAGCTGCCTTTTCTCCTTTCATCCTTTCCACACCCCTCTGAGGTGAGTGGTGTTGTCCCATTTTATAAGTCAGAGAGGTAAAGTAATCCACATATAAAGCTAGTGAGTAAAACAAATAAGACAATTTTCACATCTGACTTCAAAACCTAGCCACTTTATCTGATGCTTTAATAACACCTACACTTTAAAAAAAAAAAAAGATTTATTTATTTACTTGAAAGGCAGAGTTACAGAGAGGCAGAGGCAGAGAGGAGGAGAGAGAAAGATTTTTCATTTGCTGATTCGCTCCCCAAATGACTACAATGGCCAGAGCTGTGCCGATCCAAAGCAGGAGCCTGGAGCTGCTTCCAGGTCTCACAGGTGGGTGCAGGGGTCCAAGCACTTGGGCCACCTTCCACTGCTTTCCCAGGCCATAGCAGAGAGCTGGATCAGAAGTGGAGCAGCCAGGACTCAAACCAGTGCCCATATGGGATGCTGGCACTGCAGGTGGTGGCTTTACTTGCTACGCCACAAAACCAGCCCCACACCTATACTCTTAACCACTCTTACTTAACTTACTCTTGTCAGTAAAACCTATACTCAGTCACAGTGCAGAACTTGTCTTTTTCCGTTTCTCCCTGGATGCAGATTCTCCTCAACTTAGGATGGTGTTATATGTGGGAAAACCCATCATAAGTTAAAAATAGCATTAAGTCAGGGCTGCCGCCTTTAGTGCCAGCATCCCATGTAGACGCTAGTTCGAGTCCCAGCTGCTCCACTTCTGATCTAGCTCTCTGCTATGGGCTGAGAAAACGGTGGAAGATGGCCCAAGTCGTTGGGCCCCTGCACCCACATGAGAGACTGGAAGAAGCTCCTGGCTCCTGGCTTCGGATTGGCACATCCAGCCAGCGGATGGAAAACCTCTCTCTCTCTCTCTCTCTCTCTCTCTCTCTCTCTCTCTCTCTCTGCATCTTCTTCTCTGTATAACTCTTTCAATAAATAAATCTTTTTAAAAAAAATAGCATTAAGTCAAAACTGCATTTAATATGCCTAGCCTATCCAGCATCAAGTCTTAGGCTAGCCCATCTCAGACATGCTCAGAACACTTAAATTAGCCTGCAGTCCTGCAACCCGAGAGTACTGAGCCAGATATCGGTACCCCAAGAAAAGATCAAAATTCAAAGTACAGTTTCTACTGCATTTGTGTTGCTTTAGCCCACCATCAGGAAGTTGAATAAATCTTTGAAGTCCAGCCATTGTAAATTGGGGACTGTCTGTCTACCCACCCGTTGGGACCACAATCGTTCTCACTTTTCTCGGGCACATCAGAGCAGCTTCCACTCGCAATGAATTGTTCGTTTCACTGGCGGTGGAACACCCCAGCAGCTACCTGTAGCTCTATCATTTCCTTACTGGAACAGGACTTCTGACCCTGTGGCGTGAGGTCAGGAAGGCTGATCCAAGCTGCCCAGCATGTACAGTAGCGTGAGTGGGAGGGACGACAGCCTGGAGGCACACCGGGGGTCCCCTCAGCTGACTCCTGGAGTGGCTCCCAGGATGAGTGAGGAGGAGCTGGGAGAGGGGGAGCATAGATAACGGGACCCAGCCTCATCCTAGACGAGGGTGGGGGGTAGTGGAGGAGATGGAAAGAAACCCACACGGACGTGGTTCCCCAGGAACCCAGGGTCTAAGCGCAGACTCCTGGAGGCCTTGGAACCGCAGCTGGGGCAGTAGTGGGGCGCTCTGCCAGCTGTATTGGCCGAGGGTCAGAGGCTGTGACTGGACACTTGTGCGCTCCCCAAACAGGAGGCCCACGGGCTATCCTGGAGGGAAAACCGGCTTCCCGACTATATCAGTGTCCGTGCCCCTGGAGCTGGAGGCCAGCCGAGCCTGTCCAGGCGGGCAAGGCCTTTTGTTCAGGTCCTCCTCAGAAACCAGTTGTTTAACCCATCATCTTCCTACTAAGGTTGCAAAGAACAAGAACCAGAAAAAAAAAAAAAAGCCGTTTTAACGGAGTCCAGTCACGTGACTGGGTACAAGGAACACAGGCTCCGGCATTCACTCGCTCTCGGCTTTGAATCATTGAGAACTCGTCCGTCTTCCACACAAGGACGTGAGGGCCTTGCCCGGGCCCAGTCACTGCCACTGCACCTGCACACTGAGTTCTCTTCTGTGCCGGTGTGCAGCACAGCTGGGGGCTCTCCGCTCCCTGGCCCAGCGACAGGGCCTGCATTGGTCAAGGGCTGGGACAAGCAGCCTCCCACCATAAGCCACGCACGCACATACGTACATACGTACGCGCGAGCCCAAGGACGCACACAAGCACGCCTAGCTGGCTGACGGTGAGCCCCGACCACCGGAAGGAAGGCTGGCTAGAGAGGTGGCCGCAGGGAGTTGGTGTCTGCGCTCCCTGTGGAGGCAGAGTTGCCCGAATGCCACGGGGCAGCCACTTCTGCCCCCCGAGGGGGCCCAGAAAACTGGAAGCATGGGGGTGAGCGCGAGCTCAGCGCTCAGATGTAACTGGAAATTTGCGTCTATTTCTCAGGAAACGGGCTTCCCCTACCTTGCTTGCTGGTCTGAGCGGAAGATTTGTGCAGTTTTGCTGAGTTCATAACAGGGAGGATTCAGGTGTCCCCAGCAGACTCGTGGTGGTGGGCCAGTGAGTGGAAGTCTGAGAAGGGGTAGCGGACAGAGCGGCACGCGCCGGCCAGGGCAGAAGTGGCTCGGCACACCTGTGCCCCGGGGTGCCCGGCCTTGTCTGTCAAGAACCTGCTTCTCCCCGGCTCCGAGAGCAAGCTGCCCTCCGGCAGGCTCAGCCAAAAAGAAAGGGCTCTGCAGGTCTTGGCAAATGGATTTCATTTCATTTTCAGCCAGAACTTCTAAGACCTATAATTTCACATGCCTGCCCTTCGTGTAAGGAAGTTTGTTTCCTAAATTCTACCCGAGGGGCCCAGGGGCCAGTCAACTGCTCTGCATCGGCGAGCGAGGGTGGGGACCACGCACCCTGTGCAGAGCCAGCCAGCCCCGGCTGGGGTCAGGAAGCTGATTAGTTCCAGCCTGTCTTTGGCCTCCGCATTGTGCACGCAGTAACACCGCCCCCACGTTAATGGGTCGGTTAGAACACTGCATTTAAGGTCAGGTATCTGGGTGCATCCGCTTAAACAAAAAAGGAAAAAAAAAAATCTTGCCCTGAAGAGCCAGAAAAGAACTTGGCAGACAGGAGTAGGCAAACCCACAGAGCTAGCTAGCTCTTGCCCCACCGTCGAGTGTAATCATGGCCTGCCCAGGAGAGGAAGGGCTAACTTGCTTCTGCTTAGGTCCGAAGAAAGCTGAACGGAGACAGAAGGACCGCATTACTCGCCAGAGCCTTGGCACGATGCGTTTGCTGGTTGATTGGGATATTCGGGCGTTTACGTATTTGTGATGGACAGCATAATAGTCTCCTCCACGGAGTGCGCAGAATTTCAAAGTACTCCCAATCCCTCCTGAGCCTGCTGCAAGCTTCTTGGGAGGTCCCTGGTTTTTCCCATTAGCCAAGTCTTAATTGTTGGGGGAAACTCCCCCCTCCCACCCCCGCCCTACTACCACTGCTCTCCATGGCTCTGTGTTGCCAGTCACGCTCTCCACTCTTTGGTATAATCCAGCCTGGGCCTCAGCACCCAGTTTTGCATTCCAGGGATGACTACGCCAGCCGCGGACCGACCCGAAGTGTGAGACTGTGTGTGTAGCCAGAAACACTGCCCATCACCAAGGCTCCTGGCCGCCTCTCAGAGGGGCCCTCTGTGTGCCTCTGTGTGCCTCTGCAGCCAGCTCCCACACATCCTTCCCCTGTGTGTCCGCCTGAGCTTGCAAATCTCCTTTTTTGTGTAAGGTGTAACTGATCATGTCGCCTCCCCCTCCAGTTTCTTGCCCAGTTGAAGCTCATGGACTACAGCTTACTGGTGGGAATTCACGATGTGGAGAGAGCCGAGCAAGAAGAGGTGGAGTGTGAGGAGAATGACGGGGAGGAGGAGGGGGAGAGCGACGGCACCCACCCAGTCGGGACCCCTCCGGATAGCCCCGGAAACACGTTGAACAGCTCACCGCCCTTGGCTCCGGGGGAGTTTGATCCGAACATTGATGTTTATGGAATTAAATGCCATGAAAGTAAGCTTAGTTACCATTGCCTCTTGTTTACATCTGAAGCAGTTTGGTTTTTGCATTGTCGTCTACCAGTAATGAACCCTAGTACAGGTGTGTTGTCCTGCAAGACTCATTCTCCGGAGTCCAGGTAAACGCACAGGGTCAGAGCGGGTTCAAGGTAACTATAAGCTCGGGTTTTAAATGTAATGGGAGCAGGTCCTTGGGTAGGGGGCTGTTGAGGGACTGGAGCAAAACCACGAGTCATCTTGTGTATCCCACATATACCTATAGATGCACCTCTATAGAGAACATATATAAGAACTGGTTTAAGTATTTTTTCCTTAGCTGTCTTCTTTCTTATCTAAGGCTAAAGCACCACACATCTGTCCTGAGGTAGGCACGGGTGTGTGGTCTACTGTGACCCTCAGGGAGGCATATCATCACCAAACACCCCTCCTTCTCTGTGCCAAGGCCAGCCTGTGGACGGGGCGAGAGCCCTAAAGGGGGCTCTGAGCTTCTCTAGGGTCAGAACCATTGTTCTTAGTCCTCAACACAATATAAAAATGACCGGGCATTTGAAGGAATATCCCATTCTACCTTAGCTACTTACCCATAAAAAAATATTTTAGTGATTTGATAAATGCAGCCTCTCATTTTCTGAATAATAGTGTGGTTCATTGATTTTTTTTTCTTAAAAAAAAAAAACACAGATGGCATCTCACCCAAATGGGTTTGAGTTATGTTTTGTTCTATTCTTATTTTGCTCACCAAAATTGTTTCTTTAACACAGAAAACTAGATGTAGTCAAATGTGCTGTCCTTTCTATTCAGAATTGAAGCAACATCATATTTTTGGGACTAAGTAGATATTGGGGTGCTCTGTGCCTTTATCCAGTTCTGATACTGCATCCAGTGAGAACTGCTTACCAACACTGCAGCTTATGGTAAAGAAAGGATTAATGAACACAGTTAGTTACACTTGTTTCCTAAGTATTTTTAAGATAGCATTCCTCTTTACACAGTCATTCAAGAAAATGCAGATTATCAAAAAGTAAAAATAAAAGCATTCAGTTGCACCCTTGGAGCTCCAGTGTTCATATCCTGGGGTTATGGTAGGTTTTTTCACTTGTTATTTTGAAAGCACATTGGGTAGAGTCCCCAGGGCTGGGAGGAGCACGCAGGAGTCCCTTGGAGTTTGTCCCCAGGCTGCTTCAGCCCCAGGCTCCTCTCCTTCCCTGCACAGTGCTTGTGTCTCCCTCCCGGTGACGTCATTCACTTGCTCTCATCCCTTTGCAGACTCGCCTAGGAAGGAGGTGTACTTCATGGCAATTATTGACATTCTCACTCATTATGATGCAAAAAAGAAAGCTGCCCACGCTGCAAAAACTGTGAAGCATGGCGTAAGTACGCACTCCACAATTCTCCCTCGGGGTCCTCGGCGTGGCCGGGGAGCCGAGACCACTCCTTTCTCCTGCGGGCTACTCCTCTCTGCGGGCGCTGTTCAGAGCCCTTTAGTGGAGCGCGCTGCCTGTGGGGGGCCGTGTTCTCATGCAAATGCCAGCGGCTAAAGCCCGGCCCTCCCAGGGACTTGGTAGGGCTCCTGGCAAGTCCGCGCCTCTTCTGACACACAGAGGACGTGTACAGCCACAGGCCTCCCTAGGAACTGACAAATTCTTTTGTGTTTGGAAAGTGTTCTGAAGATTAAAGTGCTGAAGTTGGTGGTTTTAATGCAGAGTGCTCCGAATTGAAGCACAGTTCTCTGCTTAAGGCGCTTCCAAAGTATGCAAGATTAGATTTCTTCTCTCGTGGTGGGCTGTATTTTTTCTGTCACAGCAGCCATGTGAGTGCAGGGTCCAAGTTTCCCCATGGTCATTCTTGGCCTTTATTGTGCCTGCTCAGAATTGGCACGGTGCTGGGCAGCAGGTACCCTGCTGACCCCTTGCGAGGGGATGCTAGTGGGTCCCCTCTGTCAGCTGAAGGAACGGAAGCAGACAGCTTCAGGGGTGACAACAAGAGCCCCTCGCTAGGCAGGGGCACAGCAGGGCTTCCTCTGCAGAGTCTAGCAGGGTCACCCGCCCTGTGTTCCTGCCCTGCCCTGCCCTGCCCATGCAGCCCCACTGCCTGGCTACACGCCATTCTGGCTTGTAGCGTGGGGCTCCACTTGTGGCTCTCCAAGTGGACTGAAAAGCCACAGAGCCCCATCCCTCGCAGTCGGACTTGTGCTGCCTGTGCCCGCTGGCAGGTGCCTCCCACAGAGCGCTGGCCAGAGCTAACCAACTCAGCTAAAGGCTCTTTTTCTCTATTTGAAACTCAAACGGGCTGCCATCCCGGAAGTGGATTCAGCCTGAAACCATATTCTGTTTGCCAAAGAAACAGCTCAGCCACAGGCTCCTGCTGTGCGCAGAGCACAGCCGCAGACCCTGCCTGGCCCAGAGAGCGCCTCAGCAAGACAAGGTCACAGGGGCAGCGTCCTAGCGCCATTCCTAAGTGCACCTGCGCCACAGGCACAGCCACTCTCCCTGCTTAGAGTCCCGCTCAGGGGAGTGAGGCAGGGGACTCCAGAGGCCCCATGGGTTGAAAGCCATGGGGGAGACTGCACACACAGACCTGGGGCGGAGTCTCCGCCTCCTTCCTGCTTGTGTGAACTAAAGGAAATACTTTTTGAGGTTGCTCTAACAGCCCAGGCCTGGAAATAACGAGAGCCCCCATGAATGTGGGCATCCAAAAATAGCCCCTGGCGACTTAGTAAAAATCTAGTCTTTGCCCCTTGCAGCTTAGGACACTGCAGAAACTGCAGAGCACCGGCCAGCACTGTGCAGGTAATAACAGCACCCCCCACTGGGCCTCTGCAGAGCCCCGTCCGTGCTCCGTGCAGGTCTCTGCGGAGGAGCGGTGGCACCAAGGGCCCTCAGCTCTCGGGAGGTGCAGCAGCATCTTAAGTCCTGAAGTCACATCATGGAAGGTCTTGCTTTCACCAGAACTTACGTGTGTGTCACCCTCAAGTGTCCACGGTCTGCTGCCTTGAAATGCAAAGCTGTTGTCCCATGGCTTTAGAATGTAAACCCCACAGATCCTCCTGGTTGGTAGGAATGTCCCAAACAGGGATGATGGGATTTTTTTAAAGATTTATGTATTTGAAAAGCAGAGGTACAGAGAGAGAGAGAGAGAATCCATCTTCATCCGCTGGTTCACTCCCCAAATGACTGCAATGGCTGGGGCTGGGCGAGTCTGAAGCCAGGAGCTTCTTCTGGGTCTCCCACATGGGTGCAGGGGCCCAAGGACTTGGGCCATCTTCTGCTTTCCCAGGCACATTAGTAGGGAAGTGGACCAGAAGTGAAGCAGCCGGGACTTGAACCCGCACCCATATGGGATGCCGGCGCTGCAGGCAGAAGCTTACCCTTCTGTGCCACAGCGCCAGCCCCAAGCTGATGGGATTTTAAGTCACAGCTGTCATGGCGCTCCTGCCACCCTTGGCCTCATTTTCAGACTCATAAGCCCTTTCAGCCAAAATAGCCAAGATGTCAGGAGCTGGGTTAGAGCCGAGGCTGTAGAGACCTGAAAATTATTAGCATTATATTCAGCCACGGTTGGACATGGAGTAGTGATTCTGGGGAGTCATAAACGTCGTGTCAATACTCCTCTCTAACACTGCACAGGCTGGCGCGGAGATCTCGACCGTGAACCCAGAGCAGTATTCAAAGCGCTTTTTGGACTTTATCGGCCACATCTTGACGTAACCTCCCGCGCGGCCTCGGACAGACCTGAGCGTGGCAAGGGCAGAGGCGGCTTCAGCGCAGGAGAGAGGAAACCCAGCTCGGTGCAGTGCTCATCTTGCAGGAAGCAAACCTCCTTGTTTACATCTTCAGGCCGAGTTGACTGCTTTGGGGACGACCCGCTTTCACAGCCACCTGACATGTCCCAGCGTCGTGCTAGCTATTCCTGACTGTGCGCATGTGTGAGTGCGTGCGCTTTGCGTGGGGGTGTGTGTGTGTGTGTGCACATTTTACAATAATTAATTAAATAAAACCCATCAGCTGGAGTCAGAACCTGTTACAACAGAAACCCTCTGGTTCCAGCTGCAGCCGAAGGAATGCACAAGCAAATGAGCTAGCAGCTGTTTGGGGGGAGGGGAGCAGAAAATGCATGCGGAGGAACCGTGTGGGCATCGCACGACAAACTGTGGACCAGTTTTTTTTTTTTTTGAGTTGAAAGATGTGAGAGTGTTCATAATAATAATGAAGATAATAATAATGATGATGATGATTAAAAAGAAAAAAAAAACTTACTGCAAATGTTACACTTCCACCCCGCACGTAGACACTCCTCTTCATCGTTGTCACCTGCGCCCCCGGCCCTGGACAGAAGAGTGCCAGCATCCCCGTGTGTTCTGGTTCAGGGTCTGTCCCCACACAGTGTCGGGACTCCTGGTGTCCCAGAGCAACTGTCCCTCGTGCGCCGAGAAGCTGATGCCGCAATGACTCTGGACGCCGACACCTCCAGAAACGCGCCCAGGAAAACAGCTTACTTCTCTTTACACCCTTATGTTGCAGTGTAGGAATTAATGCTATGACATGCAAACAGAGCTGACCTGAAAAGTGCATAGTTTGGGGCAATGGTAGCTGCATCTCCCACCGTGGGAAGATAAGCAAAGCACTAAAACTCTCAATTCTGTTACCAAAAGCAAATCTGATTTATAAGACGTTTATGTTTGGCCTTTGTTTAAACAGCGGGTGTTTTGTTATTATGAATTGTCCCTTTAACTGAGACCCTCAGTTGTACTGTTTACATTATTAGGAAAACAGGGATATATTTGAATCTAAAAATTTAATGTACAGCATGTGGTTGTTGAAGTTTACATGTAAAGTCGTTTTGCAGTGTAGGTGAAATCATGTTTGTCCTATTGAGATGTGTCCTGCAGTCACGTGTTTAGGTGAATGTTGTATTCAAAGTACACAGTAGTCGGTCTTTGACAATAAAAGGAAAAGGATTGTTTTGTTTCCTCCAGATGTAAATGTATCAACTTAATGATTTAAAAAAAAAAAATTTAACCCAAATCTGGTTAAATAACTTCATTGCCCTAAACTGTGCTGACTGTGTTTAATCAGGTTGTAAATTTCCAACATTGATCGCGTATCTACCAACTTTCCTGCATTTTCTGGAAGGCATCAAGCTAAAATATTAGACTTGCTTAGAGTAGCTTATCAATTTATACGCTGTGCTAACGCTGTGCCTTTGATATTCTTGTTTAAAACATGAGATGGTTTGGGTAGGCAGTTTCAGGAAAGGGGGGGAAATCCACCCTTCAGTGATTGCTGAACAGCTCATCCAGGTCCCGTGCTGCCTTCTCCCGTAACTTGACTTCAGGGCTGTCCAGGTTGCAGCTGTCCCCGGTGTATGTGGGTTGATGTCACATTATCTTTGGAAGCCAGCAGCAACGCCACCCCTTCCCCCCAACACCCCCGGAGCCCTGCCCTACCATCCACTGACTGTATGTAGATCTGTTAGCTCCTACAGATGATGTTAACACCACTGAACCCAGCTGTACAAGTCTGCGTTTTATGTATTTAATTGATTCTGTGACTTGAGCCCCTCATACACATGCCATTAATTCTGGCATCGAAGTTCTGTGGTTCCTTTGACCCTGAAGTAAAGATAAGGTACCATCTGCATTATTTGAGTAACCATTTCGTTTGGTGGCCAATCTGTGTATGCCTTTAGAAGTTTACAAAATGCTTTCTTTTCCTCTGTAATGGTCTTTGTCATTCATTTCTGTTGATAAACTATTGGACAGAGTGAGGAAGTTTGCCTTGTATTTCCTAGTGCTAACAGTACACTCCCGTCATGAGCCGGGCTTCACGGAATAAAGCACTTTGAAGACTCACAAGGTGCATCCTTTATTCCTGTCTCAGTTGTGTTTCTCTCGGCTGCAGACACATTCTAAATCCCCGAGGAAGTACGAGTGGAATTGAATGTTTTCAGTTGCCAGAGCCTTGCCCATAGTCTGCACTGTTTTTTCAGTAAATATTGGTAACTTCCTCAACAAAATTGACTTACTGCAAGATGAACAGGCAGGAGAAGATGTCAATGAGTTCTCTGTAAAATCATAGAGTTTCATTTTTAGTGTTAATCAGCCTGAGTCCTGTTTGTCAGCATTTTTTTTGAAAACCTCACTTGGGTAACATGGATGGATGGGACATTGCACTTTGATTGGCACCAGGTTAGAAAGAGGCCTGGTTGTTCTAATGTGATTGATAGGTTTGGGAGGGACTGGGGCGAAAGGCGTGCTTCTTGTTGCTGCTATGCAGTTGGGTCCACAAGCAGCTTTAGGTACAGAAAACTGTGGCCAGGTGACCCAGCTCCGTAGGAATACATGAGGCACACACACCTGGGACGGCTGCTAGCACGCCAGTTCACTGTGTGGTGCTGCACAGGGGCCCATATCTGCAATTTCGCCTTTGCCCGACATCAGGTTACCATATTTCCTCCACTTGACAGTAAGCCAAGAGCTGCAGCCCTCCTGACACCCACTGCCATGGGCAGGAAGCCTTCTGAACGGCCCTCCTGTATGTGGCGTCATTGCGTGCTGACCGTGGCCAGCAGGGAGCTTTCATTCCATTTTCTTTGTGGCTGGTTTGAATGTGAACACTCATATTCACTTTTTTTATTTTTTGAAAGATTTATTTATTTACTTGAAAGGGTTACACAGAAAGAAGCAGAGGGAGAGAGGGAGAGAGAGGGCTTCTATCTGCTGGTTTACTCCCCAGTTGACTGCAATGCCCAGAACTGCGCTGATCCGAAGCCAGGAGCTTCCTCCGGGTTTTCCATGCAAGGGCAGGGGCCCAAAGACTTGGGCCATCTTCTACTGCTTTCCCAGGCCATAGCAGAGAGCTGGATCGGAAGCAGAACAGCCAGGACTCGAACCGGCGCCCATATGAGATGCCAGCACTGCAGGCAGCGGCTTTACCCGCTTCGCCACAGCGCAGGCCTCTCATACTCACTTTAATTTAGTTTTGTAAGTTCATGGATTGAAAATTTTTCTAGTCCCAGGAAATTATTTCTAATTCAGCAAAGGAGAAAAGTTAGCATGAAGCATTATTCCTTAATGGAACACTTTTTTTTTTTTTAAAGATTTATTTATATTTGAAAGGCAGAGTTACAGAGAGGCAGAGAGAAAGAGAGGTCTTCCATCCGCTGATTCACTCCTCAAATGGCTGCAATGGCGGGAGCTGAGCCGATCCAAAGCCAGGAACCAGGAGCTTCTTCTGGGTCTCCCATGCGGGTGCAGGGGCCCCAGGATTTGGGCCCTCCTCTACTGCTTTCCCAGGCCATAGCAGAGAGCTAGATGGAAAGTGGAGCAATTGGGTCTCAAACGGGCACCCATATGGGATGCCGGCACTGCAGGCGGCAGCTCTACCCGCTATGCCACAGCACCAGCCCCAGGAACACTCTTTTTTTTTTTTTTTTTTTCCCTGACAGGCAGAGTTAGACAGTGAGAGAGAGAGAAACAGAGAAAGGTCCTCCTTTTTCCATTGGTTCACCCACCAATGGCCACTGCGGCCAGCGCACCACACTGATCAGGAGCCAGGTGCTTCTCCTGGTCTCCCATGCGGGTGCAGGGCCCCAGTGCTTGGACCATCCTCCACTGCCTTCCCGGGCCACAGCAGAGAGCTGGACTGGAAGAGGAGCAACTGGGACAGAACCCGGTGTGCCGGCGCCGCAGGCAGAGGATTAGCCAAGTGAGCCGCAGCACCGGCCTAGGAACACTCTTGACAAGGGAAGGTTAGGAGTGAAGTGGGAGAGATGAGAGGCTGGGTAAGGGGTGAGGTACAGGGTGTGTGTGCACGCATGCAGCGAGGTTCACGGATCAAACATGGGGTCAGCTCTTGGGAAGTCTGGACGTCTGTGCCGTCTGTGCCAGCTGACAGCTCCAGCACCCCTGCACACAACCTTCCTAGGAATTTCTAGTACAAGGTTAGTGATCATAGTAACAATCTTGCATATGCCTCCTTCCAGATCTCAAAATAACTGGCCCCCATGTCTTTCTCTATCCCCATCTGCTATTTTTTTTTTTAATTATTTGAAAGGCAGAGTTACAGAGAGGTCAGAATAGAGAAAAGATTTACCATTTCACTCCTTAATTGCCTGCAACAGGTAGGGACTGGGCCAGGGCAAAACAGAATTCTATCCAGGTGTCCCACATGAGTGAAACCAACATGAGTGAAACCCACATGAGGAACCCAAGAACTTGAGCCCACCATCTGCTGCCCAGCAGGAAGTCAGATCAGAAGCAGAGTAGGGGCTGGCACTGTGGCATAGTGTGTAAAGCCACCTCCTGCAGTTCCGGCATCCCGTATGGACAACAGTTCGAGTCCCGGCTGCTCCACTTTCCATCCAGCTCTCTGCTATGGCCTGGGAAAGCAGTAGAAGATGGCCCAAGTCCTTGGGCCCCTACGCTCATGTAGGAGGCCCGGAAGAAGCTCCTAGCTCCTGGCTTCGGATCGATGTAGCTCCGGCCATTGAGGCCAATTGGGGAGTGAACCAGCAGATGGAAGACCTCTCTCTCTGCCTCTCCTTTTTGTGTAACACTGACTTTCAAATAAATAAATAAATATTTATTTAAAAAAAGTAGAGGAGGGGCCGGCACTGTGGCACAGCGGATTAAAGCCCTGGCCTGGAGTGCCAGCATCCCATATGGGTGCCAGTTCTAGTCCTGGCTGCTCCATTTCCGATCCAGCTCTCTGCTGTTGTCTGGGATAGCAGTAGAAGATGGCCCAACTCCTTGGGCCCCTGCACCCATGAGGGAGATCCGGAAGAAGCTCCCAGCTCCTGGCTTAGGATCAGCACAGCTCCGGCCGTTGTGGCCATCTGGGGAGTGAACCAGTGGATGGAAGACCTCTCTCTGTGTCTCTACTTCTCTTCGTAACTCTGTCTTTCAAATAAATAAAATAAATCTTAAAAAAAGTAGAGGAGCCAAACCTCAAACCAGTGCTCCAATATGGGATGTAGATATCCCAAATGATAGCTTTAACAGCTTCTGCGCAATGCCCACCCCCCCCCCGCCCTCTTCTGAAATGACATATTTAACCTCAGTACATAATGAGGAGATTGCTATACCAAAGACACAAGGAAGGCATTGGGTATAGCAGTCTTGGAGTGCCTGGTTCAAGGCCTGGCTCTGCTGCCCATCCCAGTTTCCTGCTTATGCACATCCCAAGAGGCAGCAGGTGATGGCTCAAGTGGTTGGGTCGTTGCCACCCAAGTGGAAGACCACTGTGGAGTTCTCCAGCCTGCAGCTTTGGCCCCAGCCAAGGACAACTGTGGCAGGCATCTGGAGAGTAAACAGCAGATGGCAGCTCACTCTCTTTTTCTTTCTTTCTTTTTTATTTTTTTTTTTTTTTTTACAGGCAGAGTGGACAGTGAGAGAGAGGGACAGAGAGAAAGGTCTTCCTTTGCCATTGGTTCACCCTCCAATGGCCGCCACGGCTGGCACACTGCTGCTGGCGCACCGTGCTGATCTGAAGCCAGGAGCCAGGTGCTTCTCCTGGTCTCCCATGGGGTGCAGGGCCCAAGCACCTGGGCCATCCTCCACTGCACTCCCTGGCCACAGCAGAGAGTTGGCCTGGAAGAGGGGCAACCGGGACAGAATCCGGCGCCCCAACCGGGACTAGAACCCAGTGTGCCAGCGCCGCAAGGTGGAGGATTAGCCTAGTGAGCCGTGGCACCGGCCTGAATTTTTTTTTTTTTTGTCTTTCAAATAAGAAAAATTTTAAATAATAAAATGAAGACAATAAAAATCATCCTCCCTCCAGGGCAGAAACCGCGGTACCTTTTGGATCGCTATGCTCAGGAGTCACCTGCCCCGACCAATAGTCAGCGCATGGTCATATGGCACAGAAGGCCAAGCCAGTGTCCCAAGAACATGAGACTTGCTAGCTTCACCCAGATTGCTTACTGAAAGTTCTTAAAAGTCCTTAAGCATCGAGCATTTATCCAAACTGAATGCCCTTCAGAAGTTTGGTTCTGTTTTTGTGATTCTGTGAAAATCCTGGCAAGGCGCAGTTAAATGCCATAGGCTGTAATTTTGTCTCACTCTTAAACACTGTGTTTAGTTTGATTTCATAAGAGAAGGGACAAAAGATTACAATTTCCCAGAATCAACTGCGATAGATTCATGTGTTGCTGGAAGAGGTGTCACAGAAGAGGCACCTGTCAACTTAAACAACCACAGGGAGAGGGGGCCTCGAAGATTTGACACTATTTCCCTTGGAAACGAACATAAGGTTGTAACCTGGAATGTGTGTGCTGTAACCTGGGTGGGCTTAAGTGGACAGCAAAGGAAACCAAGGGTTTGTGAAGGTACAATGAGAAATGGGAATTGTTTTGAGACAACTATCCTTGGCTCCAAGCACCAACCATCAGTCCCAGTCTGGGCAGTGGCTGGGCGGCCAGCTCACAGAAATGTCCTCTGTGGAAGGTTGCAGTGGCCTTTGTCCAAATTCATGGCTCGTAGAGAGCCCTTGTCACAGCCCTTGTCACAGGCACATATGAGACTGTCCCTCCTGCAGGATCTCTCCACTCATTTCAGCAGGGGATGACGTGTAAGTGGCTGCGTTTTGGTACCCGCACCTCCCACAAAGGCTTGACCCTGGGAAGCAGGGTGGCTTGTCCAGGGTCCTGTAATTATTGGTGGCAGAGCCAGGGTCAGAACTCAGCTGTCTGCTCCAACTCAAGAGGGGAACCTGACCGCGTAAGTGAAGGCCTGGGCACTCCAAGACCTCACCGCCACCCCCAGATTATGCTAACCTGTTTTATGCCATTTTCTTTTCCCATCTTCCAACCGTTTTTTTTTTTTTTTTTTACTGTCACTTGATTTTTTTTTTCCCCTAAATCAGAGAGCTCACTGGGAAATGGGAAAATATTCTAGACCTATTGAATGGCAGTCTCAGAAAGTGGAATCTGGGAATTCATCATCTTAATACCCTTCCTCAGTGCTACGGATGAGTGGCAGTTTGGAGCCACTGTCTTAAATGGCTAACCCCGCCCACTGGCCTTTCAAGCAAACTGAAGCTTTGCAAGAAAAGAAATTCTGCCTGTGGACAGCAATTGAGTGCAGCTGCCTGAGAGTGCCAGCTCTCGCTGGGTTTGTCTAATCAGCTCCTCACTCATTTAAGCTGATCCCTTGATGCAAAACTAATATGGGGGGAAAGATGGAATTTTAAAATAAATTTATTTATTTATTAAGATTTATTTTATTGATTTGAGAGAGTTACAGAGCAATGTAGAGACACAGAGACAGTTTTTCCAACCACTGGTTCACTCCCCAAATGGTCACAACGGCCGGAGCTGAGCTGATCCGAAGCCAGGAGCCAGGAGCTTCTTCCGGGGCTCCCACTTGGGTGCCCGGACTCAAGGACCTGGGCCATCCTCCACTGCTTTCCCAGGCACATTAGCAGGGAGCTGGATTGGAAGTGAAGCAGCTGGGACTCGAACTGTTGCTCATATGGGGTACCAGCACTGCAGGCGGTGGCTTCACCCGCTAAGCCACGATGCCAGCCCCTCAATTTCTTTTTAACATTTACCATGTGCAGTGACTATTCATTGTGCTTATTTCCAGTTGAAGCTCACTGGCAGGTGTGATGATTTTATAATATCTGGACCCTGGACAGATCCTGGCACAGGAGCCTAACAACAAATTGAAAAATGCATGACTCACAAACAGGCTAATGTTGAGTCAGGTAGCACTGTAGGTAATAAGACTACTGAGATTTGGGTAAAAGGCATTCCCCCTGGCTCATGATCCAAAACTCACAACAGCCAAGAAGTACTGTAGTCAGATCTGCTGAAGTGTCCCTGTCTCCTATATCCTATCCATCTGTTCCGAGTTGGTATTTTTATTGTTCAATAGTCATGCTATCAGAGTTATTTACTGATTCAATCCAATCCCTATCAAAATACCAATGACATTTCCACCAGAAGTAGGAAAAAAAAAAAAAGAAAGGAAAAAACACTAGTCAAATTTGCCTGGCACCACAAAGCCTGGATAGCCAAAGCGACTCTGAGAAAAAGGGCAAAGCAGGAAGCCTTTCTCTATTTGACCTTAATTATGCTCCAAACGGCCAGCACTGCTGTATAGTGAGCAAATCCGTCTCTCATGCAGGTGCAGGGGCCCAAGCACTTGGCCATCTCCTAGTGCTTTCCCAGGCCATCAGCAGAGAGCTGGATCAGAAGTGGAGCAGCCGGGACTCGAACCAGTGCCCACATGGGATGTCAGCACTGCAGGCGTGGCTTTAACCTGCTGTGCCACAATGATGGCCCCAAGAAGTTTACTTTTAGGTGAAATAAATTGAAACCCATGGATAATTTTTCATAATATGCATTTTCCGTGAGCTTTTTGAAGATCCCTCATATGCATGAATTTTAAAACGTTTAAACCAAAATGTTTATTTTTTTTTTTTTAAATAAAGTTTCGGGCAGTAGCGGCCATTTGGGGTGTATACCAATGGAAGGAAGACCTTTCTCTCTGTCTCTCTCTCTCACTGTCTATAACTCTGTCAAAATAAAAAATAAAAAAAGAGTTATTTATTTATTTCAAAGTCAGAGTTACACAAAGAAAGGAGAGACAGAGAGAGAAAGAGAGAGGTTTTCACTCCCCAGATGGCCACAATGCCTAGAGCTCTGTGGATCCAAAGCCAGGAGCCAGGAGCTTCTTCCAGGTCTCCCACATAGGTGCAGGGACCCAAGAACTTGGGCCGTCTTCCACTGCTTTCCCAGGCCATAGCAGAGAGCTGGATCGGGAGTGGAACAGCCAGGACTCGAACCGGCATCCATATAGGATGTCAGCACTGCAACTGGAGGCAGAGCCCACTATGCCACAGTACTGGCTCTAGAGCTGTCTTAACAGCAAAAGGAAAAAAGTGTTTCTGGAATCCTGGGATAAAGACCCGAGCTTTCCCACGGGAGGCCTGCCTGTCACTGCTGCTGCTACCACCATAATCTCTAGTGATTCCTGAAAATTTCTGGTGTATTCTATGAGTACTCAACACTAACACTGTTGACTGGCAACACTAACACTGTTGCCATCATTGCCATAATAGGTGTGGGGCATTAGGTACTCCTGCGCCCTGAGGAAGGCAGTGACGTAGGCAGAGAGCTAGAAGAAATGAGTTGACCAAGAATTCTATATCCAGTAAAACTACCTTTCAAAAGTAAATGAAATAAGAAGTCATTCCCGATAAAGAACAACAGAGAAACTGTCACTAGCAGACCTGCTCTGTGCAAATCCTAAATGACATCCTTCAAGCGGAAATGAGAACACACTGGCCAGTAACTCAAATGCACATTGGGAAATAAACAGCACCCATGAAGTTAGCAGCATGGGTGAATATAAAATACAATTTTCTACCTTTTTCTCTCTAACTTAAGATAGCATATGGCAATATGAAACTGTGTTTGGGGGCTTAAAATTTATAAGCACATAATTCACATGGCAATAGTATCATACAGGAGGCTTAAATGAATGAAGCTATATTGCAGCAGAATTTTTGTTCCGATTAAGTTGATATAATCTGAACCACACTATTGCTACATTAACTGCAATTCCCAGGGCACTCACTAAGAAAATACTTCCAAAACATAGTAGAATAAACAGCAAGGAAATTAAAATAGTTGACTCAAAAATATCTATTCAAGATTTTTTAAAAATAGTGGAAAAATAGAAATGCAAACATGCATAAGACCTACAGGTAACAAGTGGTAGTGTACGTCTTACCTTCTCAGTAATTATATTAACTGAAAGGGAGAAATTGGCAGAATAAATTTTAAAAGAAAAAAGTAAACATAATCCAACTAAGCTATGTGATGCACAAGAGACACGTTTTGGAATCAAAGACAAAAAAAACAGGCTGAGAAGTAAAAGGATGGAAAGACCATCCATGAGGACCGTAACTAAAATCGCCAAAGTATCTGTACTAAATACCAGACAAAATAGACTTTAGAACCAAAATTATCACTGGAGAAAAGGCCATCTCCTAATGAGAACAGGGCAATGGATGAGAAGACAGAACCATGATAAATGCAGGCACCTAACCACAGAGCCCCGAGACACACGAATTAAAAACTCATGGGCTTGAAGGGGGAATCAGGTCACTCAGCAGTAACTATTCAGAAATTCAACATGCATAAGGAAACAGAAGACTTGGATACTCACAAACCAAGCAGACCTAACCGACAGCCACAAAACAACACCCAGCATCCGTGGGAGACAGTTTTCTCCAATACCATGGAACATTTTCCAAGATAGAACCTACCCCAGGCCGTATCACACATCTCAATTAATTTTTTAATTTAAAAGAACTAAGGACCGATGTGGTGCTGTGGCGCCCTCCTGGGCCGGACCTAAGCTGCTCCAGATGAGGGACGGCCGTTCATGGCGAATGCTGCCAAGCCTCTCGTTCTGGCCTGCGGGCCCCTCGTGCTGCCTTCCCCACCTGTGGGTGGTGTGTGGGTGGCAGGGGTGCGGAAACCAGCCCAGCCTCTGCTGTCCCCGTGCATTCGCATGCAGGGGGGGTCGGGGTCCTGTGACGTGGCGGGCATCCCTCGCTGTCGCCCTGTCGTGGTGCTGTGGCTGTGGAGAAAAAAAAAAAAAAAGAACTAAGATATACCAAATACGTTCTCTGGCCAAAATGGAATAAAACTAATAATCGGGGACAGAGAGAATTCGGGGAAACCCACAGGTGAAAATGTGAAAGTCAAGCACCATGCTTCTGCAGGGGCAGTGGGCCCGAGAAGACACCACAGGGGAAGTGAGAACTCGCTGAAGTGGATGAGAACAAAAGCACAGCATGCCACACTTTAGTTGGTACAACTCAGGCTTTGCTTGGAGGGAAATTTTTAGCTGGAATACCTACCTATAGTAAAAAACAAGATTGGGGCCAGCGCTGTGGCGCAGTGGGTAAAGCCACCACCTGTGACATCGGCATCCCACATGGGCGCCAGTCCTGGTACCAGCTGCTCGACTTCTGATATGGCTCTCTGCTACAGCCTGGGAAAGCAGTGGAAGGTGGCCCAAGTGCTTGGGCCCCTGCACCCATGTGGGAGACCCAGAAGTTCCTGGCTCCTGGCTTCAGACTGGCACAGCTCCGGCCATTGCAGCCACCTGGGGAGTGAACCATTGGATGGAAGACTCTCTCTGTCTGTCTCTGCCATTCTGTAACTCTGCCTTTCAAATAAATAAATAAATCTTTAAAAAACAAAAGATCTCAAACCAACCTGATAGAAGTTTGCTTTTAGCCTTTATTCTATTCATATGCATTATAATATTGATTTTCAGTTAAGTTTATAAACCACCTGATGATCTCAACAGATAGAGAAAAATCAATACCTTTTCAGGAAGAAAACATTCAACAAAACTAGGAATAGAAGGGCATTTCCCTCACAGCAAAGGACAGTAGCTAACATCTACAGCTAGCATCGCACTCGGTGATGAATGACTGAATTATTCCCCCCTAAGATTAGGGACATGATCAGGCTGCCTACTCCTGCCACTTGTGCCGCTTTAACAATTGGCATAGACTGGAAGGCACAAACATTTGTTTCTCACAGTTCTGGAGGCTGGAGATCTGAGATCAGAGTCCCAGGGTGGTGGGTTTTTTGGAACAGATCTTCCGCTGGTTTACAGAAAGCTGTCTACTTGCTGTGTCCCCAGTGACCGAAAGAGAACTAGCTATCTCTCTTGCCTTTTTTTTTTTTTAACATTCATTTAATTTATCTGAAAGACAGAGAGAGAGGTAGAGGTAGAGCCAGAGAGAGAGTGAGATCTTCCATCCACTGGTTCATTCCCTGAACGACCGAACGGCCAGAGCCGAGCTGATCCAAGGCCAGGAGCCAAGAGCTTCTTCCGGGTCTCCCACGTGGGTGCAGGGGTCCAAGGACTTGGACCATCTTCCACTGCTTTCCCAGGCCATAGCAGAGAGCTGAACTGGAAGAGAAGCAACCGGGACAGAATCCGGCGCCCCAACCGGGAATAGAACCCGGGGTGCTGGCGCCGCAGGCGGATGTGGTCTGTTTTCTATGTGTGGTCATGTCCTCCATTCAGTGGGGGAGGCATTGGTGTGAATTTTGCTTCTGCGAGAGCTTCAGCTGTCCCACTCTCTTCTTTCCCTTGATTTTCTCACCTCCACCAGGTACCCCGCCCTTCCTGTACAGCCAGTTCCCAGCCCACACCGGCTCAACTCGACAATTTTTGAACTCGACGATGGGGCGAAAGGACACTGTTTTGCAGTGCAATACTCTCAGGGCACTGGCTGTGGCAGTGGACCTCAGCTTTCCATCAGCCATGTGACTGAGCAGAGATAACCCACACTGCCCACTGTGCTCCGTCATGTTCCGTATTCAATACATCACATGAGACAGGCGACACTTCATTACAAATAGGCTTTGTGTTAGGTGATGCAGCCTCTGTGCAAGCTCACACAAGTGCAGCAAGCAGGTGCAACACAAGCCAGGCCAAGCGGTGCCGTTCGGTAGGCGAGGTGTGCCAGATGCATCTTCAACTTGTGACTGGTTTCCCGGGACTCAGCCCGGTCATCTGTGGAGGAACATCCAGGCAATGAGTCTCCCCCGGAAGTAGTGCTTCTCCAAAACACCACCTCCTTTCCTGCATGTGTCCTGATGTCTTTCCTCTAGCCAAAGCTAAGAATTAGCAAGCCCTGACTTATTTTAAAACTTTACTCTCATTTTAATTGTACATGTTTATGGGGTACACTGTGATAATCTAATACATGTACACAATGTGTAATAATAAAATCGGGTAAGTTGGCATTTCCATCCCCTTCAACATTTTTTTGAAATTATTTTGATTCATACTTACTTGTACATATTTATGAAGTACAGTCTGACATTTCAATAAGTGCATACGGTGTGTACTGATCAGATCAGGCTAATTGCCATTCCCATCTCCTTCTCACTTCATGTTCTGAGCCTTCCAGCTCCTCTCTTCTGTTTATTGAGAAAACATTGTATGACCCTATACCACAGCCACCACACCGGGCTGTAGAGCGCCATCATGTGTTCCTTCTAATGAACTACATTTTGGGATTCTACCTCCCTCTGTCTCCCCTCTCTGAAGGAATCATTAATCTACATTCAGGTCAGCTGTCTTTCTAGCATCCACGCATGAGAGAACAAGGCTGTTTCTCTTTCTGGGTCTGGCTTAGTCCAGCTAACATGGTGCCCTCCAGTTCAGTCCATCTGCCCACAAATGATAGGATAGCGTTCTTTTTTCTAATCCCTGACTTTGTCTTTCTGTCCTCCTCTTTTTGATTCAGTCTCTTGGGATTCCTCTCATTTGCTCTCCACCACTACAGTCTTAAAGGGGGGAGGCGGGCAGCAGGCGTTCTGTTGGAATTTGATTTGCTTTTCGACTTATGAGAATTGGAGTGGCACGGTGTTCTCTCCCTCCCAGTGGGTCATGCATGATGTTATTTGCTCTCCTTGCTGTACTGTAGGTGTTTTGGGCAGGGTGAGTGGGACTCAGTTATGTAGCTACCATTGTCCTTCATACGGGAGTTCCAACTAAATTTTACATGTTCCTCGGGGTGTGCACCTGCATCCTCTGCTCACAGGACAAAACTGTCTCTATTGATCTCAGCCACTTTGAAGACTCCAGTCATCAGTTACACATCAGGAACTCCTCCTTCGTCTAGGAATATGAAATCAATGCAGTTTTTCGTAACACTCATTTTTCCATAACTTTTGGAAGATCCCTTGTGTGCGTGGGTTTCAAAGTTTTTTGCACCAACGTAACCTTTTAACTCCCTTTTCCATAACCCTTCTAAAGCACTCCTGTGTGTCTCCTGCCCATCTCTCTCCTTTGAGACATAAAACTCAGTAAGCCAACTGCCTGTTCAGCCTTTCCACTTGGATGTTTCAAAGGCCCCTAACCCCAAGATCCTGCAATATGTAACTGGAGCCATGCTATTATTTCTCCCCAGTGCACGCATCCTTGTTTTATTCTTGTCATACCCCACCTCTGTGGGTGTAGAAGCTAAAATCTTGGAAGTCACTCCTCCCCAACCTCAATTCTGTAAACACCCCCACACACACCTAAATATCCAGCCCACCTTCTTCTCTCATGTCCACTTCCTTGTTTACACACCCAGAGTCCAGTCAGTTACTCGAGCCAGGAACCCGGGAACACCCCTCTCTTGCCCTCACTGCCACATCCAGTCTATCAGCAAATCCCGCTGGTTCGTCTTTCAGAAGATCACAACCCTCACTGAGCAGTCTCTTGCTGAAAGGCAGAGTCTTCTCTCCCTAAAAGGTCAATCCAAGCATGTCACTCATGCATTTAAAGCCCTTCACGGCTTCCCCAGGCACTAAGAAGAAAATCCATACTCCCCGTATGGCTTGCCGGGCCTTAGCTCCTCTTGCCTCTGCCTGCTGCTTAGACTTTATCCACTTCTCTCTTCAAAGTGCCTCCAGCTACACCTGATTTGCTTGTTTTTCAGGCAAGTCAAGATCATCCCAACTCTTCCCACATACAGGAGGGTCCTTCTGCGAGTTCTTCAACAGCCTGTGGAGTAGAGGTTCTTCCACCATCCTCTGTGGTAACACTATTTCTATTTCACAGTCCCTTGATATCCGTGGAAGTTAGTTCCATCCCCTCCTGGAGATACCAACATCTGATGCTGGAGTGACTGATGCTCACGTGATATCATATTTGCATTAACACCTGCACATAGTCTCCCACATACTCTAAATCGTCTCTGGATTGTTCGTAATAGCTCACAGGGTGTAAATGCTATGTACATAGTTGTTATACTGCATCATGTAGGGAATAATGACAAGTAGATGACTCTGGGGGCAGGCATTTTGCACAGTGATTAACACACCACTTGGGAGGTCCTCATCCCATATGGGGTATCCGGATTCAAGCTCCAGTTCTTTCCCAATTCCATCGCTCTGCTAATATACACCCTGGGAGGCAGCAGGTGATGGCTCAAGTACTGGGATTCCTGTCACTCATGTGGGAGACCCAGATCGAGTTCCAAGCCCTTGGCTTTGACCTGGCTCTGCTCTGCGTGTTGTAGCATTTGGAGAGGGAACCAGCAGTTGAAAGCGTTCTCTCTCTCTCTCTCTCTCTGGCTTTCAAAAAAATAAACAGCAAAAAATAATTTTTAGAAAGAGAAGAGTCTGTATGTGTTCAGCACAGAGCCAGGTTTTGTTTTGTTTGAGTATCTTCAGTCTGCAGTTGTTTGAATGAGGAACCTGCAGAAAGGAGAGCTGACTGTGCCCCAACTCTCAGTCTATGTCTGTTCCCTGCTGTAGGGAGGAAGCTGGGTGCTGTGGGTGCACCCAGAAAAGGCATCGATGTGTCTGCAGGAGACAGAAAGCTACCAAGGGGGATTGAGGCCACCATGACATAATGCCAGGGCTAGGGCTGAGACGCCCTCTCACTAGGACGCTGGGCCCCTGTCCCCTGGGGTAGGTAGGTAACTCCCAGCACACCCTGCGTTGTATGGAGAAAGTATGGAACCTTTTTTTTTTTTTTTTTTTTTCCAATCTGGCAGTAAGAAGAGCAGAGACTTTAACTTGACATTTAAGTGTGAAGTTGAACCTTGCTCTGTAGCCCGATCCTGGGTGGGTTTCTGAGCCTTCTCTCCACTTTAGTAGAAAAGGGAATACTATTATGTGCTTCACATGGCTGTTTTAGTGATTGAGAGAGCATATGTTATACACTAGTTTTAGGATTTAACACACACTGGATACTTATGTCTCCAGATCATTCAAGACTGGGTATTCACCAGACATTATTCATTAATGAGAAGGCAAAATGCAATCCAGTTTCATCCCATTATCTGACACAATAGACACCATACAGTTGCAGTAGGTATGCCAGCACTCCGTCTTCATAGTCTAATTTTCCTACCTGTGAACCATATTATCAGAATACCTTTGCTCTTGGTTATTCTTCTATTTAAACTTCTTTTTCTGGATTTTTTTACTTTTTTTTTTTTTTTTTAAAGATTTACTTGACGGGGCTGGTGTTGTGGCGCAGCAGGTTAACGCCCTGGCCTGAAGTGTCGGCATCCCATATGGGTGCCGGTTCAAGACCCGGTTGCTCCACTTTTGATCCAGCTCTCTGCTATGGCCTGGGAAACCAGTCCTTGGGCCCCTGCACCTGCGTGGGAGACCCAGAGGAGGCTCCTGGCTCCTGGCTTCAGATCGGCGCAGCTCCAGCCATTGCGGCTGATTGGGGAGTAAACCATCAGATGGAAGACCTCTCTCTCTCTCTCTCTTTCTCTCTCTCTCTGCCCTTCCTCTTTCTGTACAACTCTGACTTTCAAATAAATAAATAAGTCTTTAATTAAAAAAAAAAAAAAGATTTACTAGAGAGGCAAAGTTACAGAGAGAAGGAGGGAGAGAGAGAGAGAGAGGTCTTCCATCTGCTGGTTCACTCCCCGAATGGCTGCAACAGCCAGAACTGGGCTGATTCAAAGCCAGGAGCCAGGAGCTTCTTCAGCATCTCCCACATGAGTGCAAGGGCCCAAACACTTGGGCCATCCTCTACTGCTTTCCCAGGCCACAAGCAGGGAGCTGGATGGGAAGTGGAGCAGCTGGCACTTGAACTGGCGCCCACATGGAATGCCGGCACTGCTGGTGGATGCTTAACCTACCACACCACAGCATCAGCCTCTTCTCTGTTTCCATAGGATGTCTTAGGGCTTAGGATTTGATTTGTAGGTAAGATTAAGGCGGTTCTAAGGCAGGGCACCACACAGAACCTACAGCTGTCTTCCCAGTTAGAGAGTGCGACACACTGATGGGAACATGATAACACTTTAGAACCCATGGAACCCAGGCTCGCAGGGAAAGGAGGCAAACAAGGGTGGGTAAGCGGTTCTGGCTGATGGCTTGCCCCACATTCCAACATTTCAAAGAGAAGTATCTCCTAGGCAGGGGACATCAGGAACGCTCACCTCCAGCGACGGAAGAACCCTGCACCACCTGGTGGACCCAGAACTCCACTGAGTTTTCTATTGCGCTGAGAATTTCACCTGAAGGTGCTTCAACTGCACCATAGGTCTGTTTCTCTTCCTCCTCCTGTTACCTCATCAACCTCGCCCCGGGTCACTCTCTCAGCATCTTCCTGAAGCCTTCTGTTCTGGCTAATGGCTCCCACTCTAAGAGTAGAATGCGTGCAGACCTGAGGAAGAATATTCTTTAGAGGAGCTATCATATAAATCAGGGGAAAAGCTGTGTTTAAAAAGAAATTCAGGAGACTGGCGCCGCGGCTCACTAGGCTAATCCTCCGCCTGTGGCACCAGCACACCGGGTTCTAGTCCCAGTCGGGGCGCCGGACTCTGTCCCTGTTGCCCCTCTTCCAGGCCAGCTCTCTGCTGTGGCCAGGGAGTGCAGTGGAGGATGGCCCAAGTGCTTGGGCCCTGCACCCCATGGGAGACCAGGAGAAGCACCTGGCTCCTGGCTTCAGATCAGCCCGGTGTGCCGGCCACAGTGGCCATTGGAGGGTGAACCAACGGTAAAGGAAGACCTTTCTCTCTGTCTGTCTGTCTCTCTCTCACTGTCCACTCTGGCTGTCAAAAAAAAAATAATTCAGGAAAGAATGCTTCTGTCTTGAGGAGACAGAGCGATGGGAGTAACAAGAACTATTGGGTGAATTCCCAGCTTCCAGGATGCTGACTGAACTGACGGAACTAAACAACGGAAACCTCCTAAGAGACAGTCTTTGAAGAGCAATGAAGTTTAAAAAGCATGCGAGAGCAAAGGTGTTGCTCTTGTTAAACTCTAAATAGAGCCAAGGCCACAAAGAGAAAACTCTGTGACACAAACTGCCAAACTCCAGGTTTTTTGCTTTTGGCTGAAATGAGCCCATTCTTCCAGAAGGTTCCTTTTCTCACAGAGGCCCAGCCACCCACTGAGGAGACTCTCACTTAGCAAAGGTCAAACCCATCAACAAAGGTCAACGCGGGTGGCCCCCCACTGCAAACTTCCCTTGTCAAAATTTCAAGTGTCGATCAGATAAAAAGCGGCCTTCAGAATCTAAAAATAAAAATTAAAATGTCAATAACAGAAATCGCCAGTCCTCGCAGTTATCTGAAAACAAGAGTTAGCAGGATACTGGTGCTGACCTCACAGTGATAAATGACACCGGGCTCCGTGTGTCCTAAAGGGCTTCATGACTCACCAAAGAATCACATAAATCATGCTTGGCTGGGCCTGTGTGCTGTGAATGTTATTAAGGCCCCTGAACACTTCTTTTAAATTAAGTGATTCATTTAGGGCATATTAATCAACTTAATCAGAAGTCCCCATCTCCCAATCATTTTTTTTTTCCTAACAAGAAAAAGCATTGACCGACCTTTCTTCATGATCATGAAACCTTTCACCTGATCCGTCCACTCATCCATCCAACAACAAATCAGAATTGACGCTGCCCTAGGTACTGGGAGCTCCAAGATACTTGTAATTCCTCCGTTCACCCGACACCGCCCCTGACCCATCTGTCCTCCCCCCTGCCCCCGACCCCGTTTCTAAGCACCTTCTTGTCTGGTCATTTGTGACCGAAATTACCAAATGCCCGGTTTCCCTAACCTCCTCCTAGGTGTGCACATTTCCTATTAAACGCTGCAGAGTAAGACATTTGCTCAAATGCACAACTTCCTATGAGAAACACGAGGGGCTTCGATGAAACAAAGTCCTCATTTATGCCCTGCCTCTCTGGAGTCCTGTTTCTAGGGTGATTTCATGCTCAGACCAAAGGCAGACATCACCTCATTTGACTGTCACGTGGGCCTCCTGCTCACCTTCCCGCTCACCAGCCTCAGTCTGCTGCTAAGAACTCCTTCCTGACCAGGGCTGCTCAGGTGTCACAGCTGTCAAGGGCTCTTTGAAAAATAAACTGACCAGAGAATCACACTTTCCCTTCATAATTCCTGAAATTGGGAAAAAGAATTCATGACGCATGAAATCTGAAATAACAGGATTACTTCCTAAGCAATTAAATACTTAACCATTTGAACCCTAAGGATGGGAAACCCAGCCAAGTACCTTCCACATAGAGCAGTATGTGAACAAGGTGATAGTGTAACTTCTTCTGATTGCATGCACTTTCCGTCCGTTTTAAACAGAGTTCCGCTTACAAGCAGTAACTTGTGAAAGGTCCACACAGGTAGGAATCTTTATCTTCTTTTTATTTTTACTCAAAGTCTAGGTGCTGTCTTTAAAATGATATCACTCTTTTTTATATATATATATGTGTGTATGTATGTATATTATATATAATATATGTTATATTATATATATACTATATTATATATATATATATTGCTGCAAAATCCCAATCTCGCTAAAAAAAAAAATGCATCCACGTTCATCTCTGCTTGCTTTGCTGGTTGCTTGCCTGCACTTGTCAGCGCATGCTAACTTTTCTTCCTGTCATCTAAGTTAGTCTTTTCCCCCTGAGTTTTAATGCATCTCCACTAGGAAAAAGTGATCAAGTTATCTGAAGGCATTTAAAAAATGTAAAGTGTTATCACAGGGCAAATGAATAAGCGCTATGCGTATGGAGCAAGCAATTAAATCACAGTTAAACCCATTGCCCCTGACCTCGTGGCGCCGGCTTGGGGGTAGCTAGAGGTGGAAATTCTCTTCCTTGTGTTTTCTGTCTTTAGCTGCAACAGGACTGTTTAGCCCATAAACACTAACTGCTCCCTCCGTGTGCTATGTGATCTTTGCTGGCAGGTCTGCCTCTGAAGCTGGCTTCTCTGTGCTGGGCTGAACCGCAGCTGAGAACGCCCTGTGTGGGACCGGTTATGCCATGGGCTTACTTCCGCAGACTCTTCTGAGTCGCTTGTCAGACACTTTAAAGCTTCGTGAGACTCCTAGAAGTCTTTTGCCTGTTTGCCCCTGATTTCCCAACTGAGCCCACGAGGCACCCAAGGGTGAAGGGTTTCTCTGGCACCTCACGGGGAACCTCCGGCTACAGTGGTGCTTGGAATTTCGTGTCTACTTCCCAGCTTTTGAATCTTGAGAGAGGAACGTGCTCCCTGCCTTTAGGCCAATGAGTCCTATTAACCCAGGAGTTGATGTTACTATTCCAATCTAATCATAAAGGTCACTTCCAGTAATGGGAAAAGGACACATTTGCATATATCTTTGGCAGCCCATTGTCCTGTGAACATCGCCCGGAGCCAAACAAAGGCTTCCTCCTGCAGCGCAGTCATGGGGGACTTCAGGATCCTTATCTGTCTTGATGGCCCTGAATAAACAGGCCCCTGTCACTGTATAAAATATGACCGTCAACTCCAAACAGGTCTGTGTTACTCTAAATGCCACAGGACCAGTGTGTGTATTGGGGAGAGAGAGAGAGAGAGAGAGAGAGAGAGAGAGAGAGTGTGTGTTGGGGTATATTTCATCAAAACTATGATGAACTATAGCCAATCGCCCCTGCCATGGCTCTCTCTGTAATCCCTCATTTTAAAGAGAGGGGAACACGATGACGTGCATCGGCGTCGAGGTGTGTAAAAAGTGCACAAGCGCATATTGATGATGGCCTGTTTCTAGCAGCTTGTCCGTGGTTGGCGGCAGAAAAGCAGCTCCTGGCAGATGAAAGATGAGACACCAGCACCTTCCACTACTTTCAGGAGCAGCTGTGTCCTGCCCCGCAGCCTGGGAATGCGGGCCATGGGCTGCACTCCGGTTCCCGCCAGCTTTCCACACCCAGCGGCTTTCCCACATCTATTTCGTCCCCGTCTCCAGGCTCCAGGCCCTGTGTTAAACTTGAGATCCGGGGAAGGGCTGGATTGGCTGCCAGCGCTGGAAACTTCTCACCATGAATGCTTTTCCTAGGGTTTTGGCGGCGCCTGGAATACCAGCAGAGTGAAATCCCACTGGCGAGAGAAAATAAAACCGTAACATAACTGAGTTGGCCCTGAGTGGTGCTTTACATGTTCTGCTTGCTCAAGATTTATGTTAAAATCAACCTTGCAAAAGAGGCTTTTAAAACAGTCTATCAAGTGGCCAACGTTTAAATAGCTCTTTCTTTCCTATCCAGGGACAGCTGAAAGGACAGGAACAAACGGGCACCGCCGGCATTCGGAGATGCACAGGCCGGGGGCAGTTTCACGGGGCCGCTTCTCACCTCCCTAAGATCTGAGTCCTCTGCTGCCTCCCTCTCCTCCTCTCTCCTCATGTCTCTCTTGCCGATGCTCCTCCTTTCATTCTTATCCTGTATTCTTGCTGTCTAGCACTCAAGAGGGTCCCAAGGGAAGTGACCAAAGTCACTGAAACTTGTTTGGAAGAGCCAGAACCTCGTTTGGAAACGCTCTTTTCACTCCATAGTCCCCTCCCAAAGCGTCTGCCACATCCAACATCATCAAGGAGCTCCCGGACCACTACCTGCCAAGTGTCTCCTGTTGAGCCAGCCAGTTGTCACTATGCTGCCATGCCCTGTCCCCACGTCAGCTGACCACGGCCAGGCCAGTTCTGCCTGGGGGTTGAGTCTCTTCAGCACAACTCCTTGTACCCCTGCCTCACCCCCAGGGAGCCAAGCTCTGCCACCAGTGACTGCTTCCAAGCTGGCTGGAGGGAACCCCGCTGCACGCACAGCTGAGCAAGAACACACACTCCCGAGTGGCCACTGACACTCTCAGTCTCCTGTTGGGACCACTGCTGAGGAAAAATGCCCAGCACTCATGAAGCCCCTCCGTGTGGCTAGGACAGACATGAGCAGAATGGGGATGTATCTCCAATGAGAAGCTGGCTTAAGGGACACCAGCAGTGCCGGCTGCATTCTCCTCCTCCCCCTTCCCTCCCTCTCTCCCTCCTTTTCTTCCATCCTCTCTTTCCTTCTCTTCTTTTCAGTGCCTCCTGCTCTGTGCGAGCGCAGGGGAGAGGGAGATCAGGGCAGGTGGTGAGGGTGAGAGAGAGGCCAGGCCAGAGGCTGCACCACCTCCCAAGGGAGCCTTGCCCGGGACTGACCGCTGGACTCAGGATTCTGTGCAGGCTCCAGATCCCGGCATGGACCATGGACTTGGGCTTGAGCTCATCGTGTTCTACAAGCGCTCTCAGGGTTTACAAGTGAGGGCGGTGGTGATGACCATCAGAATAAGAGGCACCTGGAGCTGCTCCCGACTCACAGCAGCTGCCTGTACGCCCCGCGCTCTGAGCCAGCAGCAAAGCCTACCTTGCCTGATGAGGTCTTCACAGAGGAGGGGGCTCCTGCTGTGAGGACAGAGGACAGTTACTCCCCGGGAATCTGGCAGGTCCCGGAGCAGAAGCTTGTGTCTTTGCAGGACAGAGCAAAACCCCATCCCCCCTCTCACCCCCTCCAGTCCAGTGCCCGGCTCCAGGGGGCTTACCCCTCTGCCAAGGAATCTGAGAGCCACGGGGTAGAACCATGCCCAAGCCTTCCCCTCGGGAACCAGGGACCCGAGCCCAGAGAGTCACAGCTCCCCGTGTCTAGGCTGTCAGTGGCTGTCGGAGGAAGCGTCCTCAGAGCACAAGGAGCAGGTCGATGTCAAAGGCGGGAAACCTTGCCACAAGGTCTGAGAGCAGAGAAGGAAGGCGCCTCCCCCGTCAGTCTCGGCAGCTGCAGCGGCTTCAGAGCCTCTCATGGGCTATCAGAATCCTTTCCTGAAGTGGTCACATCATCACTTTTACTACCTTGTTAGAAATACATAAATAAGTGGCTTGTGAAGCAAAATTCAGTCCCACCCCCTCCTGTGATCCCAGGAAGTTCTCATGTTACAGGCGCAATCCCTCCGCCTTCTGGAGTGGACCCGTGTCAGCACGCGAGCAGCGTGGTGTAGAAGCAAACCCTCTCCCCACGAGGCGCCTCCACCGCCTTAGGACGCATCAGATCCTTCCCGGCTCCCAGAACTGTAAGAAACACATTCTTTCCTTTATAAACACTGGGTCTCAGGTTCTCAGTTATGGCAGCAGAAACTGAACGAAGGTATCCAGCGATCATTCTAGGCCCCTGCCCAGTTGGTCTTGGGTGCCTCTGGGCAGTGTACTGCAGATCTCCAGCAGGGACCCTGTGCCCTCACGGGGAGCTGACCACACACGCACCCATCTTTCAGCTCCGTGACCATGAACTCCGCTACTATCAGCAATACCTTCCCCTCCTCACCCCGCCCCTAGCCATCCAATTGCTGACAACCCAAGCGTCCTGCCCAGTCACTGCTACTCACTAGAGTCCCCAAGCCCCCTCCCTGGTGCCCTCCTGCCATGTCCTTCAGAACCCAACCAGAGTCCTGGCACAGGGTCAGTGGCTGACAGATCCATTTGAATGAGTGGATGGCCTTGGTGGGCACTGAGTGGGCAAGGTGGAAGCCTCAGTCCTGCTTAGCCCTACTTGGGATTGCTCTTTCATGGTCTGCAGGCACGTGGATCACTGGCTTCCTTGCAAATGAAGGCCAAGGCACCCAGGGAAAAAGGATCCAAATGAGTTGATGCAGTGTGTCTCATCAATTAGAAAGTAAATTAGGGGCCGGCGCTGTGGCGCAGCAGGTTAAAGCCCTGGCCTGAAGTGCTGGCATCTCATATGGCTGCCAGTTCTGGTCCCAGCTGCTCCCATCCAGCTCTCTGCTATGGCCTGGGAAAGCAGTAGAAGATGGCCCAAGCCCTTGGGCCCCTGCACCCACGTGGGAGACCTGGAAGAAGCTCCTGGCTCCGGATCGGATCAGCTCCAGCCATTGCGGCCATCTGGGGAGTGAACCAGTGGATGGAAGACCTCCCCCCGCCCCCCACCACCGCTGCCTCTTTGTAACTCTCTCTCTCTCTCTCTCCCCCTGCCTCTTTGTAACTCTGCCTTTCAAATAAATAAATAAATCTTTTTAAAAAAATGGAGTCTTCAGATTTATTTGTTCTCTTTTTAAATTTTTATTTACTTATTTTCATTTTACTTGAAAGGTAGAAAGGCAGAGAGAGAACTTCCATGTACTGGTGGTTCCCTCCCCAAATGCCCGGAATGGCCAGACTGAGCCAGGCTGAAGCCAGGAGCCTTGAACTCCATCTGGTTCTCCCACATGGGTAGCAGGCCCTCAAATGCCTGTCTCCCAGGGTGGTCTCTCGCAGGGTGAGCATTCGCAGAAAGCCGGGCTGGAATCGGAGGAGCCAGGACTTGAACCAGACACTCTAATAAAGGATGCAGGTGTTCCATGCAGCAACAGAAACTGGTGCGCCCAACAGCTGCGCCCATTTGATCAGCCTTTCAGCCAGCAAGCAATTCTTTCTCTGTGCTGGGTCCTGAAACCAAAAGATGGGGAAACGCCCTCCCTGTCCCCGCTCCTGCCACTGAACTTAGAGTTGAGAGGAGACAAAAACAATCACCAGAGCATAACAAGGACAGATGTGCACAGGGCACGGTGATGGGGGGGGGGGGTGGCGCAGGGAAGCCAGTGCAGCTGAGAAGGGCGGGGCCCCCAGTCCCAGAGCTGCTCACGTGAGGCAGCGTCTGAGGCCAGAACTGAATGTGAGGCCTTGGGCCTGGGGCAGGAGGGGCTGCCTGGAACAAAGACCAAGAGGCTTGTTGGGTGGACTTCAGAAGCGGGAGAAACCCAGGAGAATGGCTACGATTCAAAAGCCCAAGTGTCGGTGAGACTGCGGAACACCAAGAATTCTGAACCAATGGGCAAGGGAACGTAAAGTGGTACGGCAGCTGCTGCACCGTTTGCAAGAACCTTTTTTTTTTTTTTTTTAATTTTATTTGGAAGTCAGAGTATGTGAGGGGGAGAGAGAGAGAGAGACAGAGAGGGAGAGACAGAGAGAGAGTGATCTTCCATTCACTAGTTCACTCCCCAAATGGCCTCAATGGCCAGCTCTGGGCCAGGCTGAAGCCAGGAGCCAGGAGCTTCCTCTGGGTCTCCCACATGGGTGGCAGAGGCCCAAGCACTTGGGCCATCCTCCACTGCTTTTCCCAGGCCATAAGCAGAGAGCTGGATTGGAAGTGGAGTACCGGGGACACAAACCGGTGCCCATGTGGGATGCCAGTGTCACAGGCAGTGGCTTTTCCTGCTATGCCACAGCACCTGTCCTTTGCAAGATTCTTATACAGTGAAACAGATACTGCCATGCAACACAGCAATTCCACTCCCAGGTACTTAGCTGAGGGAATTTAGAACACACACTCACACAGAGACATATACACAAATGTTCCCGAGAGCTGTACTCAGAATAGCAAAAAATGAGAACTCAAATGCCCATCAGCTGGTAAATGGATAAACCAAAGGTGATATTGTCTGCACAACGGAATGCTACTCAGCCAAAAAAAAAATACATATTCAACATGAAAAGAAGTATCAAAAGCTTTAGGGTAAGTGAAAAGAAACCAGCAAGCCGATATGAAAGACTACTTACTTTAGGATGCCATCCACAAGAAATTATTAAAAAAAAAAAAAAAAGGCCAAATCGAAACTACAGTGGCACAAAGCAGATCAGTGGTTTCTAGGGGCTGGGGCCAGGGAAAGGGGGTGGAGATCAAAGGAACATGAACAAACTAATTTGTATCCTGATTGGGGGCAGGGGGTAGGGGGTACGGGATACATACATCTGTCAAAACTCATTGACTACAAGGAGCATTCGTGCATTTTGGTATGCAAATTACACCTCAATAAAGCTGGTTACAAAAAAATGGGGAAGGAGAAGTGTATCTGCTAAGGCAGTGGACTATGTGCAGGAGGCGCAGGAAATGGGGAGTACTTCTGCCCTGCCTCTGACGGGGACCGAGCCTGACCTCCAGGGCCGGAGAGGGAGGACAGCAGGCATGGCCTCCCCCACCCCAATGCTCCTCTCCAATGCCCATGGTGCGTGCCAGCCCCCAGGCGCCTCGGGGTGCCGTCACCAGCATGCCGAGGGGACGTGCTCAGTTACTTTTGTGCCCTTCACTTGATGCTCATCTGCCTGCACAGAAGCCCGAGGGCCTGGTTTGGAAGCAGCTCTGAAAGCCAGTGAGGCAGTGATGGGGTGAGGAGAGCACCGTGCGAAAGGCCTCATGGCCACTGTCCCCTCACTCGCCTCCTGGAGTCTCCGAGAAGAGCTGAGTGGATCCAGCTGTGCCCAAACCCCTGTTGTCAGCAACAGGGACAGAAAGTCTCCCCAAGCCTTGGGATGGGATACAGCTGAAACACAGAAGCATGTAAAATACCAGCCCACCCCTAACCCGTGTTTTCCTGTGTAATTGCTACTAATTAAATACTCAGTGGAAATGTCAGCTAGGTTTACTTTTCATGATAATGATGGCATTGTTTGATGAAAATGTTGGGGCATTTGGAGTGGTCACAATTCGTACTTATCCACTTGCTGGTGAGGGTCCAGGCAGTGTGTGTGTGGGGGGGGGGTGCACACCTCCTCCAGCTGTGATGGGGTTGCCATGGTGCTCTTTTGCACCTCGTTGAGCACATCTTTGGAGCCCTGCTCCTCATAATGCGAACACACAAGCACAAGAGGGGTGTTGCTAATTTGTGCCTTCAGAATTCAGCAAGAACACGTGAAGATTTCTCCATTCGTTGGTCATCACAGTTTCATAAATAAATGGACTTCTCCAAATCCGCAGCCAAGCCTGGTGCGCTTCTCAGAAACTTGTAGCCAAACCTGCTAAACTTTGCTGAATGTGTACCTAGAGCTCAGGTCCAGGCAGAAACTCTGTTCTGGGGTGTTAAACTAAACCAAAGTACTTAATGTCCTCATCTCTGGAAAAGTCTACTATTAGAAGACTGAGCTAGCTGTTTTGAGTCCTTGGAGTCTCCCTCCATCTGCATGGCCCCTGAAGGGCCTGTGTCAACGACTTCCACCTATGTGAATGAGCCTAGCATTCTTTTTTTTTTTTTTAAAGATTTATTTATTTATTTGAACGTCAGAGTTACACAGAGAGAGGAGAGGCAGAGAGAGAGACCGAGAGAGAGGTCTTCCATTCCGTTGGTTCACTCCCCAAATGGTCGCAATGGCCAGAGCTGGGCCGATCTGAAGCCAGGAGCCAGGAGCTTCCTCTAGGTCTCCCATGTGGGTGCAAGGGCCCAAGGACTTGGGCCATCTTCTGCTGCTTTCCCAGGCCATAAGCAGAGAGCTGGATAGGAAGTGGAGCAGCTGGGCCTCGAACTGGCGCCCATATGGGATACCGGTGCTTCAGGCCAGGGCGTTAGCCCGCTGCGCCACAGTGCCAGCCCGGGGCCTAGCATTCTTAATGCCAGTTGTGGTTTGCATATTCTATAGCTATCTCCAGGAGCAAATTTCCTTTTTCAAGACTGACTGATTGATTTGAAAGGCAGAGAGAGAGAGAGAGAGAATCTTCCATCCTCTGGTTCACTTCCCAAATGGAAGCATAAGCTTGGAGTGCAGCACGCTGAAGCCGGAAGCCTAGAACTCCATCCAGAGTAGGAAACAGGGCAGCAGGGACTCCAGCAGTAGCTTAATACTATGCCACAATGCCGGCAAGACCCAAGGGAAACCTGTGCGCACGACATGTGGATTGCCAAGCGCTCCAGGTGGGCCCGAGAATGAGTTCTGCAAGTCAGACAGCTCTGCTTCCCGGGTGACTCAGGACTTCTAACGGCTCTGTCATCTGGCCACTGGGGACAGGTTTGTTAAGTCACACTGTGGTTTTTCTGCTTCTTCCTTGGCATTTGGAACTCGATGGTGCATCCGCTAATTTATTTCCAAACTAAAACATTTACCTGGGCATCATGAACTGTGGATCTCGTTTCTTTCAAGCTGGCCTCTTTGGGGGATTAATAAGCTGCCTGTGATTTTCGGTAAAGCGCTTCCACCTGCCACGTTCTTGCTATTTGTAGGGAACTTAACACCTCCTGAAACCCTTCGGCCCTTTTCACCTCTGTGATTGCTAAAAGCAGTAAGTGGTGTTCATACACACAGCAAATATTTATTAGAAACACGCTCCGAGAAAGCCACCAGAGAGGATACAAAAGAGGGACGTGAGGGAGGCCTACAGTGATTGGAGTTGGGCCAAGCGGGGCCACCCAGCTGCACTGCCGTCGGTTTGGAGGCAGTGTGCCAGGTAAGGCTCCACACCCCGATGTTTAGAGCACAGCTCCCAACACGGCCTGGCCAGGTTGTTCAGAAGATGAGAGGGTGAGGGGTGCCGGGTCCTCGCCCAGAGCTCGGCGCGTGATTCCTCTGGTTTAGCGGCACAGAGGACAGGCAGATGCTTCTCCCACTGGCGGCATGCGACGGCACATAATAAATGTTTACTGAATGAATGAGCGGGTGAATTAAACGGAGGTCCTTTCACTTCATGTAGAAGCTACTCTCTCTGAAATCAATGTGACATTCATTTTACAGTCCTGTGACACTTGAGCGTTATTGTTTTGAAGAAAGTCTGTGACAGAAAATGCTCTTATCTACTTGATCTTGGCGAGGGTGCGGGAAGAGTTCTGGGCTTTTACAAGAATTGCAAAAGAATTGCTGGGAGGTCTTCCAAACAGGCGAGACACTAAAATGCAATCAAGAGGGCACAGGAAGTCTCTTGATCCAACAAATGGTGGCTGCCGAATTAAAAACTGCAGAATTATGAATTATCTCCCTGTTCCTCAACAAGGAGTCTTCGGGGCCTTGGCAATGGTGACTTCCTCTCACGCCATGGGCACCATCCTCTCCACACTGGAAGGCGGCCAGGTGAGCGTTTAGAAAGGTGAGCAGTGAGTTTGTTTAAAATAAAACTTGTGTCAGAAAGGACACCGTTTCCTAACTCCTGTTTCTCCAGAAATAAAAATTTTAAAAAAGTCTTTGCAAATTGGTTTTAGAGCTGAATGCTGATTTTAGACATTGCAAATCCTGAGCATGCAGTCAGTGTGTTGACATCTTTCAGGAACAAAAGTACCAGGAAAGATGTCAGAATTAGAGAAGAAAGGCCAAAGGATAAACAGATTATATGGAGTGGCAGATCAGGCTATGCGGGGCGGGGGGTGGGGGGGAGGAAGAGAGGGATGGGTGGAGAGGGAGGGAGAGAGAGGGAGGATGGGAAAGAGGGAGAGAGAGAGAGGAAGAGAGAGGGGGTAGAGGAGTGGAGAGGGAAGTAGAGACAGAGAGGAAGAGAGAGGTTAGAAAGAGAAAGGGGGAAGAGAGAGGAAGAAAGGGAGAGAGAGATGAGGGAGGAAGAGAGGGCGTAGAGAGAGGGAGGGGGAGGGAGAGAGAAAGAGAGGAAGGGGGTAGAGTGAGAGAGGGAGGGAAAGAAAGGGAGGAAGGAAGAGTAAGGGAGAGAGGAGGGGTGGAGAGAGAGGGAGAGAGAGAAGTAGAGAGGAAGAGAGAGGGATGGGGAAGGAGGGGGGTGGGAGAAAGGGAGGGAGAGGGCAGTGGGGGGAGAGAGAGGGAGAGAATTATTGGCAAGACTGATTTGTGGTGCTTTAGACAGCACATGGATCAAATTAACTTCATGGTTCAAGGACATCCATCTGTTGAAGATACTGACTTTAAAAAAGATTTATTTATTTTGTTTGAAAGTCAGAGTTATAGAGAGGTAGAGGAAGAGAGAGAGAGAGAGAGAGAGAGAGAGAGAGAGAGAAGTCTTCCGTCCACTGGTTCACTCCCCAAATGGCAGATACTGTACTTTGAACAACTTCATAGCATGTTGAAAGCAAAATGTAACCTGTATCAACTAATTTGTATTTTTGGATATTTGCTTCCAAAGGTCCCAGGAAGCCACTCAAATGTTCAAGAACACTTGATCCAGGTAAGTTTTGGTAAGAGCTGAAGGAGTCCAGGTGAAATGAGAGGCCCTGGGCTAGACGTTGTGGCACAACGGGTTAAGACACTGCAACATCAGCAGCTCATCTCAGAATGTCGGTTCAAGTCCTGGCTGCTCCATTTCTGATCCAGCTCCTGCTAATGTGCCTGGGAGGGCAACAGGTGATGGATGGCCCAAGTCCTTGGGCCCCTGCCATCCATGTGGGAGACCCAGATGGAGTTCCTGGCTCCTGACTCTGACCTGGCCAGCCCCAGTTGTTATGGGCATTTGGGAAGTGACCTAGCAATGGAAGACCTCTCTCTTTCTCTGTCTTTCAAATAAATAAATCTTGAGAGAAAGAAAAGAGAGAGAGAGGAAGGAGGAAAGAGAAAGAAAGAAGGAAGGAAGGAGGGAAGGAAGGAGTGAGTGGAGGGAGGGAGGAAGAAAAGCAGGAGGAAACTGGAGGCTGCGTTTTCCACCACTTCTCGGGGCAGGAAGGAAGCAGGGCAAGCACTAACCTCGGCTTCAAGACAATGGACCATAACTGTTGGGCTCTCACAAAAGCAGGCACTGCTGACTTATTTTTTTATCTTGATTTTTTCCAAAGCGTATTTGCAGCAAAGAAACACGGGATAGCCAAAGACAGATTCCCCTACACTCAAGGCAAAAAGGGAGGAACTGCCTGCCTCTAACAAGGCGCTAACACAGGACGCCAGCCCACCTGCTGGTTTCCTGCGGGGTCCTGGAAAACCTGGAACAATCCAGCATTCTTAGCAAAACAGGTGTGTGTGTGTGTGTGTGTTGCATGGTGCGTGTGGTATGTATGGTGGGTGGCGTTTGTGTGTGTAGAGTGCGTGTGGTGTGTGATGTGTAATATGTGTGGTGGGAGGTGGAGTGTGTATAGGAGTATTGGTGTGCGTGTGATATGTGATGTGTGGTAGGTGTGGTGTGTGTGTGGTATGTGGTGGGTGGTGTGTGGAGTGTGTATAGGTGTATGGGTGTGGTATGTGATGTGTGTGTAGAGTGTGTGTGGTGTGAGTGGTGTGGGGTGTACGTGTGAGGTGTGGTAGGTGTGGTGTGTGTGGTATATTGGTGTGCATGGGGTGTGTGATGTGTGGTAGGTGTGAGTGGTGGGTGGTGTGTGTGTGTAGAGTGTATATGGGTGTACAGGTGTGTGCGTGGTGTGTGGTATTTGTGCTGTGTGTGGTGTATGTGATGTGGTATTGTGTGGTGTGTGTGTGTGTATGGTATGTGTGTGGGGTATGGTGAGTGTGGTGTGGTGTGTGTGTGTGCTGTGTGGTGTGGTTTATGTGTGGTGTGTAGTGTGTGCGTGGTGGTGTGGTGTGTGTGTTGGTTGTATGGTGTGTGTGGTGTGAGGTGAGGAGGGAGTGGCACAGGGCGAGCGGGAACGAGGCTTCTCATGCAGCCACTTCCCTCAGCTAACAGGTGAGCTCCGGGGCTGCAGCAAGTGCCCAGGGCCAGATTAGAACCAAACCAGAACCCCCTGTGCACGGGTTTGAAAAGATTCATTGTGTGGGCTGTGTGCATGTGCATCCACCAGCTATCACGTACAACGTTCAGGAGTGCAGTCAGAGACTACACTTTAAATCACAAAAACCTCGCTGAAAGCTGTGGTATTTCCAGCTCTGAAATCCTTTCTGACCAGGGAGGAGCACGTGCAGCCCCCAGGGGCTGTCTGGCAGCCTGCCTAAAAGTCTACAGAAATGTTTTCTTGTCCATTTGGGGAAAGCACTGGAAGAGGAAAGCAACGCCTAAATCGTCGTTAACAACAAAATCTGTTCTTCCACGTTCCTCGCGCTGACCTGGATGAGGTATTATTTCTGGCCATTGCCTTAGAATGTTTTTACAATGAAAAACATGAAAGTCAGAGGTGCCTAGGCAGGTTTCTGTTAAAATAAATGTAAGCGATCATTTCTCAAGAAAACCAGGAAAGCAACATAGGCACTCTTCATGCACGAGATTCGATTCGGGCATGTGTACTTTAAGGAGAGGAAGCCGCAGGAAGACGCACCTGCTCCAAACACGCCCGAGCTTGACTCGAAACCGGTGAGGTCGTTTACCCCCTAATGACCTTCAGAATTATCAGATTCCATTGACTTTGACAAATAACACTGGTTAATCAAGTGACCACCGAGATACCTGGCCACGCTGCGAAACTGATCTCTTACAGAGCGAAGTCATTTTTACAAATGTAGTCTATAAAAACATTACAAGGCCAACCTTAGACTGCAGCAGCATTTTAATCAGATACGAAAGCCAAGGATTACTATGTATAAAATATAAAGGGATCATTCAAATTCATGAGAAAAACATGACACCAATAGATAAATGGGTAAAGTACATTAACCTCCATTCACATGTAAAAGAAAAGACAAATTAGCAAAAAATGTATTTAGCCAATAAACACATTAGAATCACTCCAAGACGCAATTGCACACCTGCTCAGGCAGCATCTTTGTAAAGTAATAACATCCAGGGTCATCAAGGTGAGGCTGAGGCTGACTTTCCTCTTTGTTGCAGGTGCTGATGTATCATTGCGATCCTTACAGACAGCAATATTGTAGGGCATAGGAAGAACCTGAAAGATTTGTCTCTTCCCCGGAAATTGATCAATAAAGGACCAAAGAGTACAGCAAAGAAAGCACACAGGAGAGGGCGGGAGCTTTCCTGTGTCTCCTACCGCTCCCCCATGCCTCAGTTTCCAAATCGGTAAAACTAGATGAATAGGGCTTCTGTAGTGAAGTCACATATACTTTTTTTTAAAAAAATATTTATTTACTTGAAAGTCTGAGTTACACACACACAGACAGAGAGAGAGAGAGAGAGAGAGAGAGAGAAAGGTCTTCCATATGGGATGCCGGCACTGCAGGCGGTGGCTTTACCCACCATGCCACAGCGCTGGCCCCCAGAAATCACAAATACTTGAAAAATGCCTAGGAGCAGGCATTTAGCCCGAAGTGGTTAAGGTGCCCTCGTCCCACGGGTTTGCGATGGGATTCCACTTCCCCCTGCAGCTCCTGACTCCAGTGTACAGCTCAGGCAGACCCTTGGAGGCAGTGGTGAGGGCTCAAGTATTTGGGTCCCTGCCTCTCACACGGGACACCTGGATTGCCGCCTTAGTTCCAGGCTTGAAATCCAGCCTAGCACCAGCTGTTGGGAGCTTTTGGGAAGTGAACCAGCAAATGTGCGATCCCTTTCTTTCTCTCCCTCCCTCTCTCAAAATAATAATATTAATAGTTGTAATAGTAGTAATACATAGCACAGTGCCTGATAAAGAGCAAATAATAAGTAGCAACTTACATTAACACTATCCATTAAAGACCAAAACATAAAAATGAGAAAGCTTAATTTTTCATGTTATGAGGCATGGTTTAATATATTGTGCTAAGCCAGTAAAATGAATTGCCTGGCCATTTGCTTAGTATGAAGTCCATAGAAATAACATTTATACAATAATATATGAAATACAATGCATGTTAACACTATTTGTACAAATGCATTATTCAAAAAATAAAAACAGTTGTATAAGGGTGGGGTGATTGCCATTGGTTAAACATTTTTTTAACTTTTATTTAATGAATATAAATTTCCAAAGTACAGCTTATGGATTACAATGGCTTCCCCCCCCCATAACTTCCCTCCCACCCGCAACCCTCCAAATTCCCGCTCCCTCTCCCCTTCCATTCACATCAAGATTCATTTTCAATTCTCTTTATATACAGAAGATCAGTTTAGCATATATTAAGTAAAGATTTCAACAGTTTGCACCCACATAGAAACACAAAGTGAAAAATACTGTTTGAGTACTAGTTATAGCATTAAATCACAATGTACAGCACATTAAGGACAGAGATTCTACATGAGGAGTAAGTGCACAGTGACTCCTGTTGTTGACTTAACAAATTGACACTCTTGTTTATGGCCTCAGTAATCACCCTAGGCTCTTGTCATGAGCTGCCAAGGCTATGGAAGCCTTTTGAGTTCGCCGACTCTGATCACTGGAGGTTCTTGTCATGAGCTGCCAAGGCTATGGAAGCCTTTTGAGTCCACAAACTCCGTCATTATTTAGACAAGGTCGTAGTCAAAGTGGAAGTTCTCTCCTCCCTTCAGAGAAAGGTACCTCCTTCTTTGATGACCTGTTCTTTCCACTAGGATCTCACTCGCAGAGATCTTTCATTTAGGTTTTTTTTTTTTTTTTTTTTTTTTTTTTGACAGAGTGTCTTGGCTTTCCATGCCTGAAATACTCTCATGGGCTTTTCAGCCGGATCCGCATGCCTTAAGGGCTGATTCTGAGGCCAGAGTACTGTTTAGGACATCCGCCATTCTATGGGTCTGCTGTGTATCTCGCTTCCCACATTGGATCGTTCTCTCCCTTTTTTATTCTATTGGTTAGTATTTGCAGATACTAGTCTTGTTTATGTGATCCCTTTGACTCTTAGTCCTATCATTATGATCAATTGTAACAGAAATTGATCACTGGGACTAGTGAGATGGCATTGGTACATGCCACCTTGATGGGATTGTATTGGAACCCCCTGGTATGTTTCTAAATCTACCATTTGGGGCAAGTCAGCTTGAGCATGTCCCAAATTGTACATTTCTTCCCTGTCTTATTCCCACTCTTATATTTAGTAGTTTCGACACTTAAGTTTCAACACTTATTTAAGTTTCAACACTTAAGACTAACTGTGTATTAATTACAGAATTCAACCAATAGTATTAAGTAGAACAAACAATAAAATACTAAGAGGGATAATGTATTAAGTTGTTCATCAACAGTCAGGGCAAGGGCTGATCAAGGACATTAAAGACCTCTACAATGAGAATTACAAAATCTTAAAGAAAGAAATAGAAGAGGATGCCAAAAAATGAAAACATCTTCCATGCTCATGGATTGGAAGAATCAACATCATCAAAATGTCCATTCTCCCAAAAGCAATTTACAGATTCAATGCGATACCAATCAAGATACCAAAGACACTCTTCTCAGATCTAGAAAAAATGATGCTGAAATTCATATGGAGAGGCAGGAGACCTCGAATAGCTAAAGCAATTTTGTACAACAAAAACAAAGCTGGAGGCATCACAATACCAGATTTCAGGACATACTACAGGGCAGTTGTAATCAAAACAGCATGGTACTGGTACAGAAACAGATGGATAAACCAGTGGAACAGAATTGAAACACCAGAAATCAATCCAAACATCTACAGCCAACTTATATTTGATCAAGGATCTAAAACCAATTCCTGGAGCAAGGACAGTCTATTCAATAAATGGTGCTGGGAAAACTGGATTTCCACGTGCAGAAGCATGAAGCCTTACACAAAAGACCTAAATCTACGACCCGACACCTTCAAATTAAACATTTTAACGTTGTTATATGCCCATTTAAAAAATGAAATGGAAATACTGACATCAGGTCAGATAAGAAAGATCCCACACTATGGAATGTATTTGGCATATTAAATAAACCAAATACACTTTGTAAACAGTAAAAAAAGTCAACCACTTTCCTGACTAACCATTTGTTACTTAATTAAAAATTGAAAATATTTCTACCTTGGGGCTGGTGCTGTGGTGCAGTGGGTTAAGCCTGCTCCACTTCCGATCCAGCTCTCTGCTGTGGCCTGGGAAAGCAGTAGAAGATGGCCCAAGTCCTTGGGCTGGGGCACCTGCATGAGAGACCTGGAGGAAGCTCCTGGCTTCTGATCGGTGCAGCTCTAGCTGTTGTGGCCATCTGGGGAGTGAACCAGCGGATGGAAGACCTTTCTGTCTTTCCCTCTCACTTTAACTCTACCTCTCCAATAAATAGATAAAATCTTTAAAAAAAAATTCTACCTTAAATGATCATCTATTTCCATTACACTAACACTTCTGTGGTTGACACATTTGAGCAAAGGTACAGAGTTGATTACAGAGAAGAAGCAAAGAAAAAATCTCCAAGTTACTTCAGCCAGACAATAGAGGCTTGGACTGCTTTCTGAAGCAAGCATGAAAAGTCTTGATCTACTTGGCCCTTTAGAGTTGTAATACTATTCTGAGAACATTGCTAGCTAATTAACCAGCCAATGGTCCTGGATTTCAGTTTCTTGATTTGCAAACAGGAGATGATCACACCTAAAGCCCAGGGTTATTTGGGAAAAAAAATCAGAAAACATATATAAAGTAACTAGCTCAATACCCAGCCATCAAAGAATGACTTTTGTTTTTCTTCTTCAATCCTCCCATCCATTTTCAGAGAAAGAAGAGAATAAATGAAATAATATGCATCTCAAAATGCTTTGGAAAGTAAGTATGTACTCTAAAAACACCGAATATTGTCATCAACGAGGTTGGGGGACTCGGGGAAGTATGTGTCTATGAAATGCTTTAAATTATTTCAAGGTTTTTACTAATTGCTGAAAACAAGGTGACAGCTTGAGAGGCAAATTATTCTCTATGAAAATCTTTACTGCCACCCATGCAGTTATTTATATACTACTCCCGATACACTCACTCTCCAGTGCGTTGGTTTACTTGTGGTTTGATTTTGCTCACATCTACTCTTTCTTTTTTCCCAAAGAAACCTTTTATTTAAGGAGTACAAATTTCATAAGTACAACTCCAGGAATATAGTGATTCTTCCCACCATACCCATCCTCCCACCTACACTCCCACCCCACCTCCTCCTCCCTCTCCCATTTCCAGTCCCATTCTCTATTAAGATTCATTTTCAATTAACTTTCTACACAGAAGACCAATTCTGTACTAAGTAAAGATTTCAACAATTTGCATGCACACACACACATACACACAAGAAACTGACAACAAGTTTTACAGTTAACTTCCTTAATATAACTCATTGAGGATAAAAAGCCTGCATGGAAAATGAGTGCACAGTGACTCCTATTGTTATTTTAACAATTAACACTCTTATATATGACGTAAGTGAACACCCAAGGCTCTTGCATGAGCAGCCAAGGCTATGGAAGCCTTTGAATCCACAGTCTCCCTCAGTATTTAGACAAGGCAATAAGCAAAGTGGAAGTTCTCTCTTCCCTTCAGAGAAAAGTACATCCTTCTTTGATGGCCACGTCTTTCCACTGGGGTCTCTCTCACAGAGATCCTTCATGTAAGACTTTTTTTTTTTTTTTTTTTTTTTTTTGCCATAGTGTGGTTGGCCTTCTATGACTGAAACACTCTTGTGGGCTTTTCAGCCATACCAAAACGCCTTAAGGGCTGATTCTGAGGTCAGAGTGCTATTTAAAACGGATTGTCATTCTATGAGTCTGCTGTGTGGATCGCTTCCCATGTTGGAACATTCTTTCCTTTTTCATTCTATTCTTATTACCAGACATTTAATTTTATTTTATACCTTTAATGCTTAATCCTATCTATATGATCACTTTAACACTTAATATTGTCACTTTAACCCTTAAGATAGCATTTTTACCACCCAGCTTAATTGGATTTTGGGTCCCATGGCAAGTTTTTAAACTGTACCCTTAAAAGTAAGTCTGTAGGAATGTATGCAGAACTATACAGCTTTACAGTTACAAACATCCTCCTCCCCCTCTTATTCCCACTCTTATTTTTTACTGAGATCTATTTTCAATTGACTTTATACACATATGATTAACTCTATGTTCAATAAAGAGTTCAACAAATAGTATGAAGAGGAGGAAAAAAATTAAAAAAGAAAGTTCCTTGACAGTCAAGACAAGGGCTGTTGGAGTCATTGCTTCTCGAAGTGTCAATTTTACTTCTACAGATTTCCTTTTAGGTGCTCTATTAGTTATCACAAATCCCCTTGGGATATTCACATCTACTTTCTCTGGTTTGTTACACCAGGGTGTTAGCTTTATCCCCACTCATCTCCTCCCATTAATGGGTTAACCAAGTGAGCCATGGTGCCAGCCCTTCCTCCCAATAATGGGAAAGAGACACAAGAAGTGCCATGACTCGCCACATTGGAGACTGAGGTGACAGGAAGTATGTGCAATACCGTTTTAATTAAAATTCTAAGTTCTTGCCAATCACAGATATTTTTGTGTTAATTTTGACTTTGTAAAAAAGATTGCATTAAATATTTATCATGACCACGAGCTTTTGGCACTTTTGAATCTTTTGTGCCCAAGGCAAACGGTTCACTTCACCCCCACCTCAGTTCTGTGGACAGTGGAGGAGATTAGACAAGGAGAGGTGTCTGTTGCGGAGCTGGCAGGAGCCTGTCCTTTTGCACCAAGGGGCCTCACTCGCAGGAAGAGACCTGAGGCTGACGGCCCTACTCTGCCTTGCCAAAGGTAGACAGAAAGAATGGAGACTGAGACAAACCATACCTGAAACTCCTTCCACAGACATCCCCTTTCAACAGCCTGGCTCCCGCTTCTGACCTGCATGTGAGCCAAGAGGCAAGAGGGTGTGAGGACAGCGAGCAACAGAGCGTCCCGGGACCGTGTGCCCGGTTGCCTAGTGGGTAGCGGGGAACAAGGTAAGAACCACTGGTGAAGCAAGTCGCCATGTGAGCAGAGGGGGAAATCCCCCGAGAGAGCGCGTCTTGGGGAGCTGCCCGCTTCCTTTCCATGCCGAGGGCGGCTGGCTGCTGTGCGAAGCTCAGTGTGCCACTTCTGCGGAAGCGGAAGTGGACACAGCTTTTCTTTCCACAACTAAAGACAAGCGCAAAGGGAGCACACGGAACACGAGAGGCCTTGCGTGAGTAACCTGTGTAAGCTGAATGAATGTCACTGGTGTAGCAGCCCTGCAGGAGTCGTTCTGAGCTACTGCACGCGAGCATCTGCCCGGGGCGCTGCTGACCCGCAGCCGTGGGGGATGTGTCAGGTTACACTAGTACCCACGAGGACCTGTCATCCCACATTTAATACTTGCCACTTACCTCCAGCCCTGCAGGAGTCTCAGCTCTGATATTTGGAGGGAAAGTGGGGAGGAGAGATTGCCTTGAAATGTCTTCTAGCTAAGATGGTGAGACTTGTTCTAGTGACCACAATGTTGGTGAAACTGACTTTGCCTGTTTGGTGGCACCTGCTGATTCAAAGAGGAACAAAAATTATTCAAATCCTGACTGCAACGTATAGGCAGGGCTTTCCTTATCCTCACCTGTAACATGGGTACTTCTAGTACTTCCCTTATAGGGTTCCCATGAAGATAAGTCAGTGCATGGCAAGTGCTTAGCACAGTGCCACTGCTGTGGTGAATGGCTCATTAGGCCCAGCGCTGCCATTCAAAGAACACCATCGTCTCTCTTCCAGTATTTTCCACACCAGCAGGCTGAGTTCATGAGCAACTCTAAGGAGCAAAGATGAAAACCCAAGCAGAAAATAAAAAGCATGTATTTGCAGCTTTTAGGTCCTGGTCTTATTTTCTCAAGCCCTAGGCAGGTGCGAGGTATAGATTAGTGTTGGTTTTCAGGCCAATGAATGGCGGGCGTGTCTGGGTCTCTGTACTATTTAAACCCAGTAGGTATTGCAGGTCTGAGATTGTCGAATGTTGAGGGCTAATAAATGTCACACCCAGCAGCTTCTGAGGGAAAACAAAACCGTCCCAGTGCAGGGCCTGCATTGCTAATCAAAGCCTCCGGCTGGAAGCCTTTGTCCCATGCACCCACCTGGCTCTCACTTGAGGCTGGCTCTGATTCCTGGGCTGCACCTTGCTTCCTGTTGGGCACCCCCCACTAGTCTCTCTGCTGCTGCTGCGAGTTGTGTTGTGCACATTCCGTGCCAGGCAGAGCAGAGATGCGGTGTGAATCCCAAGGCAAAGCCATCTCTCCAAAAAGCAATCTGCATTCACAGTGTCTCCTGCTGACTTCACAGCCATCAGTGTGGTCCCAAGAACCCAGAGCAGCTCACAGGATGCCCATTCTTCTCCATGTAGCCTAGGCTTGGTCACAGCATCTCTCTCCAGAAGTCTCAGCTTCCTCACCCGCAAACATAGATCATAAGGAGCCATCAGAAGGAACCAGTGAGAACTCTGTCCAGTCTGAAGTCCTGCATCCATAGCAGGTGTTAACATGTAGTTCCTGCTGGAGCGCCAATGCTTGAACATGGAACTAGTGTGTGCAGTTCTTTCTGCCTCAAGGCCGGCCTCAGCAGCTTCCTGGCCCCCTGCTCCAGTACTGCCTTATTTGGAGAGGGTAGGGATGAGGCTGAGCCCAGCTTAGCCAGCAGAAGGCAAACTCAGCTTTCAGCTTTTTACTACACGGAAGACCAGGAGCTGTGTGTGATATTTGGGACAGGCAAGTGGGTACGTGAATTTGATGATTATCAAGCTCAAAAGTGTGAAAAAAAATACAAAAAACCCTGGCAGATTTGTGAATATGGATAGGAAAGAGTATGCAAGGAGAAAAGAGAGAGATCCCAAGACTGTCATTGGCAAAGGACAATTTCCAAAGGCCTGTCTTAGCCTGGTGCAACCGTTCTTCATTGAGTGAGAGTCTCCAAGACAATTGGAGAAAACTCCCATGGTGGTTTTCCAGATCCCCACCTGTGCAGTGAAGGGATAGGGAGTGAGGGTCTTTGTGAGTGCTCAGCTCCCACCACAGGGCAGAAAGAAAGGTGGGACAGAATACAGGCTCCTAGGACTGGTTCTAAACAAGGCAGCCCTGGGGCACAGGAGGTTATGTCATCCCCTGGGACGCTGCACCCAGAACCAGGGTGTCTGGTTGAAGTCCCAGCTACTCTGTGCCTGTTATGTGCCCAGGAGGCAGCAGATGATGGCTTAAGTGCTTGGGTTCCTGTCATCTATATGGGAGAGCCTGGTGGATTTCCTGGATTCTGGTTTTGGCCTGGGCTAATCCTAGCTGTTGCAGGCATTTGGTGAGTAAACCAGTGGATGGAAGATCTCTCTGTCCCTTTCTGTCACTCTGCCTTTCAAATAAATAGTAAAAAAAAAAAAAAAAAAAAAAAAAAAGACTGCTCAAACTAAATGTCCCTTTAGCGATGGAGAACCCCACCTCACCCACATGTAGCTCTGGGCCCTTGCACTGAACACCTGTTGATACAAGGATAGAACAATACCCAGCCTCCCCGCTGTGTCTTGCTGCCCGTGCCCTGTGTTCATGCACCACCTTTTCCCTAGCTCTGAGTGCTGTCCTATCCAGGTGCCCCAGGGCTGGAGGGTGGGAATCCAGAGGGAAGATGCAAAGTGCTGATTGTGCTTATCTCTTGCCTGATCACCAAAATTACCCACCCCCAACACTGGGCATCAGTAAACAACTTGCTGCCAGCCCCTGGAGCTTAGGATAATAAAACAGGAAACTGGTCAGCTGATCTTGCCTCTGAGAGAGGCCTGCAAAAGTAGCTACAAGATCGCAGGCTTCAAAATCTTCAGTCTTGAAGTACGCTAGGGGACTGTTTTTGGTCATGTCCGTGGATGTTTGCATTCTTGCACCTCAGTGAGCGGCACAATCTGATCCCTGGCGCCTCAGGTTGTAGAGATTTCTTTTAACTGGGCCTCAGCATTGGTCAGAATTTTAAACTGAAATAGAATGAGTGCTCACTTAACCACTGTGGCTGTCCTACCTAAATCTTTGTTTTGCATTTTGAGCTTTTATCTTGATGCAATGCAAATGGGAATGTGCAGATTTTTTTAAATCAGCAAAATATTCCCAGGGAGTGCACAGCACCTCTCCTCTGCCTTGGGCAGCTCTTGTGGGCACACAACACCTCGAACTGAAATAAACGGGCAAGAAATAATTCGGCAGCTCATCCTGGCCTACCGTGGTGCCTTGGACGTCCCTGTGGCCAGGTCTGCGTACGGGAAGCAGGGCCATCCCGCGCTCACCCAGCCTGAGCGCGGCCAGGCTTTCCTGAGTCTGTCTGGCTGGGTTAGGAAGGCCTCACCCGGCCCAGCAAGCCTCTGGGACGCGCGGTGCAGCAGCGGACGGGTGCGGGGCCGGCGCTATCCAAGGCCCCAGGCGTGGCCAATCAGGCCATTGCCGGAGTCTGAAGGGCCAGCCCGCTCCGCTGGGAAAGGCCCGGACCACATGCGCTGACAGCGCGCGGCAGGGCCTCCCTGGCATGGATCTCTCGGTTCTCAGCTTCGGCATGGCTTTAGGAAAAGCTGTGGTGTGGCAGGGGGTGTCAGCAGCCACGACCTCGACCCCAACCTACGGCCTGGGGGTGGGTCGCGGTGAGTGGCCACCCCAGAGCGGCCGGGCGCCCTTTCTCGCCGGCGCGCAGCCCCTTAGGCACACCGGGAGGAGCCCCCCACAATGTTGCCGGGCACCGAGTTAGCCGGGCCTGCAGGCCGAACTACCCTGGCCGCGGTGGAGCCGCCACGGCCGTTTTCCCTGTGCAGCGACGCCCAGGAACTTCCTTGACCCGCAGGCGTCACCCAGGGCCCGGGCAGCCGCCGCAGGTGCCTTCGGGTCAAACCCGGGGCGAACAGCACTTTCTCCAGGGGCCGCCTATTATTACCAACACATCCTTAGCCTCTTGCTCTAGCGGCGGGGACCGGGGAAATAGAGGCGGGAGAGCGCGCGCCGACGCCACCTCGAATCTCTGAGCGCAGAGGCGCAGCATATGGTTTCCAGCTTGGGCGGCTGAATGCATAAGACATCTCCGACCCGGGGGAAGGTGTATGATACATACACCAAACGACCCCGATTCACGGAGACCGCAGGGGCACAAGGCGTTTTTGTTGTTGTTTTTGTTGTTGTTGTTGTTTAGCTGAGTTGCCATTAAAGGTAGGTAGGTCATCAAGCCCTGAGCCGCGCAGTTTATTAACATTTATGGCCCGGGGCGACAGGGCCCTCCCTCGCTGGAGGAGGGTTTTTCAGGCCCAGGTGCAGGGCTGCTGGGGTCTCCAGAGCCAGAGGATTCGCCACGACCCGCGAGGAGGCTTGGTGGGTAGAGTGACCAGGGGCCGCCTTGCGAGCTTCTGCGAAGGACGTCAGCGAGAGAGGTCGGGCGGGCGCGTCCCATGAGGACCCCTCCGTGCGCCCTGGAGGCCGCGGTCAGGGCGGGACGTGCTGCGAGTGTGAGCGAAGCCGCCCAAGTCAATGACCCAGCCTCGCCTCCCAGGGACGCCCACGGCGCGTTACGGAAATGGCCCACAGCCGAGGGCTGGGGTAGATGCCGTGTCTTCCCCTTACCCCTTCAAGAGCAGGCGAGGCAAGGGAGTGGTCACTTGCGGCCGGAGATTTGGGGCGGTGGCCTCGACCCCTCTCGGCCCGCGCTCGGTGTGGGGGGCGCCGGCCGCGGATGCGCCGGGGCGGAGCAGGAGAGGGGCCGCGCGACCGGGCCGCCACTGCGCCATCGGCCACTGGGTGCGGAGGCAGAGTGCTGGCGCTGCTTTCCCCGCAGGGCTGCTGGGGGCGGGGAGGAAGCGAGGCGCCCGGGGGCGGGGGGGGGGGGAGGGCGCGGATCTCCAGTAACAAACCCGGGGCTCCGCTGGGGAGGGGGACAGGGGGCGCTGACGGGTTCCCTTGGCAGCGCGGCGACGCTGGCAGCAGCACCCGGTACCGGTTGCTGGAGGCCGGGCTGCGCAGAGAGCTGTACTCCGTGGCTGCCGCGGCAGCCCGTCTCTTCCTACTTCTGGGCCGGCCTCGTCTTCCTTTCGGTCTTCGTGGGCTCTGGGCCTCTCGGCCAGCCGCTGTTCCGGCACCATTAAGAGAGAGAGAGCGCTATGTTGTCGCCAGGGCCGTTCCCGAGGTTGGCCGCGCGCCCCTAGAGCGAAGGTACCGCAGCACCCGCGCCTCCCGCACCTGGGCCGGGACGCGGCGGCTCCAGGCGCTGCAAAGCCCAGGCTCCCATCCAGGATGAGCAAGGACCCCGTGTGTGTGACACGCGGAGCCACAGGCTTTCGTGGTGACGATTAGGGTGACAACATAAAGGCGTGCTCAACAAAGAGACGTGGATGGCACGGTAAAGCGAGGGTTCTCCCACGTCTCCCCACAGGCACGCACTCAGCCCTGAGAAGGAAGCGTTGTGGCGGACACGAGATGGGTTTCTCATCTGGGAAGGGTGAAGGCGGTGCTCACGCAGGACAGAGCGGCGGCGGTAGATAATTTGCAATCAGGACGATGCTCGCGCCGAAACTAAAAACTACACTGGTTTATTTTTAACATAAGCCCAGCTAGAAAATCAGCGCGGTAATGACAGCCTGCACTGTTGGATCAGGGGAAGGCAAAGCTGATGGAAGGTTGGTCTATTCAGTGCTCATGCCGAGCAGATAGAGAACATTGGCCCTCAATGACTAGTGTCCACTTACCGCTTGAAGTAGGTAAGGTACACTGATATTTTAGTGTTCGTGTTGTTCACCTTCCTCCAGCGTCTTGGATAGCTGCTACATTATTCATTTCCGATTCTATTCTGCTTGCTTCTATTTTTAAAAATAAGCTTTAAAAAAGTCTAGCTTGAATTTAGACTTCAGAAAAGTTGAAACCCCACCCCCACCCCACCCCCATCCCACTGTTAGTATCTTACACTGTTGTTGTGGCACCTTTGTCTTAAAGAATGGGCTGGTGTTGATGCATTGTCATTAACTGAGCTCCACACTACATGTCTCAATTTCCTTTTTGTGTTCTGGGGTCCCACCCAGGATACCACGTTCTGTGCAGTCCTCACATCTCCCTAGACCCTCAGACTTTTCTTGTTTGTGACCTTGAGAGTTTTGAGGATTATTTTTGTGTCTAATTGGAGTGTAGTTCACATAGAATGAAAAGCAAAGATGTCAAGTTCCAGCTGTATGAGTTTTGACCAGATAGCTGATGTCATCCAATTTTGCATAGAAAATATCAAATTTCATATTTAAAATACTGTCAAGCAAATATTGCAGAAATATTTTATAGTTTTTCTCACATAGGAGCAGGCTTCAAAAAAGTTAATGGAACATTGACATTATCCTCTAATTCCGTTTGTCCATGAATTTTTTGAAGGCCTTTCCTATAGATATATTTTACTAACAAATGTTCTCATGAATTTTCAATGCCAAGTTAACGTCTACAATTTTCATTTTCAAAGGATGTTAAAGAACTATTAGCTATCAGCTATTATGTTGACGTAATGATGTTGATCATTTGCTGTGAACAGTCCCTTCCTGTAGATGTACTTGAAGCTCCTGGCTGTTCTCTGTTCTGGGTTGTCTTCTCTGTAGAGAGCATAGTCCAGACATGCTCCCTGAGAAACCAGACAAATTGGGGAGTGACTTGGCCCGGGACGTTCCTGGAGCAGCTTGGCAATTTTAACAACAGTTTCTTTGTTTTTTACTTCTTCATATTGAAGCAGTAATTGCCGCATTCATTCGTGTGCAGCTTTTAAGTGCCGTATTGGTAATTTTGTCGTAGATCATGATTCTCCTAATTGTAAAAAGCTGTTCCGCATTTCCTTAAATCCTTGAGAACCTGACTCACTGTATACTCTGCAATGACGTGATGGCAAGTGATGTTCACAAACTTAGAACTGGTGCTTAATGATGATAACTAAGAAAGTGTTGGTTTTTTTTTTAAGATTTATTTATTTATTTTAAAGGCAGAGTTACAGAGAGGCAGAGAGAGAGAGTGAGTCTTCTATCCACTGGCTCACTCCCCAAATAGCCACAACAGCTAGAGCTGTGTCAATCCGAAGAGGAGCCTCCTCTGCGTGTCCCACGTGGTACAGAGGCCCAAGGACTTGGGCCATCTTCTGCTGCTTTCCCAGGCCACAGCAGAGAGCTGGATTGGAAGTGGAGCAGCCAGGACTGCCACCCCTATGGGATGCCGGCACTGCAGGCCACAGCGCCAGCCCCCAGAAGCAGTGGTCTTAACATCACTGTGAATGCTGATCCTATAAGCCAGGACTCAGGGCAGACACAGTTTAAGCTTGTGTGTAAAGCAGTGAATTAATAGAATCTGCTCTCCCCTCCATTTCTGTGGAGTTTCCAACTAGCAGGCAGAGTGGATCACATTTTTATGGCTGGTAATACAGGTCAGTGGACAACAGAGATAAGATAAAATTTAAGGCTGTATTCCTCACCCATATTCATGCAATCACATTTTTTTTTAAATCTCAAACCTGCTCAGTGGGGTAGAGACCTTGTGGTCAGGTCAGAGGCTGCTTTGGGCAGTGCTTCTTTGGGCTGCCTTTTACATGGTTTGGGCTACCATAGCCACGTTCACACCGACACAGTTCTGGCCCATGTTATGCTTATCTTTCCCAATTCACAGCACAAACTGAGCCATGGAAGGTGAAAGCCTGTTCAAAGGTGTGGGTAGCAGCCAGCAGCTGGTTTCCACTCTTCCACCATGAAATAAGAGGTTGCAAAAATCTGTGATTTAGCATTAAATATGTTTTCCATACATTCTAAAATAATCTCCATTCCTACACATATTAAATAATATGAGCAAATGATCATGTTGGGGAGGGAGAGAAAATGAAATTTTTGAGCAGTAATTTCTTTCTAATAAAGTCTACTTTTAACTGTAGCTAAGAAAAGACATAATGGTAAACTTTTTATCATGTGTGACATTTGAAGATTATTTGAATTTGAGTAAGTTACCTAAGTATCAGAAAGGTTGTTAGCAACAAATCCTGCATTCTCTCTGCATGCTTGCAAACCATATTTCAACAGCTCTGACTTGCTGGCCGGGAGCTCAGCTGAGCAGAGCCTGACATAGCTGTAGTCACGGGTGCCCTGAGTTGGGCAGTAGTGACTACAAATGGGCTCTGAAAGCAGATGGCCAGGCCCATCTCTGCTGCCAGCACCGGCCGCCAGTGACCTTCAGCATTTTGCTGAACGTGTCTGGGCTCCAGTCCCTCAGCTTTAAGACAGGGATAATAATAACACTGACTTTAAGAAGTTATTGTGAGCACCAAATGAGATGTTCTCATACCACTCAGAATAGGAAGCACACAGGCAGCACTCGGAAAGTCATAGCCAGCATTGCCATTTTATTGTGTATTAAGTATATGCTGTATAATGCTAGTGTATATTATGCTGGTTTTATTTTTGTTTTTAATATTTATTTATTTAAAGGCAGAGGCAGAGAGAGGTCTTCCATCTGCTGGTTCACTCCCCAAACGGCTGTAACGGCCGGAGCTGTGCTGATCCGAAGCCAGGAGCCAGGAACGTCTTCCGGGTCTCCCACACGGGTGCAGGGGCCCAAGCAATGGGGCCATCTTCTGCTTTCCCAGGCCAAAGCAGAGAGCTGGATTGGAAGCGGAACAACTGGGTCTCAAACTGGCACCGTCCCCTATATGCTGGGTTTTTAGTAATGTAGAATAACCAATGCATTACTACACAGAGCACAAAAATCAACCCGCAGCATTGAACCCTGTTTGACCTATCCATTTCCTTTCAGGAGCTTATCTCTGGCTGATACTATTCATAACATTGTTTCAAATGCTGTTGATGTTGCTTATTGCAAAGGGGGCCATGGACAAATGTAGAGATGTAGCTCCTGGGGAAACTACCCCAGCCCCAGGTGGAGAGGCAGTGTCAGATTCCATCAGGATCCCCCAACACAGGGGCAACTGCAGATCATCCTCCCACAGTCCCTGAGCTTCGACCCGGTGTCAGGCAGGCGCTGTCCAGAGCTGACCGTTCAGACAAAGCCCAGGCACTGCTCTCAAGAAGCTTGCGGTGCATTGGAAGAAGATCCACAGGGCAACGTCCATGAGCACACCCGGGACAAAATGCAACGCAAACATACGGGACATCCAGCCCAAACTAGAGAGCCCCCCGGAAGGATCCCAAGTTAACTCAGGTGTCATGGAAAACTGGCACTGATCCAGGCGAGATCTAAGGAAGCTGAAGCTGAGAGCAGGCTGTGCACAGAGAAGAGAGGTCTAGGTTCCAGAGACAGAAGAGGCAAATCCTGGTCACCAGGTACAGGTGGGGATGGGGGAGAGAGCGATGGAAGCCCCCAGGTTTCTGTCTGGGGGTCTTCACTGAGTGGCAATCTGAAGAAAAGCAGGTTTGGAGAGGAAAGGTTTTATTTGATCTTGGATACAAGGGTTTGAGGGTCCAGGGAACGTGCAGGTGGAAATGTCCAGATGATAGACAGATGCCAGGTTCTAATGTGGGAGGGGCTGTAGGGAGGGGGCTGCTGGGAGCTCACGCCCACAGCTGTGTGAATGAGGGTCAGGAATCCAAAGAAGGGGCAGAGCCACGTGGCAGTGGGCGTCCGTTGTGGTCATATGCACGCACCAGTTCTGTGACAAACACTGGATCCAGAGGCGAGAGCCAAGAATTTTGTGTGAAGCCAGCCTACGTCAGGAGAGAAATCCCTGCCACACGAGAAAAGACGTACAAAGGGACTTCAAAACGTCCGTGGTAAGAAGGGATTAAAAGATAATGTCATCTTAGTGCTGGAAAGTTCTGAAATCCGTTCAAAGGAAAAAACAAAATGCAATGGAAAAAAAAAATCACGTTTCCCTGAACTTTTTGAAGACCTGCCCATATGGTAGGAAGAGGGCGGCACCTGACTTGTAACCCTGGTTAAAACCCGCCAGGAGGTTCTCTAGGACATCCCACCAGATACAACCCCACTGCACCCCTTTCAGCTCAGGATAATTTCCTGTGGAAAAAGACTCATGCTTTTTGTCAGTGGGAAAACTCAGAGAAAAAAGTATTCACTCTGCTGGAAGTTGTGCTACAGACACAGCTGACCCAGATTTCAACCCTAAAATAAGGCCTATACAGAATTATAGCGACGTCCCTCATTCAGCTGAATACATTTAACCATTTTACAAATTTCTCAAGGGGCTGATGTTGTGGCACAGCAGATAAAGCTGCCACCTGTAGCGCCGGCATCCTAGATGAGCCTTGGTCCAGAGTCCCTCCCTGCTAATGCATCTGGGAAAGCAGTGGAGGATGGGCCAAGTGTTTGGGCTCCTGCATCCGTGTGGAAGACCTGGATGGAGTTTCAGGCTCCTGAGTTCAGTCTGGCCCAACCCTGGCCAGGGTGGCCATTTTGGGGGAGTGAACCAGCAGATAGAAGATCTCTCTCTCTCAATCCTCTCTGTACCTCTGCCTTTCAAAAAGCTTTTACATTTCTCAGGAAGTTTTAATACTTGTGTAAATGGATTGTCATACATATCTTTCACTCCTGCAAATTCATTTGCTTATTCTTCTGGGCACACTAATAACAAACTTGAAGCTCTAATACCTGTGAACAGAGAAATCACTCTGTCTGAATCAAAGAGCCTGATTGGTTGGAGTGGGTGTTGAGGGTGAGGTGCCTGGTAGGAGTGTACAGGAGGCAGTGTGGCTGGAAAGGTGAGAGCCTGGGTATCGGAGTGAGCCTGGACAGGAAGCTGCCAGGCTTGACCTCTTGCTAGCCATATGACCTTGGACAAGATTATATCCCTAGACTCAGTTTTCTCCTTTAGAAATGAGACATAACACAAGTACTTGTGTGTTAGGAAAATTGTTATGTAATTCATATAATATCCTTCATGTCGTACTTGCCACATAGTAAGTCACAATGAATTTGTCTACTACTGATAAGTCACTCACCTATCTTGGTGCCAGGGCTTTTTTCACAGTAAGTTGTTAGGCTCAAGTTATTTACTTTTTTTTTTTTTTTAATTTATTTGACAGGTAGAGATATAGATAGTGAGAGAGTGAGACAGAGAGAAAGGTCTTCCTTCCGTTGGTTCACCCCCCAAGTGGCCACTACAGCCGGAGCTACGCTGATCCGAAGCCAGGAGCCAGGTGCTTCCTCCTGGTCTCCCACATGGGTGCAGCAACCCAAGCACCTGGGCCATCCTCCACTGCCCTCCCGGGCCACAGCAGAGAGCTGGACTGGAAGAGGAGCAACCGGGACTAGAACCTGGCGCCCATATGGGATGCCGGCACCACAGGCGGAGGATTAACCAAGTGAGCCACAGCGCCAGCGCGTTATTTACTTCTTAAAATCTGTCTTGTTTCAATAAGCTGTCCCAGGATTTCCTGCTGTCCATAGAATTATACCTGCATTTAAAATAAATAATAGGGGCCAGTGCTGTGGCATAGTGCATAGAGCCACCTCCTGCAGTGTCGGCATCCCATATGGGCGCTGGTTCGAGTCCCAGCTGCTCTACTTCCAATCCAGCTCTCTGCTATGGCCTGGGAAAGCAGTAGAAGATGGCCCAAGTCCTTGGGCCCCCACACCCACCTGGAAGACCCAGAAGAAGCTCCTGGCTCCTGGCTTCAGATTGGTGCAGCTCTAGCCATTGTGGCTATTTGGGGAGTGAACCAGAGGATAAAAGACCTCTGTCTCTCCTTCTCTCTCTGTGTACCTCTTTCAAATAAATAAATAATTTTTAAAAAATATAATAAGATAAGGGATAATACAAGATATAGCATTACCTATTTTGGGGACTGTGAATTTCTTTTTTCAGTTTTATTTATTTGAGAGAGAGAAACTCCTATCCACTGGTTCACTCTCCAACGCCTAGATTTGCCCTTGGCAAGGCTGGGTCTGAAGCCAAGAGCTGAAAGCACAATCCAGGTCTCCCAAGTAGGTGGCAGGAACCCAGCCAGTGGAGCCATTGCTCGCTGTCTCCTAAGGTCTACATTAGCAGAAAGCTGGAGTCAGGAGCCAGAGCTGGGTATTGAACCCAGGTAACCTGATGTGGGACACAAACCCAAGCTGCATCTTAACCGCTGGGCCACATGGCCACCCCGGGACTGTGATTTTTACATCAGTAAAAACAAATGTAAAATTTGGGGTGTCGTTTCATCACTAATCTTGAGACCTCTCTCTGTACTTCTGAACTACGATGGCAGCAGCAACACAAAGCTTTTTTCCTTTCAGACACAGGCAGCTTTTCTGGTGTTAGATTCAGCAGGCTGCAGGCTTGTGTGAAAGGGGCCTGCGAGGAATCCCCCCGCCACTGTGGGAAGAAGGCCGGGCAGAGTGAGGTGGCGGAGCGCTCTGGGATCCGATCAGGAGGAAAGGCTGCCGCTTTGATTGCGCTGAAGTGAGCGCACTCCAAATCAGCTCAAAAGCAAGCACGCTGCTGTGGCCAGGGAGTGAGTGCAGTGGAGGATGGCCCAAGTGCTTGGGCCCTGCACCCCATGGGAGACCAGGAAAAGCACCTGGCTCCTGGCTCCTGCCATCGGATCAGCGCGGTACGCCGACTGCGGCGGCCATTGGAGGGTGAACCAACGGCAAAAGGAAGACCTTTCTCTCTGTCTCTCTCTCTCACTGTCCACTCTGCCTGTCAAAAAAAAAAAAAAGGCACAGGGTTCCATTTGGTTTCTAACAAGCGGTCACACTGAAGTGAGCAGAAAGTTTGTGCTTGGCGTTCACGGCAGCGGGCCAACAGCCCTGCTGACTCTGTGCCCAGAAGAGAAGCGATCTGGCCACCAGGAACTCGGAGGGGACGGTGCCGGGGCCTGCTCCACTCACCATGGGGAGCCCGAGCTTGGCAGCCTGCGTGGGCTCAGGAGAGACTCAGGACACGTGGTCTGGGCTTTTTCTCGGGCTCTTGGGCATCAATATGTCTCGAAGGGCCTGGAAGGGAGCAGCAGCTCCTGCTCACTTGTGAGGCTTCGCTGTGACTTCATTAAGGACAGAGGTCCAGCATGGGGAGCAAGTGCACAGTTGTCGCTCCCCCTCTTCGTGGAGGAACGACACTAAACCCTGCCTAGGCTTCATATCCGAGTCACGGCACCATTATGTCGCTCCCCCTCTTCGTGGAGGAACGACACTAAGCCCTGCCTAGGCTTCACATCCGAGTCACGGCACCATTATGTCGCTCCCCCTCTTCGTGGAGGAGCAACACAGGACCCTGCACTGTTCTTTCGTCTGCTCGGCCCTCCCCGGGTTTGCTGCTGGTTCTTCCCGGGTTGGCTACTATCCCTTCCACCTCCGTGGAAGGGCAGTTCCCCCTGGCCACATTCCCCACTTCCGCAGGGGAGCGGCACACCACCGGCCGGCTCTCTCGGGGGCTGCACAGGTGTTCCCCTTAGATGTTCCCCTTAGATGTTCCTGGTGCATGCCGTCTCTCTCCTTTATAGTCCTCCTTTGCCAATCCCAAATCGGCTGCCCACACGCCGAGTACGCTGCTCTCCTCCAATCAGGAGCAAGTCCCACAGTTTATTGGTTGAACTGGAGGCAGCTGTGTAGAAGCTGTTTTTCTCCTCTCCCAGCGCCATATTGTGGGGGAGTAGATGCATAGAACAAGTCTTAATTCCAGTAACTTAGTCTAAGTCCGGGTTGCTCCCCACACACAGTGACTCCTGTTATTGATTTAACAATTGACACTCTTATTTATGACAACAGTGATCACCCAAGGCTCCTTACTTGAGCTGCCATGGCTATGGAAGCCTTTTGAGTTCACAAACTCCTTCAGTTTTCAGACAGGGCCATATGCAAAGTGGAAGTTCTCTCCTCCCTTCAGAGAAAAGTACATCCTTCTTTGATGGCCTGTTCTTTCCACCAGGATCTCACTTACAGAGATCTTTCATGCAGAACAGTTCTTGCCACTATGTCTTGGCTTTCCATGCCTGAAATGCTCTCATGGTGTTTTTAGTCAAGCCTTAGGGGCTGATTCTGAGGTCAGAGTACTGTTTATGGTGTTTGTCATTCTATGAGTCTGCTATGTGGACTGCTTCCCATGTTGGAACTTTCTCTCCTTTGTAATTCTTGGTCTTATTTATGTGATCCCTTTAGCTGATGGTCCTATGTATATGATCAATTGCATACTTAATATGATCACTTTATCACATAAGATCTGCCCATCTCTTATACTCTAAGATTTCTACTAGCCATGACAGTCCAAGTGGAATTTTTACCTCTTAAATTCAACTTGAAGTAATGTATACTAATTTTCCCTAGGCAGTCTCCAAGGAGTCAGTCTGTGAAGTACTGGGAAATGCACATTGAAAAGTGTCAGTAGGGCAGACACAGTGGAAAATCAGATGACACCTTTTCCCTCAATTTAAGAACTTGTATTTTCCCTAAATTATATGGCTTTTTATAAAATCTAATCTGCATTGTAGTTGCTGCCAGGTATGTCATTATTTGATTTGAAAGAAAAATGAAAAGATCAGAGAATCAAATCTAGAAAAACATACTTAGTCTTAGACGCAAAAGTCAAACCAACACATGGCAAATTGGCTCCTTGCCTGCAGAAGCCCAGTAGATAGACCACTGCAGCAGAACGCAGTCAGCTGTAATGGGGGCAGCTAGCTACTGGCTCTCATCACACAGCTGGTCTATCCAGCATGGTGTCTGTCTCACGGTGTTGCCTCTCAGGATTGTGCCTTCCCAAAGTCTCCATCGAAGGATCCGGCTCAGGATTAGTGGAGTACAGGTCACAGCTGAACATAGTCCACATGGGATAAAAATAGACAGTTGTCTCAAGGCTATGCAGTCAGTCACCCAGAGTGCTTCCTACAGGGGCTGCTCAGTAACAGTCTCTTAGCTCCCAAGGGTGGGTACAAGAATGCAAGGCTCAGGAAAACAGGCACTGCTGGATGTGTTGCAGTTTGTAAGCTAAACATGGGGCCATTTCAAGGGGGAAGCAATGTGTCTGCTCATGTACACATCCTGTTTCATATTGGTTGAGGTACTGACCTCCCTGTGGGATGTCAGGGTTGATGTGAAGAATAAATGGTGATGTTGTTTGTGAGAATTAAGTGAGATAAGCTAGTAAACTTGGAACTTTGCCTATTATATAGTGTTTTTATATTTTAAGCCAAAATATAGAAAGTATCTGAAGTAGAGATATTAAGAAAAGTGAACAGATGCAGTTTAAATAGTCTCTTTGGGGAGAAAGGCAGATGTCTTGTATTCTGAGATCTTCTCATCTTTTATTTACCATTCCTGTGAGAACTGTTAATTAGAAATAGAGTAATGGAGCCAGCATGGTGGCACAGCAGGTTAAACCAACTCTCTTAGGACACTGGCATCCCATATCAGAGCAGTGGTTCTTATCCTGGCTGCACAACTTCCCATCCAGCTCCCTGCTAATGTGCCTGGGAAAGTAACAGATAATTGCCCAAGTACTTAGGCCCCTGCCACCTATATGAGAGACTTGGATGGAGCTCCTGGCTCCAGGCTTTGACTTGGCCCAGCCCCTGCCACTGTGGCCATCTAGGGAGAGAACCAGAGGATGGTAGATTCTCTCTCTCCCTCTCTCTCTCTCTCCTTCTCCCTATCTATAGCTCCCTCTCCATCACTCTGCCTTTCAAATAAATAAAATAAACCTTATCTCTTAGAGACTTATACTGATGTGTTTGTGGCTGAAGTTCCGTAATATCTGGGTTGGTTTAAAATTAACACAGGAATAGGGCTAGAGAATGAGCGAGCATATGAATGAAACAAGTTGGTCATGTGCTGACAATTGTTGAAGCTGGGCCATAGATGCATGCCATTTTATACTCTTCTCTCTATTTCTGTACCTGATCAAACACGTGCTGAAATGTAAAATCATAATAATAAAGTCAGAATTTGTAGCTACTGTCTGCTCCAGTGTATAAATTATCTGGTGGGGGAGTGAATGCCCAATTTTCTTTTCAAGCCAGGAGAGCATGCATTTCCATCAACCTGTTGCAGAAATCATGTTGCTACGGCAACTCTTCACTAAGCTAAATGGCTATGGAGTCAAAATGGCGGTAAATTCCCCCCACCCAACCCCCAGGAGAAGATTAGAGAGAAAAAACCATCTCAGAGAGAGAACCCAAATGCCTGCAACTGCCAGGAGTCAGGAACTCAATCCAGGTCTCCTGTGTGGGCGGCAGGAACCCAAGTACGTAAGTCATTCCTGCTGCCTCCCAGGATCTGCCTTAGCAGGAAGCTGGAGTCTGGAGCTGAGATGAAAGTGTCCCCAGTGCTAGGCAAGATGGCTGCCTGGCCCTTCCAGTTTCCAGCCAGCAGTCCTAGAGGGGAAGAGCCGCTGGGCCAGACTCCTGGAGGAAGCACTGAAGCTGGGGTTCTCCCTCTGCGCACTCAGGTGGGACAGCTGCAGGGCCAGCGTGGGACCCCTTTCTCGGGATGACAGCCCATCAGCAAACATCTGTTTCTTTCCTTTTATGCCCTTCCCAACATGTGCAACTGATCACTAACAAGAAACGAGGCCCAGGCCCTACTTCCTGCACGTGGCACTTGGCTTCCTTGGAGGCCCACTAGGCCTCTATAGAAGCACAATAAAACCATCATTAAGTCCGTCCCCTACCTGCCAAGAGACCCTTAAATCATCCATCTGGTGATTCTGACAGCGCTGGGAAGGTAGAGGGACCCCGAGATCCCACAGCTTGGAGCCGGACTGCCAGGCTTTGCTCGTGAGAGGGGTCGGCTGTGGTCTCTACTTCTTGGCCTATTGGCTGTGTCATCCAGGGCCAGGGTGTAGCCTTTGTGTGTACATTCCCATTTTTAAAGAAACAATGGTTCCCTCCAAGTTGTGATGAGAAAGAACCAAGGTGAAAGAAGAAGAAAGCCTTGGAGAATGCATGGGGGTTTGGAGCTACCCGTGGGAATGGAGTGGGGTGGGGGGATGGAGTTACAGAGCCGCCTAAGTGATCTGAGTGATTGCTTCCCCTACCCCCCACCGCCATGTATCCCCTTTCTTTTAAAAAATCCCACAAACCTTCCTGAGATCCGTGTTGGAGACCGTCTAATCACATTTTCAACCATACTCCATTTTTCATTTTCTGGGTGATGTCAGGGAGCTCGTAGAGTAGCGTGTGGGTGCAGTCCCCCACCAAGGCCCCAGGCAGCACCTGTTGCACTGTGGGCAGAGCTGTCCTCCTCCAGGCCCCCTCCAGCGTGGAAGGCCACAGAACACCAGCGCTCTGTTGTTAGAGTTGCCCACACAGGACACACCAGAAAGGTGGCAACTTGGAATTACATCTCCTCAGTCAGGGGGGTGTCTTGGTTAGGGGAGTAATGAAATGTTTATTTTGTCCAAGTCAGCATGCAGGGCCTTTTGTTTGCTTGGGTTTGTTTGCTCGCTTCTACGTTTTGCTTTAGTACCGGCTACACAAAGCCCCTAACATCTTGCTTGGCTTGGGGATTCACAACATGTTTAAAGTGACAGCAAGTCTGTGCTGGCGTGTATTTTAATACATCTCAGTGGCTGGGAGCCGGCTGTCTTCCGTGAGGCCGCTTCTGTTCTCTGGTTTTTATTATTTCAGGTAGAAATGCTGACAAATGTTAACAGTCCTTATATAAAGCTGTTTTTTTTTTTCTTTTAAAGTCTTAAAGACAGTAATACAAAATCCTGTCCTTGGTTTTCAAATGCTCAGTGCTTGTCAGCCCAGTGAATGGCATGCTAATTGATGGGGCAGTTTTCCTTTGCTTGCCATAGTGCTGGGACCTCTCTCCTCCTGAGTTCTCAAGGGCTGGGCACCCCTGAGGAGACAGCAGCAGCAGGGAGGAGCCTGGGTGCTGGGGAGAAAGGAGAATGGAGGTGCAATCTCAGGAGGATCCCATGGGATCCTGGGAACCACTGCAGGTTCCAGAACAGAGTGCCCCTGCGAGACCTTTGAAGACCCATCCATCTTGTGGCCACCTTCTGCTTACTTTGCTAGTCTATAACTGTCAGATCGGATCATAAAGCAATCTGCTTGATGGCTGAGCAGCTGAGTGTCCCCGATGGGGCTCAGACCCACTAAATCCTAGACGTGTCAGGGTAGACAAAGGAACTCACCCACTGTGAACACACTCAACGCAATGTCTTTCAAGATGGCCGTGGAACATCTTCCTCGTTGCTAGGGAAATTGTACTAAGAGAATTTGTTGTAAAGGAATTAGAGAGCTGTGTGATAGGGATCCTTCTCTCGTAGTCACATTTTCTGCCATCCTAAGACATAGGGGAAAAGCAGAACTTCAGGCAACATTTTGAAAACTTATCTACAAAGAAATCGATGAAGTCTTTGCACAAGAGAACGTGGGCTGCAATCAGAAAATATCTTTGTCGGTGTGGAAAGGACCCTGATGCCCCGGGAACATTTCCCAGCCTGCTGGCTTGGGGGAAGAAGCAGTGTCCAAGCAGCAGACACAATTTCGCATGTCACTCACTCAGCCAGCGCTCCATCTGCCCTGCCCTCGGGTTCCCAGATTCCTCCCAAACACTTCAGGGACAACAGGGAAGAGGGTGTGGAGAGAGTGTGACATCCATCCTGGTTCCCACGCCATTGGTCATGAGACCAGGGCAGAGCAGGAGGCAGCAAGTGGCCAGAGGAGGAGGAAGCTTCCTAGTAAAGATACCACCCCTGCCATGGCCTTGAGATTACTCTGTTGGTCTCTACGTTCCTTAGAAATGTTAGTGAAGCAGCTTAGTTCTGTTTTTTTGTTGTTTTTGTTGTTGTTGTTGTTTGTTTTTTAAGATTTATTTATTTGAAAGGCAGAGTTATAGAGCGGCAGAGGCAGAAAGAGCAAAAGGTCTTCCATCCACTGGTTCACTCCCCAAATGGCTGAAACGGCTGGAGCTGGGCCAATCCGAAGTCAGGAGCCAGGAGCTTCTTCCAGGTCTCCCATGTGGACGCAGTGGCCCAGGCACCTGCACTATCTTCCACTGCTTTCCCCTGCCATAGCAGAGAGCTGGATCAGAAGTGGAGCAGCTGGGACTAGAACCAGGCCCAGGAATGCTGGTGCCACAGGCTGCAGCTTTGCTCACTACACCATAGCAGCAGCCTCAAACAGCTTAGTTTTAATCCTTTTCTTTTTACCAGGAGAGACTCCAGCATCGTTTAGTCATTCCTTGTCTAGTTTCATGCAAGGGCTTTGCAGTCAGACTTGGGATCTGGGTCCCAGGTATTGTTTTCTCTAGCCGTGTGACTGAGGGCTAGTCACTAAGCCTCAGTTTTTTCAACTGTAAAATGGGAATGATCCAGGCCGGCACTGTAGCAAAGTAGGTCGAGCCTCTGCCTGCAGCCCAGGACCCCATATGGGCTCCAGTTCGAGTCCTGGCTGCTCCTCTTCCAATCCCGCTTTCTGCTATAACCTGGGAAAGCAGTGGAAGATGGCCCAAGTGCTTGCACCTCTGTACCCACATAGGAGACCCAGAAGAAGCTCCTGGCTCCTGGCTCCAGATCTGGCTGTTGCAACTATTTGAGGAATGAACCAGCAGATGAAAGACCTTTCTCTCTGTCTCTCCCTCTGTCTGTCTGTAACTCTGCCTCTCAAATGAATAAATCTTTTTTTAAAAAAATTTTTTAAATGGAATGATGATCATAGCACCTCTAGGCCAAGGGGTGTCCTCCAGCCTAAACTAATGGACCCCATGTAAAAGGCTTATCACAGTGCCTGACCTAGCACACGCCTTCCATCATTTTTTTGGGTGCAATTGTAACTGATGCAAAATTGTGGCTGTTCCTGCTAGGGTCCCTCACGCTGGGACTTGACTGTGAGTCCATGGGGACAAGGCCAGAGAACAATGGGAGCCTCCGACACCCAGTGCCACCTTCCCCTGTTGACACGGTCTTTTGCCTGTCCCCAGTGGCTGAAAGGTATGCTGGGGTCTCTCTTTGCATTTTTCTTTGTACCACTTAAGCTTTTTGGAAAGCTTTAAAATATAAATCTGTACGGGCTTGCTTTTGTGTACTTAGCTTTGCTTTGTTTTGACCTCTGCTCCATCAATTAGTTCTCATTCCTCACCTTGAGAGCTGCCCCCACCCCTGGAAACAGATCCACTCAACCCCACTGCTTCTCTCAGGAGCGTGTGTAACCCGGGCCTGCACTTGCCGGCTGGCCCCCAGAGCCTGCAAAGCCTGCTCTGGCCACTCTGCTGCCTGTCAAGGACCTTCATGCTGGTGGAAGGACTCCTAAGACTATTTTAAATACTTCAAAAAGCCTCCCAGAAATCATAGATAGGCCAGCTGCAAGAGTTGCCCTGGTGAATTAAAATGTCACGAACTTGCCATTTTTCTGGAAGTACGTCAACTCTTTCGGGCAGTCCCTGTCCCTCTTGCTGGTCACATGCTCTGAGCATCTAACAAAAATGGAAAACCAATTAATTCTGACTTCCTTTTTCCTCGATGGGAACTAGAAATAATTAAAAGAGTTATTGATTTCAGAAAGCTGACGTGGGACGGGCAATTGACCTAGATGCCGCTTCAGACACTGACACCCCAGATCCAAGTATTTGGAGTTAAGTCCCAGTCCCACTCCTATTGTCAGCTTCATGCTAATGTAGACCTTGGGAGGCAGCAGGTGATGGCTCAGGAAAATGGGTCCCTGTCACCTACACGGGAGACGTGGGTTAAGCTCCCAGCTCCCAGCTGCAGTCCAAACCCAGCCCTGGCTATTGGGAACACTTGGAAAGTGAACTGGCAGATGGGAGCTCACTCTCTGTCTCTCTGTGTGTGTCTCTCACAATCTCACTGCCATTCAATTTTTAAATTTAAAGCTAATGGGGCCAGTGCTGTAGCATAGTGGGTAAAGCTGTCCCCTGCAGTGCCAGCATCCCATATAGGCACCAATTCTAGTCCCAGCTGCTCCACTTCTGATCCAGCTCTCTGCTGTGGCCTGGGAAAGCAGTAGAAGATGGCCCAAGTCCTTGGGCCTCTGCGCCCACGGAGAGACCCAGAAGAAGCTCGAAGCTCCTGGCTCTTGGCTTTGGTTTGGCCCTGCTTCAGCTGTTGGTGGCCAGTTAGGGAGTGAACCAGAAGATGGAAGACCTCTCTTGCTCTCTCTGCCTCTGTCTCTGTATCTCTGCCTTTCAAATAAATAAATAAATAAATATTTAAAAAATAAAGTTAAAGAAAGTATAGGTAGGGAGGAATCTCTCCCAAGTGAGCTCCCTCATCCTTTAAAAGATACAAGGATGTTTTTTTTTCTCTCTCTCTGTATGGATTTTTTTAAATTTTTGAGATAACTTTTTTGAAACATTATTTTTTCAAAAGGCAGAGTTACAGAAAAGCAGAGGCAGGGGGAGAGAGAGAGGTCTTCCATCTGTTGGTTCACTCCCCAAATGGCCATAATGGCTAGAGCTGTGCTGATCTGAAACCAGGAGCCTGGAGCTTCTTCCAGGTCTCCCACATGGGTGCAGGGGCCTAAGGACTTGGGCCATCCTCTACTGCTTTCCCAGGCCATAGCAGAGAGCTGGATCAGAAGTGGAGCTGCCAGGACTCAAATCGATGCCCATATGGCATACTAGCAGTGCAGATGGCGGCTTTACCTGCTAGCCACAGCCCCAGCCTCGAGATTTTTAATTTACATCATAGTCAAAGGTTTGATGTACCACTAAATAAAGAGTTCAACAAGTCAAAAGTAAAGACCAGAGTTCAACAGGAATAGGCAAGGGGTTCAAAATTTCTTAAACGTGTCTGCCTGGGGAGAATGCTATGGTAGCATTAATAGACAACAGCATTTTAATTATGAGTTTCATATATTTGTATTACAAAACCCAGCAATTTTAGCAATAAACTATGGTGATTACACAAAGCATTTTTAGGAATAATAAACCTCAGCTGAATATACTCATGAACCACACTAAGACTCAATTTCAGGGCAGTGCTGTAGCATAGTCGGTCAAGCCGCCGCCTGCAGTGCCAGCCTGGGAAAACAGTAGAGGATGGTCCAAGTCCTTGGGCCCCTGCACCCACGTGGGAACCTGGAAGAAGCTCCTGGCTCCTGACTTCGGATTGACACAGCTCCGGCTATTGAAGCCATTTGGGGAGTGAACCAGCAGATGGAAGACCTCTCTCTCTCTTTCTCTGCCTATGCTTCTCTGAAACTCTGCCTTTCAAATAAACAACTCTTTTTTAAAAAGTTACCTCAAAAATTAAATAATAATCTGTACAGAGATCCTTTGAAAGGATGAGGGAGCTCCTCTATTAGGAGGGATTCCTCCCTACCTATGCTTTAGTTAACGTAATTTTTTTAAAAGATTTATTCCCTGGGGAGTGAATCAGCAGATGGAAGACATCCCCCGCCTTTCTGTTACTCTGATTTTAAATAAAATTTTTTAAAAGACAATTTCAGCTCTCATTAGTCACATCAAGTAATATAGATGAGTTGACTAATTTAAAATGTATTAAATGTAAATTGATTTTGCATTGTCGGAAATAGCGAGAGGCTTTCTGTAGGGGCTGTCATGAACCTTGCCTGGCTCCTGCCCCATACGTTTCTCATCACGGACGCTTTACACAGCGTTTCTATTTTCATTGTGTGTTATCTTGGCTGCCTGAAGGGCAGTAGCTGTGCTTTGCTATTCACCAATCTTGGACTTGTCTGTCCGATACCAGCCAGGGTCCAGGCTGGGTAGAGCCTGGGCAGCCTGGAATAGCTATCCCAGTTTCCAGGGGCAGCTGTGTCATTTCCAAGGTCTTTGTCCCACCAGAGCCAGCAAATTCAGGTAAGTTGCAGTTTGTTGCACAATGTGAGTGAAGATTTGTTAAATGCGTCTTTATTCCACCTTTGACCGGCTCATGAAGCACAGACTCTAAGTTTCCCTGGGCCCACAGTAAGGGATCTGTGAAGCTATCTCAGATTTTTTTTTTTTTTTTTTTTTTTTTTTTGTACGCAGGTGCAGGGCCCAAGCACTTGGACCATCCTCCACTGCACCCCCGGGCCACAGCAGAGAGCTGGACTGGAAGAGGAGCAACCGGGACAGAATCTGGCGCCCCAACTGGGACTAGAACCCGGGGTGCCGGCGCTGCAGGCGGAGGATCAGCCTAGTGAGCCGTGGCGCCGGCCTGATTTCTTTACATTATCACAGGCATCCTAGGAGCTTGCATTCTGTAGAGTACGTGAAATCTGCCCCAGATCAATATGAAAAAAAAAAAATGAAAGTACAACTAGATGGCACAGCAAGCAGTGTTCAAGGTGGCCTGGGAGATGCACCGAGATGGGGAAGAAACAAGTGTCGTGTGAGCAAGAGAAGCAGCATGTGCAAAGGCCTGGAGGCAGGTGGCACTGGAGAATAGGCTATGTTACACAAGCAGAGCAGTGTGGGAACAGCGGGGGAGGAGCTGCGGCCCCGTTGGATCTGCCTCAGGTCTCAGGGCAGGGGCCTGCGCTGTGGCATATCAGGTAAAGACACTGCCTGCAATGTCCAATATGGATACCAGTTCAAGTCAGGACTGATCCAGCTCCCTGCTGTGGCCTGGGAAAGCAGTAGAAGATGGCCCAAGTGCTTGGGCCCCTGTAATCATGTGGAAGACCCAGCTTCAGATCAGCCCAGCTTTGGCCATTGTGGCCATTTGGAGAGTGAACCAGCAGATCGAAGACCTCTCTCTTTCTCCCCCTGCCTCTGCTTCTCTGTAACTCTGCCTTTCAAATAAATAAATCTAAAAAACAAAACAAACAAACAAAAAAACCTCAGGGCAACGTTTAAGGAGGGGCAGGGCCATCCCCAGGAACACCTCTTTTACCCAGTTTTTTTCAAGTTATAGTTGCTCTTATAGTCCATACCTATGTCATACCCTGCTTTTCTTGTATTTGTAACAGCACCAACATTTCTCTGTTCTTCATTAGAACCATTTTTAATTGCAAAATGGTCATTCAGCCATTCCTTGTAATTGAATATTTGGATTATTTTTATAAGTTAGAGTAGTGCAAAAAACTTTGCAAATAACACTCTTCCTCCTGTTTAAAAAATAGTTCTGGGTTAGGATGTTTCTAGACGGCATGCCAGTCATAAGGGACAATGTTAATTTCCTTGACTATTTGATGGGGAAAAAATCATTATCTTCTCGTTTCAGTTTACGTTCCTTCAATGACTAGTAAAATTTAATAGGCCTCCATATTTTTCAACAAGTATTCTCAGGGCAACAGATAAAGCTATAAAGTAATTTAGTGAAGAGATAAAGGCAATATCAATTTGCTATTTTACAGTCAAGTAAATTTGTGGCATATGCAGTCCAGTGAAACAATTTTAGACTAAGCTCAAGTACTTTCATAAAGCTCTATTGTTATTTAAAAATCAATGAGTGTTCTGAAGGCTAAATAAACTTTTCTTCAGAGGGAAGGCATTCAGACAAGCTAAGCACATGCTATGCAGGACGTGTAGGATGGGGAGCTATCTGGCTTGGACAGGAGAGCGAGGTGTTTATAAGGTGCTGTGCCCACACCAGGGTCCCGGCTTCTAAGAACTCGGCTTTTGCACTAATAGAAACAGAGGCCCCACTTCTTTTTATTGACCTGGTGGAAGTGTCTGTAACGACCTCTCTGGAGGGGAGCGCTCCCCTAAGCCCCCCAACACAGGCAAGGACCGCCTCCAGATCGATTTACAAGTGAATCGGTGAAAAGCTCTGAGCAGAGCGTGCAGGGACCCCACTTCAAAGGACAAGTTCTGAGAGGGAATTTCTCTCCCTCCAGCTGCCTCCGGGACAGGACCCTTCTCTTAAAAGGTTCGCTTGAAACTTGTGTAAAATCTAACTGATTCTCAGGGTGGTGATTACTGCAGAAGCCTGAGGATGGACTGCTGCTCCCAGCCGGGAAGATGAGCTCTGTGGGTTCTGGGGGCTGAGTGAAGCCACCCTCCCGGAGGCCCCGCAGACCTGTGCGGAGCTGGCCCTGGGCAGGCACAGCCGGGACTTGGCGTCTCCGACCTGGAGTCTCTGAGCCTGAGTCCTGCCCTGGAAACCCTTGCCCTTGCGGAGGAAGAGGTACCTGTGGGGGCACTTGCGCCCTCCCAGCGGCCAGGCGCCCTTCCTGCAGGTGGGCACATCCCTGGGCTGCCCGGTCATCTGCCGGCAGAATCACAAGCAGGCTGGGGCCACGACTTCGGGGACTGCTCACTGTCCCTGTGAAAGCCGAATGCTTAGGAGCTGGGTTTAGAAAAGGCCATCAGTGTTCTCTGACACCTGGAATTAAAATACAGAGGATAAGTACTCTTTGAAGCCCCTGGGGGCAAGGCATGGTCTCTCTCTCGGCCACGTGTCTTGTTCTCACGTTGGAGTCTCTGATAGAATATTTTGGCCACCTCCGGATGCATCCGCTCGAAGCAGGCCCACCTATCTGCTGAACCCCTGGCGGGGAGCGGGGAGCCAGTGTGACTGCAGAGACCCGCCGGGGGCCCCATTATTGTCTTGGGTGTGATCAATAAGTCCGGCAGCCAGCAGAAGAGCTGAGAGGCGACCGGTCTCTCTGAAGTATTGTCTGCCTCCCGAAATAGGCACTGTTCATTTGGGGGACTCCCTGCTCCGTCCGGTGCTCCTGGAACTGCAGGCTCCTCGGGCGAGGGCAGAGCGGGGAGGGCTGGAGCAGCACGGCAGAAAGGGATAATTAATCAGGCTGTGGCTTGGCGCAGGGCCAGGGGTTCCTTGGAAACACAGAGCCTTCAGCTGTTGGCAATCAGACTTCAGGCAACTTTCAATTATCAACGCTATTGGAGGGGGCAGTGAGGTGGGTAATGCAAAAGAGCAGATAATCCCTCGAAACCATTGAATTTATCTTCGGAATGACTTTCACATGTGTACTCGCACACACACAAGCCGTTTCCCCATTCCTCATTCCGGCCTGCTTAAGCCCACACCAAAATAGACGGTGACTCCTGGAGGGCACACCAGGCGATAAGAAGCTGGGCTGAAGGAAGCTGGTCCTCGGATTAGATTTTCGCTGGCCCGGCCACTTGTGGATAGTCAGGGGGTCAACGTCCTGATTCCGTAGCCTCGCGCTGATAGGAACCAAGAGGTTCTTCATCGCACAACTTTTGCTCTGCAGATGAAGAAGCCGTATCACTTGTGCCTGGCTGACTGCGCGCGGGCACTCTTGCTCGGACGGAATTCTCTTCGCCTCACTTTGTTCTTAATGGGGGAAAGTCGCAGGAACTTGGGCCTACCCTGGGGCTAAACTGTGGGACGCTGAGTTGCCAGGTGACATTGGCAGCTCCTTAGGTCACCCTTGCCCAATCACAGCGGAAACTGGAATGGGGGAGGGGCGCTGTCGGTGAGACCCAGGCAATGGGGTTCGAAAGCTGCCCAGGCGAATGCCCAGTGCAGAGAGTCTCGGCCCAGAATCCTGACACCTGCACAGCCCCGGACAAACGCACTCACCTCTCCTCCCTTCCTTTTCTTCGTGAAACGGAATGGTGCTGGAGACCGTCCCATGCTTGCCTTCCAGGGTTGCTGGGAAAACCCAAAAGTTCATGTACTGCAAACATCTAGAACATTTGGCAGCATGTGGAAGGCGTGATACAAATGGTGGCTGTTACTGCCACTGTTACCATTCCATAGGGCCTTGTGGAAGGAGAATGCTGGAGGGACCCTGGGCTACATGCAGACCCGGTGTGAAAACTTGCCTTGGGGCCTTGAGCTTGAAGTCGAATGCCTTACTCAACTAAATACCCAAGGAGGGGGATGCAAGTGTAAGAGGTGGGAAGAAATAAACCAGCTCCTAAAAACAGACTTGTGTTCAACTTGGTGGGAAGGAAGAATAATTTAACTGGCTGGATTTGAGTGACATCTATGTGGGTTTCTTTAAAAAAAAAAAAAAGACTTATTTATTTGAAAGGCAGAATTATAGAGAGGTTGGGGGTGGGGGGAGACTGAGAGATTTTTTTTATCCGCTGATTCACTACCCCAAATGACAACAGCCTGGCCCAGCAGATACCAGGAGACTGGAACTCCACCCAAGTCTCCCATGTGGGTGCAGCAGCCAAAGCACTTAGGTCATGTGCAGCTGCTTTCCCGGGTGCATTGCAGGGAGATGGAGCAAAAGCAAAGCTGCCAGGACTTGAATTGGCGTGCACAGGGGATGTCCGCATGGCAGGCAGTGACTTAACCTGCTGCACCACAACCCCGGCTCCCAAGAAACCCTGAGCATGTAGAATCTCCCACTGTGACTGCTCAAGTCCCAGCCACGCCGGGAATCCTCCCACGCACCCTCAGTTTTTTTCACAGTCCTGGTATAGAAGCCTCACACAGTCACAAGCTCCTAGCCCCCGGAAGTTCTCCCCACCAGATTCAGGAGTCTCCACTCAGCTGGTGCAGGGCACAGACATGAGCTGGCACAGCTATTATGTGTCCAAAATGGTGATTCCTCTACCGGCTTCTTACTGGGCAGTTGTAAAGTGATCAGGGAGAGAGTAGTGTATCTGTCCTGTGTTTTTTTTTTCCCTCCTCTAGTTTGGCTGGTACACTATCCCCCATGCGGCTCCAAGCCGGGTTCCCTCCAGGCTCTTCCTGTAGCTTTTTAACCAGCAGCTTGGGCTACTGCGGTCTGGTCTCACCTCACTTTCCAATGCTGGTACGTAGGCTGTCAGCTGCTGGAGTTCAGAGCTGTGGGCGCCCCTCCACATAGGTTCACCGTGTCCCTCTAGCCTCAGGAGAGTTTCCTCTGCCGTTTTCTCCCTAACTCTTCCCTGAGACTACACTCTCTCCACTTTTTTTTTTTTTTTTTTTTTTTTTTTTTTTTTTTGACAGGCAGAGTGGACAATGAGAGAGAGACAGAGAGAAAGGTCTTCCTTTGCCGTTGGTTCACCCTCCAATGGCCACCGCGGCCGGCGCGCTGCGGCCGGCGCACCGCGCTGATCCGATGGCAGGAGCCAGGAGCCAGGTGCTTTTCCTGGTCTCCCATGGGGTGCAGGGCCCAAGCACTTGGGCCATCCTCCACTGCACTCCCGGGCCACAGCAGAGAGCTGGCCTGGAAGAGGAGCAACCGGCACAGAACCCGGTGCTCCGACCGGGACTAGAACCCGGTGTGCTGGCGCTGCAAGGCGGAGGATTATCCTAGTGAGCCGCGGCGCTGGCCTCTCCACTTTTTTTAAACTATCTTCTCCTGGGCTAGACCAGTAAGCTCCCTCCCTACTCCACCATCTTGGAACCCAGAACGTCAGCTCCCAATGTCTGTGATTTTTAAGCTATGATAGCAGCTAGAGTTGTTCAGTTAACATATCCAAACAAGCATGCAGCTGTGACACACCTCACACTGGGATGAGGGAGAAACCTGCATTTGCTGCCCTGAGCCCAGAGTGGCAGGGGACACTGCTGCTATCAGCTCACTCAGTGTTTTTTTTTTTTTTTTTAAGATTTATTTTATTTATTTGAAAGAGTTACAGAGAGAGGTAAAGACATAGAGAGAGGTCTTCCATCTGCTGGCTCACTCCTCAGATGGCCACAATGCCCAGAGCTGCGCCCATCCGAAGCCAGGAGCCAAGAGTTTCTTCCGGGTCTCCCATGTGGGTGCAGGGGCACAAGGCCTTGGGCCATCTTCTGCTGTTCCAGGCCATAGCAGACAGCTGGATCGGAAGAGGAGCAGCCGATTCTTGAACTGGCGCCCATATAGGATGCTGGCGCATCAGGCCAGGGCTTTAACCCTGCTGCGCTACAGCACCGGCCCCTTACTCAGTGGTTTTTAAAAAAAGTTTCGTGTTCTAATTCCACAGTGGTGCCAGGAATTCTTTTACCTTCCCCTTTTTTTTTGGACAGGCAGAGTTAGACAGAGAGAGAGATAGAGAGAAAGGTCTTCCTTTACCGTTGGTTCACCCTCCAAATGTTCGCTAAGGCCGGCGCTCTGCACCGATCCAAAGCCAGGAGCCAGGTGCTTCCTCCTGGTCTCCCATGCAGGTGCAGGGCCCAAGCACTTGGACCATCCTCCACTGCCTTCCCAGGTCACAGCAGAGAGCTGGACTGGAAGAGGAACAACCAGGACAGAATCCAGTGCCCCAATCGGGACTAGAACCCAGGGTGCAGGCATGCAGGCGGAGGATTAGCCTAGTGAGCCACGGCACTGGCCTTATTTCCCATTATTATGGACTGAATGCTTGTGTTCTGCCCTCTACCCCAAAATTCATATTGTGGCTTCCTAAGGCCCTATGTCATATTATTAGGAGATGGGCTTGGGGAGGCCAGTAGGTCAAGAGGGTGGAACCCTCTCTGGTGGCATTAGTGCCATCATGATAGCCACCAAAAAGCTCTCTCTGCTCCCAGGATGAATGGAACATGGCTGCCTGAAGCCTGGACAGGCCTCTGCTGGGACCCAGCCTTGCTGGCACGCTGAGCTCTGACCTCCATCCCCAGAACCATGAGAGCTCACTTCAGTTGTTCAGACAGCACCCAGCTTGTGATCCTCGGGCTAGCAGCCTAAACTCCAACACCCAGACTTTATCTTATTCGAAATGATCAGTTACTGTCACTCCTTCCTGTTCCTTCACAAAGCAGCAACCAGTGGCATTTTAAAGAAGCACACGCACTGTAGGGGTAGTTTCAGGCCAAACAAAACTCACCTGCTTCTCACCAAACTCTGGTTACAAAAACACTAGCAAGTGGACTTCTTTCTAAATAAACAACTCTTAATTTACAGAAAAACACATTGCGGCTAATAATTTGTAATACGTAAAGCATCATAATGTTTCCGTATTTTAGATGCTATGGGATTTCAGAATTTAGTTCATGTGTCCTAGTGAAGAAACAAGGTCAAAGTTAACTTGGGATTTTAAAGACCTCTTTAAATAGACTTTTCAGAGAACCCACTGTGCATCTTTTTGCAAATTGCATCATAGCATAACAAACATGAAGAAGTCGGCCAGTCATTGTCGCTCCCCCTCTTCGTGGAGGAACGACACAGGACCCTGCGCTGTTCTTTCGTCTGCTCGGCCCTCCCCGGGTTTGCTGCTGGTTCTTCCCGGGTTGGCTACTATCCCTTCCACCTCCGTGGAAGGGCAGTTCCCCCTGGTCACATTCCCCACTTCCGCAGGGGAGCGGCACACCGCCGGCCGGCTCTCTGGGGGCTGCACGGGTTCCCTTAGATGTTCCCCATAGATGTTCCTTGTGCATGCCGTCTCTCTCCTCCTTTATAGTCCTCCTCCACCAATCCCAACTCTGCTACCCACACGCCGAGCATGCTGCTCTCCTCCAACCAGGAGCAGGTCCTACAGTTTATTAGTTGAACTGGAGGCAGCTGTGCGGAAGCTGTTTACTTCTCTCCCATCGCCATATTGTGGGAGAGCAGATGCATAGAATAAGTCTTAATTCCAGTAACTCAGTCTAGTCCGGATTGCTCCCCACAGATCCCCCTTTCTTTTTATTTTTGGCGTTGATACGCGCCTGTCTTCGGTGTCCCGCGGCACACACTCTGCTCTACTTGCTAGAGTTGCCACAGGCTCTTACAAGTCCTATCAATCAGGAAAACCGAATCCGGGTCCTCTCTTCGCCATTTGTGAGGAGATTTTTAGGCGCTGATGCGTGCCTGTGTTCGGTGCCCTGCAGCGCATGCTCTGCTCTGCCCGCAGGGGCTTACAAAACCTATCAGGCAAACCGAATCCAAGCCTTCTCATTGCCGTATTGTGGGGGAGACTTATTAGTGTTGGTTTGTGCCTATCTTCGGTGACCTGCAGCTCATGCTTTGGTTGAGCTGCTTGCTGGCGCTTACCGCCTTAATTAGGCAGACCGAATCCAAGCTTTCTCATTGTTGTATTGTGGGGAAGCCTTACTGATGTTAATTCGTGCCTGTCTTCGGTGACCTGCGGCGCATAAGCTGCTAGCCGCTGCAGGTGCTCATCGTGCTCATCGCCTCACTTAATCGGGCAGACCGAATCCAAGCTCTCACATTGCAGTGTTGTAGGGAGGCCTTTGTATTTCTCTATTTCTCTACCTCCGGGCATTCCTATTTCTCCCATTTTACTTCTATCTTCCAGCATTCCTATTTCTCTCACTTTACTTCTAAAACTTCTGTTTCTCTTATCCCCGCAGCTTCCCAGCGCCTCGCCCTGCCGGCAGGCTTCACGGCTCTGCGCGGCTTCCCGGCGCCTCGCCCCGCCGGCGCCCGCCCCGCGGCGGCTTTATAGTTCTGCGCGGCTTCCCGGCGCCTTGCGCCGCCGGCGGGTTCCCGGCTCTGCGCGCACACTCCGCGGTCTCCACGCACTTCGCGCCCGCACCACGGCCTCGTGCCAGCCCTGCGTTCTCTATCTATTCACGCCCCGTGCTCTCTGCACGGAGCGGCTTCCGCAAATGTTTCCGCCACCACCGGCATTCAGTCCAAGTTCCCCGGACTAACCTGGCGAATTTCAACCTGGCGGCCCACGTCTCTGCCTCTGGTTCCAGATCTTCGCCTCTTGCTCCCCGGGGTGACTTGAAGAATTCCAAGGTGGCTTATATCTCCGCCTCGGCCTGCACTCGCAGCTTCATCCTCCCTAACATTTTTCTCTACCCGGTATGTTTCCTTAAGTTTTCCTCCAACAATACTCCTCCCTCATTTCTCCTGGCTTCTCCCCACAGTCCGTATCCAAGTCTAAGTTTCTTATAGGTTTCACTTTCACTTTCAACCTGCAGTCCGTATCTAAGTCTAAGTTTCTTCTTGCTTTCACTTTAAATCCTAACTTCTTTCCCACAGTCCATATCCGAGTCCAAGCCTCCTCCAGGTTTCACTTTCGCTTTCAATCTCCTAGCTTCCCAGCCATAGTCCGCATCCGAGTCTATGAAAGCTTTCACTTTCGCTTTCAATCCTAACTTCTTTCCCACAGTCCATATCCGAGTCTATGCCTAGGCTTTCAATAGCTTCTTCCGGCACCTAGGCTCTTTGCTAGTCTCTCTCTCCGGTATTTTCCACTTCTTCCCGTTTCTTCCCTCCTAAGTTTCCTATCCGTCCTAGGTTTCCTATCCGAGTCACGGCACCATTACGTCGCTCCCCCTCTTCGTGGAGGAGCAACACTAAGCCCTGCCTAGGCTTCATATCCGAGTCACGGCACCATTATGTCGCTCCCCCTCTTCGTGGAGGAACGACACAGGACCCTGCGCTGTTCTTTCGTCTGCTCGGCCCTCCCCGGGTTTGCTGCTGGTTCTTCCCGGGTTGGCTACTATCCCTTCCACCTCCGTGGAAGGGCAGTTCCCCCTGGTCACATTCCCCACTTCCGCAGGGGAGCGGCACACCGCCGGCCGGCTCTCTGGGGGCTGCACGGGTTCCCTTAGATGTTCCCCATAGATGTTCCTTGTGCATGCCGTCTCTCTCCTCCTTTATAGTCCTCCTCCACCAATCCCAACTCTGCTACCCACACGCCGAGCATGCTGCTCTCCTCCAACCAGGAGCAGGTCCTACAGTTTATTAGTTGAACTGGAGGCAGCTGTGCGGAAGCTGTTTACTTCTCTCCCATCGCCATATTGTGGGAGAGCAGATGCATAGAATAAGTCTTAATTCCAGTAACTCAGTCTAGTCCGGATTGCTCCCCACAAGTCATCAATGCACAGTGCACAATATGATTAATTTTTTAAAGTACTACCTTAAAGTTTTATTTCTTTGAAAGGCAGAGCAACAGGAGAGGACAGAGACAGAGATTATCCATATTCTGGTTCACTCCCCAAATGACCACAACAGCTGGGGCTGGTCCAGGTTGAAGCCAGGAGCTCAGAACTCTGTCTGGGTCCCCCACATGGGTGGCAGGGACCCAAATGTTTCCCAAGTGCATTTGTGGGGCACTCGATGGGAAGCGGAGCAGCTGGGGCTTGAACTGGTGTTCTGATACAGGGTGATGGAGTTGGCGACAATCTGCTGCACCACAAAACCCCAGCATGCTGAATCTTTACAAACAAGCCACGTGGCAGACAGCTTATCAAGTAGCTCCCCAGAATCCTACCAGGCCTGGCCACTACCCACACGTATGATTCTGTGCGGTAATGCCATCTGAGAAGTTACCTTTCCAATTTGTTTTTGTGTTTTACTATAAACATCTTAATGTTGTATAAATATAATCACACAGTATGGCTCGCTTATGTGTGTCTTCATTCAATGTTATGAGATGCCATGCATATTATTGCGTAGAGCTGTAGTTTCTTCATGCCACTGCTGTGTGGGAATCCCATTGCCTAAATATGCCACAATTAACCTATCCATTCTACTGTAGAGAGACTTTTTACTGTTTTTAGCTTGAGGTTAATGGGAATAGTTCTGCTATGAATATGCTGGCTCCAGAGTACTTAGAAAAATTCATGGAAGGTAGAGTTAAAAAATAAGTTTATTTTGATGCAAACAATTTTTGACATCTTTGCAGAGTTTTTCTTTTTAAAAATTTTTATGTTTTTATTTTCATTGTATTTGAAAGGCATAGAGAGAGAGACAGAGACAGAGAGACATGGAATATGGTTATCCCAAGCAGTGGCTTAACCTGCTGTGCCACAACACCCACCTCACTACTTTTTGACTTTTCACTCTGACTGAAAAATGCCGAGTTTCTGCTAAAGAGAATCCTTTGGGGTCTTGAACCAGTGATCCTGTACTCTTGGGCCCATCTGTTGCCTCCCTGGTTTTCCGTAGATTTCCCTGAAGCACGGCTGCTCGGTAACACTAACTGCTTACAAACTTTCTCACAAGGCTTATTAATCACAAATCTATTTTCCTAGCAATGCTGCCTACCCTCATCTAGCGTAACCCCTGCAGGAACAGGCCCGGCTTTAGAGGTTTACCCATTTTTGCACCTCCTAGCAAAAAAATCACTTATTTGAGCCCTGTTTCTTCATTTGGTTCTACGAGGATTAGATTTTTAATGTGAAACATACTTAGCACCACTTCTGGTGCGTATGGGGCATGCACTAAGTGGTAGATAATGTGATTAGCCAATATTTAATACCTCACCTATCAGATCCCATGGCAGCATGTGTCAAGAGTCTCACTCTGAGGAGGCCACACTGACACCATTGATAATGCCCCAGCAGGTGGCTGCTCTTTCATGGCCAGGCAAAGGCAGGCAGATATCCGGGGCTGGAGGAGAGGATTCAGCAAATGGTCTGGTTTTATATACATTTTTGAAGAATTTATTTATTTATTTGAGAGGCAGAGTTATAGACAGAGAGGGAAAGACAGAGAGAAAGGTCTTCCATGTGCTGGTTCACTCTCCAAATGGCCACAATGGCTGGAGTTGGGCTGATCCAAAGCCAGGAGCTTCCTCTGGGTCTCCCACATGGATGCAAGGGCCCAAGCGCTTGGGCCATCCTCCATTGCTTCCCCAGGCCATCAGCAGAGAACTGGATCAGAAGAGGAGCAGCTGAGATACAAACCAGCGCCCATATGGGATGACGGCGCTGCAGGCGGAGACTCAGCCTACTATGCCACAGAGCCAGTCCTTATATTTTTAATCTCTGATACGCTGTCTCACAGAACCAGCAGGTATTTCGATTTAATCCCAGGTAGGAATTTTCTCCCAGGGTTGTTAGCATCTCTGCCTGTTCTAGTGAAACTCAAACTGTGTCAACCCTTCTGGCTGATTTGTCCTTTTCTGAATTTCAATCTCTCTTTTCCTCAACCTTGACTCCAGTCTCTGGCATCATTCCTTTTCCCACGTTTCTTGTTGGAATGTTAAACCTCCAGATGTGTTCTCAGGCATTTTTCTGAAATGGCTACTGGATTATCACCCATGGTCAGTTCCAAAAACGGGATTAGAAAATGTCAGCAAATAGCCTTTAAGGCCAGGCCCAAGGAGGCACCAGCTGTGGCACCGACACTGGAAGGTTCTCCTGGGACTATCCAGTGGTCTTTATTAAACATCTACTTGAGTCAAGGAGCTGCAAAGGCCCCAAAGACTGATCAAAGACCGTCCTCAAGGAGCTTACAGTTTTGAGGAGAAAACGATTAATCAGATAACATGGAATGGAAACGAGCATAAAACCAGGATAACCTACATTTGACTTCCTGCTCTACCACCTGCAATCCGTGCGATCTTGGGCAAATTTCTTACTTCCTGTGTGCCTTACTTTCCCCATGTGCAAAGCAGGCAGAGCAGAACTCCTCTCGATTATGTACAGGGAGGGCCAAATAAAGCAACATCCCGAAAACACTTAGCATGTTGGCTGGTGGAGGAGCCCTCCTGAGCAGATTGCTTCTTTGCCTCCATGCCTGTCTCCCAGTTGCACACAGCACGCAGACACATGAACACACGCATTTCAGGTACATTTAAAATCGAGGGGGTTTGAATTAATTGAAAAATAGAACGTTAACATGTAACATTGCTATGTTAATAAAACCCACACACCTAATGGCAGCCATGAGTTCCAAGGACTGAGCGAGTGCACGCCCCCTGCTCTCGGGGACTGACCAGCAGCTGCAGGGTAACAAGCCCCGGTCCTCAGATTCTGACAAATGAAAATACAGGTCTGAACTTGCAATCCTTACGTTTTGGAAAGTATTTCTTATTTTTCAAATTGTAGGCAATGTTAATTTGATGAAAAATAGAACACAATTTTCTTCCTAAGAATATCGTGCAAACAGATTCAACAAATTTTTTTTTTCCAAAGCACTGCTCACTGTCGGTATCACCACACCTTGTTTAATTAACCACAGCGATAAGCACCCTTGCAAACTTGCTGCTTAACTCGTAGAACTTTGGACTTTGGGATATGAACAAACTTCAGAATCTACTTGCTGCTAACGCTGTCAGTGACTCTGCTTAGAAATCATTGTTCCAAATTCCCTTTGCACCTGAGGACTGCCTGCAACTGGAGAGAACAGTAAAGTTCTACGGCTTCCTGGGGGATGCACTGTGTCCTACATCACCCTGGGAAACAGAGGCGATCCTAACCAGCTTTACCGAGCTTCTTGAAAATGAAGGTGCCCCTGTGGAAAATACCTTAGAATACAATAATAAAATAATAAAGGATAAATAATATGATGTTAATAATAACATTTAAAACCACATGTCTATACATTAAATTTGTTTCATAGTGAGGGGAGGAATATCCTTTTAATTCTGTTAAATTCTGTTTTTTAATTCTGTTTGGTGCAGTGAGCTAAGCTGACACCTGCAATGCTATCATCACTTTATCAGAGTGCTGGTTCAAGTCCCATCTGCTCCATTTCTGACTCAGCTCCCTTCTAATGTGCCTAGGAAGGCGGCAGGAGATGGCTCAAGTGCTTGGACCCCTAAACCTACGTGGGAGACTTTGATGGAGTCCCAGGCTCCTGGCTTCAGCCTGGACCAGTGCGCCGGCCGCAGGTAATTTTCGACCCTCAGGATCTGCTCCTGAGAAGGTCAGGAGCTATTGCAATCCTTTGGGGGAGTGAACCAGTGGATGAAAGTCCTCTCTCTGTGTCTCTCCCTATCACTCTGCCTTTCAAATAAATAAATAAGATAGTTACTGTATCAGAAAACAAATTTTTAAGTAATTATTGGGGCTGGTGCTGTGGCATAGTGGGTAGAGTCGCCACCTGCAGTGCTGGTATCCCTTACAGGCTCTGGTTCAAGTCCCGGCTGCTCCACTTCCAATCCAGCTCTCTGCTATGGACTAGGAAGGCAGTAGAAGATGGCCCAAGTCCTTGGGCCCCTGACCCACATGAGAGACCCAGAAGAAGCTCCTGGTTTCGGATTGGCACAGCTCTGGTTGTTGAGGCCATCTGGGGAGTGAAATCACAGAAGGAAGACCTCTCTCTCTCTGCCTCTGCCTCTCTTTAACTCTGCCTTTCAAGTAGATAAATAAATCTTCAAAAAATCATAATTATTAGAATTATTAACATTTTGCCAATTTTTAAAAAAGATTATTTATCTATTTGAAAGGCAGAGTTACAAAGAGAGAGGGAGAGACAGAGAGGCCTTCCACCTGCTAGTTCACTCCCCAAATGGCTGCAATGGCCAGGGCTGGGTCAGGCCAAAGCCAGGAGCCTGAAGCTTCATCCTGGTCTCCCACATGGATGCAGGAACTCAAGCACTTGGGCCATCTTCCATTGCTTTCCCAGGCCTTTAGCAGGGAGCTGGATCAGAAGTGGAGCAGCTGGGACTCAAACCAGTGTCCATACGGGATGCCAGTGCTACAGGCAGCAGCTTAACTCATTATGCCACACCACTCACCCCTCAGAAAACAGTTTGATTTGTAAACAATCTCAAGCACGCACGAGAACACGTGCAGTGCACAGTGATTCCTTACATGCCCTCACCCACCTGCAATAGCCGACAACCCCAGCCACTGTGCACCACTCATTCTCTTGTGTACTTCTTCCCTTCCACACTATTTTGAAGCAAATTCCTGAGGTTATGCAATTTCACTTACAAACATTTCAGTGCTTATCTCTAAATTTTAACAGCTAGTTGTCAGATAATAGAGACACCATCAACACATCTAAAACAACTAATAATGAGTCCTTTGTGTCATCAAATACTCAGTCAACATTCAAATTTCCTGTTCTCTTAATGTCACAACTCAATTAAAAATAATTTCATTAAAAGATTCCCCCTTAGTCTGTACATTGCAACTGACTGTGTGTCTCCTAGGTCTCTTTTATTTTACTTATTTATTTTTATTTGAGAGGTAGAGCTACAGACAATGAGAGGGACAGAGAGAAAGGTTTATCCATCGGCCGGCGCCGCGGCTCACTAGGCTAATCCTCCGCCTTGTGGCGCCAACACACCGGGTTCTAGTCCCGGTCTGGGCACCAGATTCTGTCCCGGTTGCCCCTCTTCCAGGCCAGCTCTCTGCTGTGGCCCGGGAGGAGGATAGCCCAAGTACTTGTGGGCCCTGCACCCCATGGGAGACCAGGAGAAGCACCTGGCTCCTGGCTTTGGATCAGCGCCGTGTGCGGTGCGCCGGCCGCAGGTAATTTTCGACCCTCAGGATCTGCTCCTGAGAAGGTCATGGAAGAACTGCATCTGGCTGGGAGACCCGCCCACCTGAGGCAGGAACCCAGGTGACGGCGCGCCTGGGCAGGTGACGCCAGTTTCAGCTCGAGTTCCTCTATTTCTGCTCCAGAAAACCAGCTGCTTCATTCCTGCCTCCCTGGTCTCTGGGAAGAGTTGATCCCTTTTGGCCAAAGGGCAGAGGAAGTGTGTATTGCGAGAGCAGCTGAGGATACTCGGCAGGGGGTCTGAGCGGTGATAGGTGATAGTGATAGCAGTAGCGATAGCAGGGCCTGGTCTGTGCCTGGGGCCTTTGGCAGCCTGGGGAAGCCGGTCATTCAGCACAGTCCCCTCCTCTTTCTCCCTTTCCTATCACTCTTAGGCCCTCCAGCTATGGCCCTGATTGTGCAGATGTGAAAAGATGCAGTGGAGGAAGAAGCACTCAAGGGTGGTGTGGGGTGGTGGAAAGGAGTGAGGGAAGTAGAAAGCAGGGACAAGACCCCCACCCATCCCAGGGTCCTGAACTTCCCCTTCTTTGGCTGGCAGACTCTGGTTCAGGCTCCACAGCCTGCTCAGGGCCACCATCACCTGTGCCTGTGAGACCCCTCTCGGTGGCCAGGCTGGGTGAGTAGGTCCCACCTCTGCTCTCACTGCACGAGTACACACCTCCGTTTCTGCACTTGGCACCCTGGGATCATCAGCGTCCTCCATAGCTCTTCCCCTTGACTCCTTCCGAGGAGGGACTGGGCCCCTCTTGTTCGTCCCCGTGCCTGGACTGGTGCTGGCACATGAAGATGCTCAGGGAACCTTGACTTCGTGTCCAATTCAAAGCACTGATCAGAAAGGTCAGTGCCTCACTCCATTTTGCTTTCGCTCCCACTGGGACCAGGGTATGGCCAGGGTGGTCTAGAAGTCATGACCTGATTTTTCGCTTCATGACCTGATTTTTCGCTGGGCCTGGAGTTAAAGTCCAGTATTATGTACAACTTGACATCTGGGGGAAACCAGGGGAGACACCAATGACCTAACCCCATCAAATGAGGTCCCCTGGCACAGCCACCCTCCTTATAGGATGGACCAGGTGCTGTTCTGCCTCTCCCTGATAGCAGTTGGGGTTCCCTGCCAACCTGGAATGGAAATAAGTCACTCACCTCTTCCTGTGGGAGGCAGGGCTACTAGGAAGCCCCCTCCCACAGCCCCTGATCACGCACTGGGTCCCTCAGGACAGCCACCATTGGCTCCCTGGTGCTGCTTTCCTCTCCAGCTGGCTGTGAGGGTCTGTGACTCATAAACTGCTGTCAATCTAACTGGCCCAGTGTCAGGTGCTGTGTGTGCGGACGACCCCTAACCCTAGGGTGGCAGTGTGGAAAACAGGAGGTGACAGGAACCTCACTCCTAGGAGAAGACTGGGAAGGGTGGGCAGGGGGACCCAGGTAGGCAAAGATGCAGATGCCGAGATGTTCGTGGGTTTGTGTCCTGCTGGGCTCCTGAGGTCCCCCAGGGTGGCACTGGCTACCTGTGCACGGTTACCAATGCTATTGACAAAACCCCTGAGCAATGCATGCACCTGCCCAGGCGAAACCTGCATGGGCTATGATCAGCATCACGTACTGGGAAGCAGAGACATTTTAAGACGTCTTTGAGACCTTCTAGTCTAGAGTAAGCTGAATGTCATGGGACTGCTGAGGTTAAGCTCAGAGAGCCTCAGGCTTTTATTCCTACTTATATCAAGTACTGTTTTTCCCTCCTAACCCAACTTTAGCCAGGGGAATCCATTCAGGACCAGAACCCTCACCTGCTGGGGTAATCCAAACCACACAGATTGCTTTGGTTGAAATTACTGCCACAGATGCCCACTTCCCACCCGGCATTAGCGCTGGGCCAGCAGATTTAATTCTGCAACTGCATTTCACTTCTGTGACACAACAGGCTCCTTCCCGCTGGCAGCTATGAGCTAAAACCACACCTCCAGACGCAAACTGGCAGCCTTTCTCTTGTTCAATAACATGTTCCTTACGTAATAATTTTCAAGATATCGGTATTAGAAAACCAGGAAAGTAACAAAACTAAAAACTCAAGTGAAGAAAAGCCCAAGCTTCAGAAATCTGAGCAAGGTTCTCTTGGAAAAAAAAAAAAAAAAAAAAAAAAGCAAAACTTACCCTGCTGAATCACTCATTTTTCAAATGTGGCTCTGTGTTAGTAAGAAGTTCAGATTCCACCCACAGTTCAAGTCCATTGTTCTCTTGGTGGCTGCCCCGGCTCGGCGGGGCACTGCTCTCTGAAGTACCAGCAGCAAATCACCTCAGCCGACAGCATTCTGCCTTCTCTTGTAGATATTTTTTAAAAGGTTATTTGGCATCCAAAGGAGCTGAAGACATCTGATAAATGTCTGAGACGCTTTGGACGAGGTTCAAAGTCATTTTTTTTTTTCCAAGCAGGGAAAGTATTCTATAAAGAGTAGATTGTACTCCTGTTTTCACATTTCCTAGACACTAACATTGGCATATTATTATGGGTTGGTTGCAATACTGTTTATGATTTCACCTCAATGGAGCACTTTACAAGAGTGAGTGATAATTCTCACCTTGCAGCCTGAAAGGCGGGTTTGTTAATTGAGTGAAAGCCAGGTCAGCGAAAATGATGGACAGTTCCACAGCCGCCCTTGTCTTTCCCATCAGAGCCCTCCACGATAGCCCTGGGGACAGCGCAGGGCTTGGACCTGGCCACTCCTCTTTCATTCCCCCCACCGCACACGCACACACACACACACACACATGCACACATGCACACACAGTGTTCTACTCTATTTCTAAATGGCACTCTGTTCACCTTTCCTATGGACATGAGTTGTGGAGTAGTTAACAAGGACTTGCCCATAGCCTCTCAGTACCGGGTACAGAGCACAGTAACCTCTGCTCTGTCCTTTTTGTATTGGCCATCGCAGACTCCTAGAAACTTCTAGGGCGCCAAGGGATGCTGACAGCTCATGCAGTCCAGCCCTTAATCCCAGGCGAGCTCCTGAGTGAGTCACAGTGGGACACTGTTTCCCTTCACCCCATTAGAAGACGTGGAGAAAAGGAGTCTGGGTTGCAGTCTTGATTCTCTCACTACCTAGCAGAGTAACTTTGGCAAAATCTGAGCCTCAGTTTCTTTGTCCGTGAAATGGAGACAGTGGACCAGAGAATCTTCTAAGGTCCCTTCAGATAGAAATAATTTCTGAAGATGGTGATGAAAATCCCTATCTCCTACTGTTTTTAAGGTTTACTTTACTAATAATCACAATGAAATGCATACGCTTAGACAAATGGATCTACCTGTGTCCACACTGCCACCACCAAGTTACAGAATGAGTTTATCAGCCCCAGAAAGTTCCCTCATGCCTTTAGCTGGCAACCCCTACCCCAAGGCCCCAGACAACCAGTGATCTGCTTTCAGTCACTGTAGATTAGTTTGCCTTTTCTAGAGTTCCATATAAATAGAAGCATATATAATGGACTCTTACGTGTCTGGCTTCCTTCACGGACAACCACAACCCTTCTGCAGTGTGCCTGTACCATCCTCCCTTCAACTCCAACTCCCTGAATGCACGCTGGCCCTCTGACTCACTAACAAACAGGATGCAACCAAAGGAATGCGCTGTGATCCCTGTCACGCTTTGCACTGGACTACTGAATCCCACAAGGCTACGTGCAGAAAGATGGGAGAGAGAGAGGGAGGGATGGTGTGGAAGGGGCTCAAGCTGCCCACCCCCCAACTACACAAGGCCAGACATGAGGAGAAGGCCCTGGATCCCCCAGCCCCAGGTGAGGGACCTCAATGGGGCAGAGAAGAGCTGCTGTTCCTCCCATACCCAATTCCTTACGCAAAGAGTTGTGAACAAATAAGATGTATTTGTTAAGCCACTATATTTTGGGGTGACTGGTACCACAGCAGGAGTTAGCTGAACCCATGAGTCTTTATGTCCAATCTAACATTTCTTTCTGATCCCAGGATGAAGAGGTAACCATACAAATGATTCTCCTCAAATCTTTTCTATGTCTGTTGATTTGCTTTCATGAAGTTCTCCCCTCAGTCATCAAAAATTGCCTCTAAATCCTTTCTAACTACATGATAACTCTGTTTCATAGACTTGAAAACCCCACTCTTCTTACATTTCACTTTACAACGGTTCAATCACATCAAATCCTTTCCTTCTTCCTTCAAATCCAGTGTTCTGGCATTTGAATTACAGCATGGTATACAGAAAAGAATGCAGAGTTTGGGAGCCACGAGTCCTCACTTCATACGTATTGGCTGTAGGTTCTGGGCAAGTCGCAAAGCTCCCTCCACCTGCTTTTCTCCGTGTAGAATAGAAATATCTCAAGGGCTGGTAGGAAGAGCATAAACTGCAAAAACAGATGGCAAAACTGTTCACAAGCAAAAGTGTTTTTCTTTTCTATAACTCTGCTAGGTTCTCTGCAAGGACCTTGACATAGCCTCCACGTGTCAAGATCCCTGTCCTAGGCTTGACCATGCAATATATATCACTTAACACTTAGGAGCCAAGAGAAGCACACTGGAAGGTGTGAGGGCTGTGTGTGTGTGTGTGTGTGTGTGTGTGTGTGTTATTTTGCTCTTCTCCACATAACATTTTGTTGTTGGTCACTGCAGGACTTGTTATGGTCAAGCAAAATCTAGCTGAAGGAATAGTTCACATGGAGAAACGCAATGGTTTGTGGGAACTTAATTACAAGGCGTAAGACCTGCAGAACCTACCCTTAGAATTATAACAGTTCCTTCTCTCTTTTTAAATCAAAATGACACTACACGGTAAGCCCTAAAATAAAGAGGCCAGCAAGTTTCCGACGTGCATGTTAATGAACTCACAGCTTTGAAACATCTGAACTGTTCTTTTTTCTTTCTTTTCTGTTTTTAAACGTCCCTGTTTGTGCTCGTGTCTAGAGCAGCGGCTCTCAGAGTGTGACCCTGGAGCTGGCAGCATTAGCACCACCTGCCAAGCTGGAAGAAACGCTGGTTTCCAGGCCTCACCGCAAACCTGCTCAATCAGAAATTCAGGGGTAGGCCCAGCACGCCGGGTTTTTAACAAGCCCCCCAGGCGATTAAAACCCAGCCCCCTAGGCGATTCTGAAACCTGAAGCTTGAGAACTTGGGCTGCTCACTGCACTGCTTATCAAACCGGTGGTTCATTAGCGTCTCCCTGGGAAGCGTATTAAAAACACAAGGGCTGGGACTCTCTAGATTCTAATTTAATTGGTCCAGGGTGGGCCAGAAAAGCAGTGCTTTTTAAAAGCCTCCCAAGCGACCTAGTCTGCCAAGCAGCGAGGGATCCACAGACACGTTGGGTAATTCAGCCCCGACCCCCTCGCCTTGAGCAATTGGCGGGCCAGGGGAGGATGTTGCTTCCTCAGGGTCCGCGGAAGAGGATGAGCGGGGAAGTGGCGCGGAGGTTCGCAGAGGACGCCAGCAGCTCGAGCGCCTGCGCACACCGCGCCAGGCCGCGCCGAACCGCGGGCCGCGGACCCGGGGGCTCCCTCGCTAGAACAAACGCGGGCCCGGCGGGGGTCTCAGGAAGGTTGTGAGGATTTGAAGTGAGATCATGCAGGTAAAATCGCCTGACAGTATCTAACCAGTTCCCCCCAGTCCACTGAGTACCGACACGGCACTAACGCACGCGACAAAATGGATCTGGAAAACACGTTATGGAGGAAAAGACAAATGAGCATAGTTGTCTGATTCCATCTGTGTCAAATTCCGGAAGAGGCCAGCGGTGCTGAGCGACTGCGCTTGCCTGGGGATGGGGTGAGCCAGGGACAGAATGGAAGGCGGAGGAGCCGAGGGAGCTTTGGGGGCCACCAGTGACAGGGCCGCGTCGCAGGACCTAGGCAGGTACCGAAAGTCACCCGTTCTAAACGAGGCCTGTTTCTCACATTCAAATGACAGGAAACGATTTTCTCAGGAAAAGTTGGGAGCAAAAGGGTTAAAGAAGGTGGCGGGACAGGGCGGTGGAGGACGACACACCTCACAAAACCTGGGAGCGCATGCTTGCTCTGAAGTGAGGGGCCTCTTCCGGTCCTCTGAGAACCTGACAATACCAGCGCCACGCCAAGCTCAGGTCGCAGCCGTCCTGCACCGCCCCCGCCCCAGCCTCTGGCACAGGGCCCAGGCTCAGCTTCCTCTCCGGAGGCCTCTCCCGGGCTGAGTGAGGCGGCGCCCACCTGCCCAGACTCAGGTGCGGTACCTTACATAGGATGCCTGCGATTGCCTGGGGAGGGCAGGTATGACATCCGGAGCAGGAGAGGGGGCTTTGAGACCCGAGAAGCCAACGGTCACGAAAGCGGGGCAGAGCCTGAGCAGACACTGTGAACTCCCTCCCTTGCTCCCCGCCCCAGCCCCCCAGCCGTCCTGGAGGCCTGCAGGTCCGGCCCTGGGCGGGAGCGGGGGTGGGGGTGGGGGTGGGGGGTGGGGGTTGCGTAGGGGTGGGGGCCGAGACGAGACGCGGGGCAACCAGCTCAATAATGCACTGCCTTGGATGCGGGTACCTAAAGAAGCTGGTGGATAAATGGGATTAAAAGATAAGCTCGTTTTGGAGCAAAAGTTTTGCAATGTTTTCCTAACACGCATTTTCCATGAGTTTTTGAACGCTTTCCTTTTCACTTTCCCTCACCCTTTCCTGCCCTGGGATCATACCTTCTAGTACAATTTAGCTCTTAAATTTGGCCTCCATCTTCTTTTCAGGGAGTCCTTTGGCGAACTTGAGGCTTGAGGTCTGGGCTTTTCTGAAAATTTCAGAACAACAACAAACAAAATTAAGATTATTTTTCCCTCTATTTTGGTTCTGGCTTGCTGTCGCATTAGAGTACTATCTTTTTTTCAAGATTGATTTATGTATTTGAAAGGCAGAGATACATAGAGAGGAGAGAGAAAAGATTGATTTATGTATATGAAAAGCAGAGATACACAGAGAGAAGGGGAGAGAGAACAAGTTCATGCATCCTCTGGTTCACTCCCCAAAAGGCTGAAACAACCGCTGGAGCTGAACCGATCTGAAGCCAGGAGCCAGGAGCTTCTTCAGGGTCTCCCACATGGGTACAAGGGCTCAAGCACTTGGGCCATCTTCTACTGCCTTCCCAGGTGCATTAGCAGGGAGCTGGAACAGAAATGGAGCAGCCAGGACTCCAACTGGCACCCATATGGTATGCCGGCACTGCAGGCGGTGGCGGTTTACCGGAATCTGCCCCTAAAGTACTATTTTAAAAGGCAACCAGTTGAGACCAACCAACACTGAATGTATAAATGTGTGTAGACATGCCCCTATTTAAAGCTGGCAGAGATCAGACTTTGGGTTTCCTGGTGGTACCTTGTCAGCTCATAGGTGTAGGCACTGACCTGCTTTGAACATCTGGGAGCTTGGAAAGCTTGAGACACATGTGGGCACAAAACAAAACACTTTCAGTTCAGATCATGAAGGTCTGAGTCTCTGGATCTAGTTACATGTTTTTGCTTTGCTTACAAAACCATGTTCTATTTTTCCTATAGTCATCAGGGCAGAATATGTTGAATATGTTGAAGCCCTTTTTAGCAACATTTTAGGGTTCTCAATGCTTTCCAGCACAATTTTTGTTTGCCTCATGTGTAAATATCAGAGACTCCAATAAGTTGATGTTTTTATGATAACAGCCACTGGCTTTGTGCTCCACTGTGTGCTGCAGGCGTGTCAGGTCTGGCTTCAGCTTCCCTCCCACCTGGCTGGCAACCATCTGTAACTCCATCAACAGTAATCTGAGATGGGTCTGGCCAGGGTCATATGTTAAATAGGACATTTCCACTTTTCTGACCACAAAATCCTCCCTTTCCTGGCCACTAAAAAACTGTTACCTAATCTACAAACACATGGATCTGGTGATTTCTGCTGCATGCCCCTGCAGAGGTCACACCTGCAAATTTACCTTTCCCCTGACACAATGTTTTTATTAGAGATTTATTCTTGTTCCTTATAACTCTAGTCTGTTGAAACACCTCAAAAGTATTTCTAAAAACCTGCTTTGCCTTCATCCACATCATCATAATGAATTGACTTTTGGCAGGGAGAAGTTTTTCATCCTAATATTTGATTTTGAAAAATATTTCGAAGAGGTTGATTTCAGTTGAAGGCAGAAATAAAGTCAGGCTATACACACGATGTGTTTAAATACATTTGCACAAAAAAGGAAGAAAAAAATCTTTGCAGAATCAGAAGATATCCCAATAAGCGAATAGGAGAGCTCCTCTTTAAATCTTAGCACTTAATCCTTTCCAAATATGTGAGGGCAGAGCCTTGGATTTAATGCCTTGGAGTAGGTATCTGTCCCTTCAGCAGGGGTCATAAACCTGGTGCAGTTGCATTCCCTTACTCAAACATTTTTAGAATTCTTTTGAAATTTGCCACAAGAGTCTGAGTCAGATTCTTTTGAATGACATCATTAGTGATAGAAAACCTTTCTCCTGAGGGAAATTTAATTTTTAGAAATACCCTAAAGTCATCTGAAACCACACCGAGCTTAGTACCATTGTTAAGTAAGGGAAAAAAATTGAACCAGAAAGAATAAAAATAAGTGAGCTAATACTTTTTTAAAAATTAAAGTAAATGCCAAGAAAAAAGAGATTATGGCTGCAGGGATTGTGAATTAAAAAACAAATACAAGTATTATTCAATTATTATTCAATTCCAAAGGTAATTCTTTGGGAAAAAAAATTTTAAACACAGAGAAATTGCTGAAAGAGCAAAAACACAGAGGAAATATAAATTAAAATTTTAAGGGGACATAACAGATAGAATTGTCTTTTAAAATTGCATAATACTACTATGTAAAATCAGGTGTGTGCTAATACATGTTCTTCTGGAAAAACTCAAATTGCCAATTTGAATCAAAAAGTAAAAAAGCTAGGTGAATCAAAGCCAGGGAAGAACTTACAAAAGCTTCTTGCCTAGAGTTTTACAGGCAGATGCTTGCAAATTCTGAAGGACATGTACTTCCCTTGCTAATGCATACACATATTAAAGTTCAATTCATTCATTTTATGAATTAAGCAATTTTTGTTATAAAGCCTATAAACTGACACAAAATACTCAAAAAAATATAAGCTGACAAAAGAAACCTAAATGCCCAGAAATTCCCCCAAAATACCAGCAAAATAAACTCAATAAAGTAAGTTGTTGTTAGCATGATCAGGGAGGTTGTATCCTAGAAAAAGCAGTATATTCTAATAGCAGAAAAATAGTAGATATAAACCAGTCAACCGTTTAGGCCATGTAAGAAGAAACTTAATCATTTTGATAGATGATTAAAAATATCTAATATCAACTCCTGCTTTTTTTGTTGTTGTTTTTTTTTTTTGGTTTTGTTTTTGTTTTTGTTTTTGTTTTGTTTTGTTTTTTTGACAGGCAGAGTGGACAGTGAGAGAGAGAGACAGAGAGAAAGGTCTTCCTTTGCCGTTGGTTCACCCTCCAATGGCCAAAAATATGGAACGATTCACAAATTTGGGTGTCATCCTTGCGCAGGGGCCATGCTAATCTTCTCTGTATCGTTCCAATTTTAGTATATGTGCTGCCGAAGCGAGCACTCAACTCCTGCTTAAGACAACTAAATTAAAAAAACTTCTCTATAAATATTAAATCAATAGTTGATATCAGATGTTTTGGTAATATTTTTAAAGATTTATTTATTTGAAAGGCAGAGAGAAAGGGGAAAAGGGAGAGAGGGACAGAGGGAGAATGGGAGGAAAGAAGAGAGAGATCTTTTAACTACAGGGTCAACCACCAAATGGCCACAACAGCCAAAGCTGGGCAAGGCTGAAACCAGGAGCCAGGAACTCCATGCGGGTCTGCCGTGTGGGTGGCAGGGTCTCACGCACTTGGACCATCTTCCACTGCTTTCCAGGCACATTAGCACGGAGCTGGATCAGAAGTGGAATAGCCAGGACTGAAACCAGAGATCTGATATAGGATGCTGTCCTACAACACCCTCCCCTTAATTTTATAAAAAATAATGATGCTAACAGTAAGACAGCAGAACTACAAGGAAGGATAGAAGACATAAACTCCTCAACGTCCCATCATCATGCCTCATCGTCCCTCCCGAATGATAACTTTCTTTCTTTTCCTTTTTCCTTCCTTTAGAAAACTGCCTTTATTTACAGTTAATACTTTTGTCAAGAGAACTTCAGAGACCTGATTGAAAAGCTATTATAAAATAACTATTAAAAATCAAGATCTTTTGAAAAGCAGAGAGAGAGAGACAGGGCTCTCCCATCTGCTGGTTCACTCCCCAAATGCCTGAAACAGCAGCGGCTTGGCTAGGCTGAAGCCAGAAGCCCAGAACTCCGTGAGGGCGGCAGGGACCCAAGTGCTTGAGCCATCACTGCTACCTCCCAGTGTGTGCAGCAGAGGAAGCTGGAATGGAGAGCAGAGCTTGAGACTCCCGCCCAGGCACTACCATGTGAGTTCTGGACATCCCACGTGGTGTCTTAACTGCTGTGCCAAATGTCCATTACCAGACCTCTATGACCAGTTTCTGGACTACCCTAACAGAAATTTCCATGCACTTAAAAAATTATAAATAACCCCTTTGAGGGGAAAAAAATGGAATCCTGCTGTATGTATTGTCCTGTACTCACTGAAGTTCCTTGAGCATTTTCTCCCATCAAATTTCTTCACGAGACTTGAGTACAATTATATGAATGAATCTTTAATTTTTCAGTCATCTGTTGGGGACCATTTAGACTCCTTTTCCATTTTCTGCAATCACATACATGTTTCCAGTTTGCATCCTTGAGTGTCTGCCTGCTGGCACAGGTGTACGGGTAGGATTAATGCCTAGCAACAGAATTGCAGATGGAATTGGTATCAGGAGAGATACTTCCAAATTACTATCCAGAAAGTTGGATTAATTTACAATCCCATCAAAAGAGTATGTAAAAATATTGGTCGTTTTGAAGCTGGGTGAGGGGCACCTGGATGTTCTTTTATCATTCAACTTACTCTTGTGTGTATTTTAAAATTTCTATACTTAATGATATAACTGTAGATTCATTCTCATTGAAAGTATAAAGGTGCCTGCTTCCACCACTATTGTTTAAAATTATGCTGAAATAATTCTGTAACAAGACAATAAGCAGAAATAATAGGTAGAATGTTGCAAAGCAGTAGAAAACTGCCTTTATTTGCAGTTAATACTTTTTAAAAAAGATTATTTATTTGAAAGTCAGAGTTACACAGAGAGAGGAGAGGCAGAGAGAGGTCTTCCTTCAGCTGGAGCTGTGCCGATCCAAAGCCACGAGCCAGGAGCTTCCTCTAGGTCTCCCATGTGGGTGTAGGGGCCCAAGAACTTGGACCATCTTCTACTGCTTCCCCAGGCTATAGCAGAGAGCTGGACTGGAAGTAGAGCAGCTGGAACTCCAACTGGCAGCCACAATGGATACGGGCACTGCAGGGGGCAGCTTCACCTGCTATGCCACACTGCCAGCCCTGCAGTCAATACTTTAGTCAGGAAAACATCAGAGACCCAATTGAAAAGTTATTATAAAATAACTATTAAAAATCAAGAACTTGGGGCTGGTGCTGTGGCACAGCAGGTAAAGCTGCCACCTTCAGTGCTGATATCCCATATGGGTGCTGGTTCAAGACCTGGTTGCTCTACTTCCAATCCAGCTCTCTGCAATGGCCTGGGGAAGCAGTGGAAGTTGCCCCAAATGCTTGAGCCCTTGCACCAGCGAGGGAGATCTGGAGGAAGCTCCTGGCTGCTGGTTGCAGATCGGCACAGCTCCGGCCATTACAGCCATCTGGGGAGTGAACCAGTCGGTGAAAGACCTCTGTCTCTCTGCCTCTGCCTCTTTGTGACTCTGCCTTGTTGTTAAGTTACAACTTGAGATGCCTGAATCTCATATCAGCGAGTCTGTATTCAAATCTTGACCCAGCTCCTGATTCTAGCTTTCTACTAATGTGCCCCCTGGGAGGCAACAGTGATGGCTCAAGTAGTTGGATCTTTGCCAACTACTTGAAGACCAAGGTTGGTTTCCTAGCTCCCGGCTTTGGCCTGGTGCAGCCCAAATCATTGTGGGCATTTGGGGAGTCAACCAGCAGAGGGGACTCTGTCAGTCTGTGTCTCTGCCTCTCAAATAAATAAAGTCTTTAAAAATTCCTACTCACATATGAATAATATTGTCAAGGGTTGAAAGATATCTGTGCAAAAAAAAAAGCAAATTGAAAAATACATTATACTCCTAGATAAATATATTTATTTCTTTTTGTTAAAATTTTATTTGTAAGGCAGAGTTGGAGAGAAAGAGAAAGAGAGAGAAAGAGAAAGAAGAGGAGAGAGAGATATCTTCCACCCACTAATTCACTCCCCAGGTGGCTCCAACAACCAGGCCTGGGCCAGGTTGAAGCCAGGAGCCAGGAGCTTATTCCGGGTCTCCCACATGGGTGCAGCAGCTTAAGGACTTGGACCATTTTCCACTGCTTTCCCAGGGAGCTGGATTGGAAGTGGAGCAGACAGGACTTGAACCAGGACCCCTATGGGATGCCAGCATCGGCTTTACCTGCTATGCCACTCCACCCCCCCCCTTTTTTTTTTGCCATTTTAACTAAAATTCCAGTGAGTTTTTTTTTTTAAGTTGAACAAATTAATTTCCATGTGGAGGAGATTAGAGAGTAGGCAGAATCCTTTGAAAAAGAAGAGGTAGTAGCCAGAGTTTTGCTCTACCAAATATTAATACATACTATAAAGCCATAGCAATTACAAAGAAGGCTGAGAAATAGGTTGATATTTAGAACAGATAGCCCTGAATGAAAATCCAATATACCCATAAAAGAAGCACGAATTATCAATAAGCAGGACAGAGAAACAGGCCAATCATCTGGGAGAGAAGAAATCAGCCTAAATGCTCACTCATGTCATACTATGTATTGGAATACAGCCCATACTGATTAAAGAGGCCACTGTAAAAAGAGAACGGTAAAGTACTAAAAGAAAATATAAATCAATATTTATTCATTTACTTTGGGATGAGAAAGAACTAACCACACAACAGTGGAAAATCAGAGATTTATCTGCATGATTGTTTAGAATATCTGTTAAAAAAACTCAATATTAAAAGGTAAATTGCAGAATAGAAAAATATTTGTCATGAATATCATAAAATTAGAGAATGAGTATTTGCACCCAGGTCCTTAACAGCCCTTGAGATAAGGAATTGCAAAACCCACTGGGCAAGAACATCATTGTAGGATGGGCACAAACTGTGAGGGAGCTTCTTTGAAGATGAGAGTTTATGTGAAAGAATCACTTTCCCATTTTCAGAGCGCTAGGGTTTTGTTGTTTATGTTTTCTTTTGCTTGTTCTCTCTCACCTCTCCTACTGTGTACAAGGAGACACGTGGATGCCAAATGCTGATTTTTCTCCAGTTTCTGTTTCAAAAGCACTCCTTGAATGCTGTGCTCCCCCTGTGTCCTGGGAAGAGATCAATTGATTGATTTCCTGACAGCCCCAGCGGTGCATCCTCTTAACTGTGACCTTTTTCCAGGTATTTTAATGGCGTTAATAACCAGCAAACTCAAAAAATCAGCCTAAACAAATCATTTTAAATAAAGTCACTGAAGGAGAAGCCAAGCCCAGTGGGCACCATGAGGGCAGAGAGGCAGCTGCTAAAGGTACCTGCCACTCCTCCAAAGACCGAGGCTCAGCCAGGATCCTTACATCCTGCTCACCTCCGCAGGCTTTAAAAGCTGGAATCCGGGAAAGAAGAGCCCCAACTTTTAAACAGATTTAAACAAGCCTGGTGTGGGGGAAGCTGGGCTCCTAGCAAGGGGCGGGCACGCCGAGAGCAGCCACAGCGTCCGCTCAGCAATCCGCGAGCTGGAGCCTTCTGCCTTTCTGAAATACTGGCTCCTGTCCTTGTTTGGTTTTTTCTTTTTTCTTTTTTTTTTTTTAAGATTTATTTTATTATTTGAAAGTTAGAGTTACACAGAGAGAGAAGAGGCAGAGAGGGAGAGAGAGGTCAAGAGGTCTTCCATCCAATGGTTCACTTCCCAACCACTCCCCAATTGGCCGCAACAGCCAGAGCTGTGCCAATCTGAAACCAAGAGCACGAGAGTGCAGGGCCCAAGGACATCGGCCATTTTCCACTGCCCTCCCAGGCCACAGCAGAGAGCTGGATGGGAAGTGAAGCAGCCGGGTCTCGAACCGGCACCCATATGGGATGCTGGCCCCCCAAGCCAAGGCGTTAACCCTGCTGTGCCACAGCTCAGCTCGAGGGCTCCTCCCGTCCCTGTTTGTCCAGGGATCTTGTTAATTGATGTCTCTGTTTACTTACATGGCCTGAGTTAGTTTCCATAACAAGACTAGAAGTTGTTTCTGGGCCACCAAAACCAAGTTCCCACTGAACAACAGGCTGTGCACTGAGTTTCCAAAGACAATCACGGTAATAAAGTTTATAGAAGTAATTTTAGAATTTGCTTATTTAGAACAAAAGCAATATCTGTTAACCTTTGAAACCGTGCCTTGTTTTTAGATCACAGTTTTAGTTCTGAAATATTGTGATTACAAAGAAACACCCATGTTCTGAGAAGCTTACTTTTATAAAGTAATTCATGTTAATTGCACTAGAACTCCACCTACTGAAAAGTAGGGAATTAATCCTGTTGTTATAAGGCTGTCACTCATTTATCTGATTTTGTTTAAGTCTGACTTGATAAGTATCAGAACAGATGCATATATTCTATACTTATTTCAAAATGTTTTGTTCTTCAGAATTTAAAATCAGTATGCTACATCAATTGCAAGGGAAATCCTTTTACCTACAGTAAATTATTGCAGAATCCTCAAGTTTTGTTCTACCACTACTGTAAGATTTATCAAAGACAGTATTTCTTTAGCATAAGTATTTCCACCTTTATGCTCTTTCAAAAGTGAGTAAATTCCTTGTAGTAAACCCTTCCTACCCTCTGCCTGCTCCACACATGCATTCTTTCCTTCTAGAATTCTTTGTCATCAAAATCCTTTGGGGACCTGGAGTAATCAGACAGGTTTCCAGTATTTAATCTCAGATAGGTTAAAGATTGTTCAAACTGAAATATTTTGGCTATGCCTCAGGGGAAAAAAAATAAAAGGCACTCTTAATCTGTGGTTACAACATCATTCTGAGGTTTTTTGTTTTGTTTTTTTTTTTTTTTGATTGCTGGTGCTGGCATGAATGAAATCTAGGATGATTCATCCAATGAGAATTTGACTGCTGGTGGAAAATCCAGGTGAGTTGAAGGAGAAAGAGATCAGGAGCTTGTAAGAGAAATGCAGGAAGGAAATGCAAAGAGATGCTCTAAGGATACAGGAAGACAAACACAGCAAGCAGGAGTGAACTCTGATATTTTAAACCTGCTACATGCTAGTGACACGTGACCCCAGGGCAGGAAGAACACTGAGTTTCTAAGCTGACTGTTAAGTAGATGTAACTGGCTCAAGAGTGTGCCCATGTGGGATTTTAATTACTCAGACATCCGTTTAGCGAAGTGTACTACTAAACAGGGATCAAATACAGAGATCAAATGGCGTGGGGAGGGGAGTGGAGATGACATTCATGGGTCAGAAAGGAGAGCTATCGGCCGGAGGGAAAAATCAATCCCAACTTCACATCTCACCAACAGAGAAGCAATTATTTTAGATGTGGGGCTGGTTAGCATCCTAGGTCATGAATTTAATTAAATAAGCCTCAAGTGGCAGAAAACAGAACAAACCACTGTGTTTAACTGTCAGGAAGACATGCCTCAAATAAATGGTCGAGTCATCGTCGTCTTCTTCCCTCTTCCCATGCAGATTTGCTGTGGCTTTTCCGAAATTCACAACTCTTCCCTTTCCCAACGTCGCCTTTCCTTCCCAGGTGCATCCAATAAGTTCATTTTCCTGATGCTGGACCAGAGGCATCTCTGGTCTAAACTCTCACAATGCAATACTCGGGAAAATGAGGCAAAAAGGGCAAGGGTCAAGTCCTGTTTGAGTTAGTTCCTTGGGCTGCCTAAAAAGGCTGAGTCACAGAAAAATTCTGGAATCAGAAAGAATATCCGGGGGCCCTCCTGTTGGGCTCAAGACAGCAGTGTGGAAGGCAGCTGAGGCAGGGGGAGAAGGAGGAATTCAAGTGGCCAGAGCAAGAACTGAGTTGTCCCTAAGCAGAGAAGAGAAGAGCCAGCACTCCACCGCTTTTGAAATGGATATTTCGTTTATTTATTATACTGAGAGCTCCCATCCACTGCTCCCAAATGCCTTAAACCTCTTGCTCCTGGAGCCAGGAACTTCATCAAGGTCTCCCATGTGGATGGCAGAGACACAACTACTTGAGTCGTCACCTGCAGCCTCCCAGGGTGTGCGTCACCTGGAAGCTGGAGCCAGGATTCAAACCCAGGCACTCCAGGAGGTGATGGGGCATTGCAGGCAGCAGCTTCACTGCTGTGCTAGCTGCCTGCTCAAGCCCACCTCGCTCACGAGGGCCTGGTAGCTCCACTGCGCAGGTCCAGCGCCTGCTTGGAGGCCTCTGGCCCACAGCTGACTCTGAGCAGAAAAGTGCTCCTTTCCCAGCCTGCACCCAGTCTGCCACTGGACTCTCCTCCCACCACTTCCTACAGAGCCCCGCCCACTCACACCCACCTTCCAAGATGCCTTTCCTCTGTTTGCGAAGAACAGAAAGCAGCCCAGAGATCCAAAGGAAAAGTCTTTCTTTAGCAGGCATACGTGCAAGGGTCTCATGGGATCCAAGCTAAGCCTCTCTCAGGGAGAGCTGGCCCACAGCAGCTCCCAGGACCCCAGAGACTGACATCTGTTAGTTTCCCCAAAGGACTTCCATTAATGACTCAGCTACCAGCTCCACTGATTCCACAATCACTGCCTTTCTGTGGCAAATCTAAAATTCCTGGGAGAATCTGAATGGCAGGCATAAACACACACACACACACACACACACACACCCGAGTTGTCACACTCTGAAAAGCACCCTCTAGTGCAGCTCTTTTCCTTCCAAACAGGTCCTTTTCGCTACCACTTTAAATCTGTAAGAGGAAGAACTAGTTCAGGTACTGCTCACCTGAGCTGGGTAGATATCAACAGTGTAGACAGCAGAATGACAGCAAAATAGGACAGAGCCCGAAAAGAACCACATCATGCTGGGACAAAGTACAACGTAAAAGCATGTTGGCCAAAGCCGCCATGAGGGTGGCCAGCAGTTGGGATGGCCATGGAACTCTGCAGCCTTATTCATTCATTCAATCTTTTTTTTTTTTTTTTTTTTTTTGACAGGCAGAGTGGACAGTGAAAGAGAGAGAAAGAGAGAGAGAGAGAGACAGAGAGAAAGGTCTTCCTTTGCCGTTGGTTCACCCTCCAATGGCTGCCGCGGCCAGCGCGCTGCGGCCGTCGCACTGCACTGATCCAAAGCCAGGAGCCAGGTGCTTCTCCTGGTCTCCCATGGGGTGCAGGGCCCAAGGACTTGGGCCATCCTCCACTGCACTCCCGGGCCACAGCAGAGAGCTGGCATGGAAGAGGGGCAACCAGGACAGAATCCGGCGCCCCAACCGGGACTAGAACCCGGTGTGCCGGCGCCACAAGGCGGAGGATTAGCCTAGTGAGCCACGGCACCGGCCTCATTTTTTTCTTGATCACCAGCTGAGTACCAGGCAATGAGCCTGAGTGTTACACTGGGTACTAAAACGACCCCAGTGTGATGTCGGCCCTCATGGTGCATACTGAAGCCAGATCTGTATCTCCTTGTGGACAATGACCTGAGGGCTTCCAAGAATAATTTTTCATATGAATTGCAGTTTCTTAATTGTACCAACCTGGGATGAGGCCCCTAAGAAATTTGCCTGAATTGTGAGGCAATTGTCTGTGTTAAGTGGTTAAGATTGCATGCTGTGGGGGCCAGCCTTGTAGTGCAGGGGGTTAAAAAGCCAGCATCGCAAATGAATGCCAGTTCAAGTCCTGGCTATTCTATCTCCAGTCCAGCTCCCTGCTAATGCATGTGGGAAGGCAGCAGAAGAATGGCCCATTTACTAATGGCCCATTTACTTGGGCCCCTGCCACCCACATGGGAGACACAGATGGAGTTCCTGGCTCCTGGGTTTGGCCTGGCTCAGCCCCAGACAGATCTGTGTGTGTATGTCTATCTGTGTATGTGTCTCTGTGTATGTGCCTCTCTCAATTCTCTCTGTGTGTGTCTCCCTCTCTCTGTAACTCTGCCTTTAAAATAAATAAATCCTAAAAAAAAAAAAAAAAAAAAAAAAAAAGACTTCATGCTTTCATACTCTGGTATCCAGAACCCTCCTTAGGCTATCTCAGATGAGAAGTGGAATGACTTCCCAAATAACCACAGCTGGGAAGCACTTCTGTTTATGTGTGACTAGGATGGTATGAGGTTGGAGTATGGAATTACTTTTTGTAAAATAACTAAACTTTTCTCCCCTATCCGAACCAACACATTTTAAAAAATAAGTTAAAAAAATTCTAGGGGCAGGAATTTGGTCTAGTGGTTAGGATGCCCATTGGGAGGACTGCATCCCATGTCAGGGTGCCTGGGTTTGAGTCCTGGCTGGGTTCCCAATTCCAGCTTCCTGCTAATGCACACCCTGGAGGCAGCAGGTGAAGCTTCAAGTAATTAGGTCTCTGTCACTCATGTGAGAGACTGGAATCAGGCTCCGAGTGCAATTACAGACATTGGGGAAGTGAACCAGTGGATGGGAACATTTTCTCTCTCTCTCCCTCTGCCTCTGAAGTAAATAATTTTTAAAATGTATTTTTTAAAAAATTCTAGCCATTTCTGCTAACCTCAAGCATACCACACCTTGGAAGAAACTTGGCAGCTAAGTTCCCAGGGGAAAATCTGGAGCTTCTAATGAGCAGTGCCCCTAAGGCCACAGAGTCCACCCAGGGCGATACCTGCCAAGTGTCTGGTTTGGGTTTAGATCTGGGAAAAATGTGACGTTCTGGTTTGGTTGGATTCCAATTTGAACTAAGTGTTCTCAAAAGTTTTAGTTTGGTTCAAATTAAGGTGTTAATTTTAAGATGTAGCAAATTTTTAAGACTCACTCTGGTTGCGGTTTGAGGATTTAGCTCAGTTCATTTCTACGGTAAAGAAACGAAAAAGCGTGGTTCAAAACCTGCAGGAGCTGGTACATGAGTCATTGGGCCTTTGCCCGAAAGAGGAGATATGGAAGGAGCCCTCTAGTATTTATTACAGTTCACCCCTTGGACTGCTCAGACCCATCTGATTCTTACCATGTGCGCACCCACTTAGTAACCAGTAATCCTAGCATTCTTGGTGGCCTTTATTACTGGAGAAGCCTGCAAGGTTAGTGAGAAAACTCTAGTCCCTCCAGCTGCAATGGATCTCAAGCTTGAGATAGCTGGTACTTCAACCCCTTCTCGGGCCCTCTCCCTCACTCTAGAATCGCCCCAGCCTCGGTCTCAGCAGCCATGCTGGTCTAGAAGGACTGCCTGATAGGGTGACTCCAACCCTATCTCCACCAGTCTTAGTCCTTGGTTGCCATGCCTACCCCAGACATGGCTTTTGTTCTTGTCTGTTTACCATTAAACCAAGGTATATGAGCATCAAGATACCCCTTAAGTTCCTGGCTCCTGGGTTCAGTCTGGCCGAGCCCTGGCCACTGTGGCCATCTAGGAAGTGAACCAACAGATGGAAGATCTCTCTTTCTCTTTCTCCTCTTCCTCCTCCTCTTCCTCTCTCTGTAACTCTTTCAAAGAAATAAAACATTTCTTTAAAATGATACCCCTTTGGATAAGCTGTGTGCCGCACATTCTCAGCTTTCTTAATTCTGTGACACAGCCCACCTCCTCTGATGACAGGTCAAGGCTCTCTGCTAGGACAATGACTCCTTTCCTATAAGTCTCTTGAAGTCATTGAGTGGCAGTATAGCAAAAAGCACAATGGGACACTGTGTCCACTGATGAAGTTCCCAAAGGAGACCAAGACCTCTTAACTCACAGAACCTAAGATTTGGGGCATAAGAAGCAAAAATACCACTGGAAATGATAGTAAGCAGGGCTGTGCCTACATCATTCTATCCCGTAGTTCCTGGATGCACATATTCAGCCTACTGGGGACATGGCACCATATGATGGTCATTGATTTAGGGTGCCATTTCAACCTGCGAGGTATCATCTCCAAGCTACAGCCTCAGCTACGTCTTTAAGAGGCCATTCCACCATTCTGTCATGCCAATGGCTTGGGAAAAGGGCAATGTATGACAGAAACAATGGACTCTTATCTAAAGAAGTGTGGCATGGACCTTGTGCCAGTGGGCAAGCATTTTTTTTTTTAAGATTTATTTATTTTGGCCGGCGCCGTGGCTCACTAGGCTAATCCTCTGCCTTGCGGCGCCGGCACACCAGGTTCTAGTCCCGGTCGGGGCGCCGGATTCTGTCCCGGTTGCCCCTCTTCCAGGCCAGCTCTCTGCTGTGGCCAGGGAGTGCAGTGGAGGATGGCCCAAGTGCTTGGGCCCTGCACCCCATGGGAGACCAGGAGAAGCACCTGGCTCCTGGCTTCGGATCAGCGCGATGCGCCAGCCACAGCGCGCCGGCCGCAGCGGCCATTGGAGGGTGAACCAACGGCAAAGGAAGACCTTTCTCTCGGTCTCTCTCTCTCACTGTCCACTCTGCCTGTCAAAAAAAAAAAAAAAAAGGATTCATTTATTTATTTATTTGAAAAGCAGAGTTAAGGAGAGGCAGAGAGAGAGAGAGAGAGAGAGAGAATGTCTTCCACTCACTGGTTCACTCCCCAAATGGCCACAATGGCTGGAGCTGGGGCTGATCTGAAGCCAGGAGCCAGGAGATTCTTCCAGGTCTCCCACATGGCTGCAGGAGCTTAAACACTTGGGCCATCTTCCAATGCTTTCCCAGGCACAGTAGCAGGGAGCTGGATCAGAAGTGGAACAGCTGGGATTTGAACCGGCAGGTACTCTTATGGAATGCCAACACTGCAGGCAGTGGCTTTACCCACTACACCACAGTGCCAGCCCCAAAGGCAAGCATTCGTCAGTGTTTGGGCAGTGGTGCTGACTGAGGCTTCTGAGGATAAGAAAGGCAACTCACACCTACAATACAGGAGAATTCAGTCTAGTTCAATCTGTGCCTCTTCCAGGGTGGATGAAGTTCATCAAAAACATTTACCTCCGGGTGGCTGCTTGGTGTCCTTGAGCGATGGTGCAGTATGGGGAAGTCAGCACTGGCTTCTGTTATTGAGACGTGTGGCAGCAGCAGTAGCTGGATCAGTCTTGGTAAACGGAAGTCCATACTGTTAGGCCTAATCCTAGCTACCATCCCAGCCACGATGGCCACTCTGTTTACGTGTCCACTGTGCCAGCATGACAGTAAGTGAGTAAGAGAGGCTGACCGACCATAGTGGCTGAATGGTGAACCTGTGTAGCCTTTTTGGTAGTAGATGCCTTGATGAGCATTTCCATGGGACAGAAAGTTCTTCATTCTTCGTATTCATACCCATCTTTCTCATCAGCCCCTGACCACACTGCTGCCCCATTCACCGCCATCCACGAATGCACAGTTTGCCTTGAGCCACACTTCTCCCCACACTAAATGGCTGATCAGGTGCGCTCCCACTTGGAGGACTCAGTCACCCTAAGTAAGGTTGTAGTACGGCCGCATCCATTTTTGGTTTGAACTCTAATGGCGAGTCAGACCACAGGAATGAAGGTCAACGTCTCCCTCCTCCATCCGCTGCCCCTAAGGGCCATCTCCATGCAGCTACAGCTGTGAGACAGCTGAAAGAGTGAAACAGTTGTCAACACTAGTGCAGTCTAGTGCAGATCTGAGTCACCAACAGGTGCAACTTACCTGCGCCCTGTAGGCCCCGCTCATGCCCGCTCCTGTGTCTGCCACTTCCATCTTATGATGGATTGCTTTATGCCTTGCTTGGTCTGACAGCACCATGATGGCAATCCCTGACTGCATTGTACCTGATGTCCCATGGTCAAATGCTCCATCTCAGTCGGGCATAGCCGTCTGCAGGAACTCTTTCCAGATGAAGTACAATTCTTTACTGCCCAGAGTACGGCCTTGCTTCAGAATCCTAGGAGTCCATGCTGAGATTCTCCCAGTAGCTCTGCCTGGCATTCCTCCCCCGTAACATCCCTCTGATGTCACAGGGTCTGCTGAGTGACAGGGCAGTATCTAGGCTGCTGCAGAGTGTGGCACTTGGTATGAGGGTTAGAAATGGATTCTGACATGCTGGGAAAGCCGCTACTAAATGCAGTTGCTCAGCTGCTCCAGACACCATTCTCACAGGGACCAGCAACTCCTTCCGAAAATGGGTTCCAGATCTGAGGTCTGATTCGGATCCGGAAGCTGGGCTAGTGACTGGAACTTTGCTCTGCGGCAGCTGCCTGCAGCCTCCTCCTGATCATCCACTCGTGATTTATTTATTTACTTATTTTTAAAGATTTATTTATTTATTTGAAAGGCAGAGTTATAGAGAGGCAGAGGGAGAGAGTGAGAGAGAGAGGTCTTCCATTCGATGGTTCACTCCCCAGACGGCTGCAATGGGCCAGAGCTATGCCAACCCGAAACCAGGAGCCAGGAGCTTCCTCCGGGTCACCCCTGTGGGTGCAGGAGCCCAAGCACTTGGGCCATCTTCCACTGCTTTCCCAGGCCATAGCAGAGAGCTGGATTGGAAGTGCAGCAGCCGGGACTCGAACCGCCACCCACATGGGATGCCAGCACTGCAGATGGCAGCTTTACCTGCTACGCCACAGCACCTGCAGCATCATGATTTATTTTTGCATTGTAAACACACACCTTCGCATTTACCTTGCCTCTAGGAACATGGGGTTCTATTAAGCATCTCACAGCTCTCTGTGGACTGGGTCCCTGAATGCCACACCAATCTTCCTGTAATTGGAATAACTGAACAAACCCTGCTTCTGACCGTTGAGCACTGCTGCCTGGGCCTATCATCCTCAGTTCCAGTTAAGGGGCCCAGTTCTGTAAGACTGCAACTTAGCACACAGGACAGGCCTTCACTGAGACCCGCAAAGACTATTACCCCTTAGCAATGCACTCCTGTCACTTGTCCTCTGGTGCTTGCCTGGGGCACAGTCAGGTACCTGACACCTTCCAGTCTTCCATGGCAGCTGTGGCTTTTCCACTTCACTTCCCTGTGCTTTTCCAAGCTTCCAGGACCCTTCCTAGCACCTGGGCTCCTTTCCAGGGTGATAAATGCTGTCTACTGGAAGAATGCTCCCGTTATCAACAAGCCCTCTTCTTTATTCACAGTTAGTCGCTTCCATGATTGCACTGCTAAGTATGAAAATGAGCCTGATGCTTTCTTTTGTGTGCAAAAGGTTACTCTAATCATCTCTTCAATAAGACTATCTGGCTGGAAGAGAGAGTCACCGGTGAACATCCCAGCCCGGGCTCTGAGAGGAAGGAAGGTGGATGGAGCCAGCAGAGCTGCTTTCCAGAGATCTGGTTCCACCTTGTCCTCAGAGATTGTGTTTTGGATCCGATTTGCAAAGTTAAGATGAAAATTCTGTGTGGGTTATTCCAAAATTGCTTTTGCACACATAAAATCCGTCCCATAATTTGGTCTTACATCCAGTGTTTATAAATGCAAAAGAAATGACTTAATTAGTATCTCTGCTGACTTAAATTGCAGGTTTTATTGTAGAACATACTTTCCACCGGGAAGTGGGAAGTTAGGGAAGCAGTGGGAACAAGTGTTTGGAAGACTGTAATGAAATGCTGATTCTTTTACTGAGGTTAACTTGGACTCTTTGACATTTTTAATTTCTTTATAAGAGTACTCCATAAAGTTCATGGAGAACAGAATTAAAAGATGTTTAGGTGCAAAAACCCTTTTGAAATTCATGCATATGAGGGGCCTTAAAAATTTATAGAAGATGCATATTGTGCAAAAACTATGCATGGATTTAAACATTTTCTATATCAAAAATTTTTGTAGTGCCCCTGTACATTCGCATCATTCACCTGGAATTCTCTTCCAAATCTCATTTACAAGTAAAAAGAAGATTAGCAAATATAGTTCAGTGTATGTGTACAGTTGTGCAGGTTGTGTACTATACAAGGGCACCAGCACTTCTAGCGTAGCTTGGTGTACATATTAGACATCATAGATTTGCATATTTATAAAGAGAATTTTCCAGCAGATGGCAGTCAAGTGTCTTGGTCCAACAAAATACAAACATTATAATAATTTCTGCCAGATAAAAATAAGGTGCCTTGGTGACAGGGCCCCTTTTTCCATTTACTCAAAGGTCCCACCTGGACTGGTGGTGGCACTGCACCCCCGAGCTCACCCTCACCAGCCTGCGTAGTCTCCCAGGTGTTCTTGGGGACTGGCCACAGGCCCCTGACTGTGCAGAGCCCGATCCCCTCGCAGCACACCAGGACATTGCAGAGAACGAGGAGCTGAGGACACGCAGAAACTTGATCCTGGTCAGCGGGCCAGCTCCGCCCTACAGGTGGCTGAGAGCTTAGATGCAGTGGCCCTCAGTCCAGCCCGCCACCCTGGCCACCCTGTCTCCTGCGAGCTCACCACGGCGCTGGGCGACAATGGGGATGGGAGAGAACAGGGCATCTTTCACTCAGCTGAGAGAAAGGCGGCGCCTGAGTGAGTGAGGAAAACACGGCCCAGGTCGCACTGCACTGCTTGTGCTGCAGAGAACTTGGACTCCTTATTTCCAAAAATACTTTAACAACACCCACCATCAGTAGCTGCATGTATTATATGTGTATGTATGCTTTTATTTTAGAATAAATTCGAGCAGGAGTACATTGCCACAAGTTCTAGATTCATGGAAAAATAGGAGCTTTAATTAATGTATAAATATGTACACCACACCACCTTGCACTGTGATGCTACATGTAATATTTTTTTCTTTTCTTTTCTTTTTTCTTTCTTTTTTTTTTTTTTTTGACAGGCAGAGTGGACAGTGAGAGAGAGACAGAGAGAAAGGTCTTCCTTTGCCGTTGGTTCACCCTCCAATGGCCGCCATGGCTGGCGCACTGCGGCCGGCGCACCACACTGATCCAATGGCAGGAGCCAGGTGCTTTTCCTGGTCTCCCATGGGGTGCAGGGCCCAAGCACTTGGGCCATCCTCCACTGCACTCCCTGGCCACAGCAGAGAGCTGGCCTGGAAGAGGGGCAACCGGGACAGAATCCGGTGCCCCGACCGGGACTAGAACCCGGTGTGCCGGCGCTGCAAGGCGAGGGTTAGCCTAGTGAGCCGCGGCGCCGGCTCATGTAATATTCTTAATCTAACTTTGTTGAAAACCTGTGTGGAAAATATATCAATCATGAATAAAAGGAGCCCATTTATAAATATTTTATATTGATCCCTCGATCAATCACTGAGGATACACTTGTTCCTAAGCCACAGAAGAAAAAGTGAAATCCATCCTCCAAATAAGCAAATGACTGTCACTATTATTTTAAAGTAAGGTGCATAACATAAATATATTTTTCTACAATGTTTTCATCATACAAAGCCTTAGAGAGCTATTGGGAATTATGTTAACTTGTTCGTGTCGATGCTTTTCTGGATTGTGACAGCTGGAGTGATGCTTTTGCTTTTTTAAATCCATTCATATATTGCCTAAATTTTTAAAACTGTGATATTTACACAATCAATAAGCCGGCCATTCTTTAAAGTATGATCCCTGACCGTGTGCCTGGTTGTAAGACCTGCCAAGGCCCTTTCAAAGCATAGGAAGTCATACTAGAAAGTAAAATGCCTGAACAAATCCAATTTTGAAAGTCAAAAATCTCTTCGACAACTGGGAAATGCAATAGTTAAGACTGTCATTTGATCTTTTTAATCTCTGGGAAAAAAAAAAAACAGAATAGCTACAAATCAATACTTTCTGAACAGGGAATTTTGTGGCAAAATCAGCCAGAGTCTACCTAAGCCTCAACATTTGCTAATGCCAGTCTTCAGGGGCTGGTTATTTGAAACACAACAGAAACATTCCTCCTGCTTTCAAGGTCAGCTTCTAAACACAGCATGGTGGATTGGAGATGGCCTCGCCCAGGAATTTAAGGTCAGGGTTTCTGTTGAGCAGGACCTCAAATCAAATTTTGAAACAAGCAAACCTTTCATCCTTTCTTTAGGGGCAGGGTTTTCTTCGAGAGAAAAGGGTTAGAAAAACAGGTCAGTGTCCTGTAAATACGAGGTTGTCCTTTGTTTTTACATACTAAATTAAGTATGCCTGCTTCATGTTCAGTGTCTTGTGCCTATTTTACTCTCGGTGTCTGGACAAATGAGTTTATATTAGAAAGCTCCATGAGGGCAGGAAATGTAGCTTTTCTTTATCATAAATCATCCAGCTTAAACTCCTCTTATCTAAGAGCTGGGGGCCTGGGGGAGACTGCGCACTTGCGGACCATAGGGTGTCCATCTGTCATTGGTTATCAGATTTCCCATAAGTCACTGATCAGGCTTGTACAGAACAGTTTACAGACTCTTACCTGCTCCACTGCATGGGGTTTTCACAAGCATCCGGTGAGTGAGCGAGCGTGTAGGGTCGCCCCTACTGCGGACCTGGAAGCCGGGTTTTCAGCCTCTCTTTCCAGGAACCGCTGATTCCACTCTTTCCGCAACCTGACTGACATGATAGCAGTTGAGTTCAATCAGTTCTATTCCTGAACACAAAGTACTGAAAAAACAGCTGTTCATCCAGGTTACCGAACCCAACGAGAATGCCCTTTGAAGTAAACTTGGGCGTGGGTAGGGCGCTTGGAGACAGGGGCTGGTCTACACAGAGAATCAGAAAATGACACAGTTCAAACCAGGGGACAGGATATCAGAGATCATAGCCCATGGTAGATGCTGTTTTGGCTGTAGCACAAACGAAATATATTTAAAAAAAAAAAAACACCTCACAATAGACTTCAAAAAGTAAGGAGTTTTATCTTGCTTAAAGAAACATTGTTAAGGAACGTAGTCATAGCATAAATTTCCAAATTGTATATGATCAAATTACAATACCCATCTGAGCCCTATTAAATATTACATTACTTTCTTAGTTCTGTTTGTCAATTATGAAATGAACTTTCAAGGGGAAAACTTCCAAGCACAAAGTATAACGGCAAAAATATATGGTAGGAAATTCAGCGTCCAATAATATCTAGGAGGGCTTTCACCTATAGAAATTTCTGTCATGGACAACACGGCTGTCAAAGACACGGTCTTCGAGAAGAAAGAGAAAAACGACTTCATTTCCTCAGATTGGTAAAAGGTTCATAGGCAAACTGGGCAGGCAGGAAGGCAGCAAATTGGAAACAGTTACTCTTTCCTATTCCAGAGCTGAAGAAATCGCGGCGAGGAAACAAAATAGGCCCGAGGAAGTATTAGGAAAATGAAATCTTGAGCCATCCCCGCCTGACTAAGGCCGGAAGAATCGGGCAACGTGGGGATGGCGCAGTTTTTCAGACATAACAAAGCAGTCAGAGACGAACTCCGAAAATGCCACGAAGAAAGGCATTTGAGAGCAAGAACAACAACAAGGGAGGAGACGGAAAGCTGCACTTGGGAACACCGGGCCCCCGGCGCCTCCTCTTCGGGGAGATGACCCTGAGCACCCCACAGTCCCTAACCAGCCGCGGCGACGCCTCGGGCGGCCACGGGCCCAGGACGCGGCCAAGGCTGTGTTTGGGATGTTACCGAAACCCTCACGGCCCCTTAGTGAGCAGCTTCCCGCCCCGACCCCCGCATCCCCGGAAATGCGGCCGGGCCGAGGGCCGAGCGAGGAGGGGTGGTGGGGGAGCCCGCCTCCGGCCGGCCCTGAGAGCGGCCGGCGGCCTCCCCTCGCTGCACGCCGCACGCCGCGCTGGGCCCGGGGAGCTCAGGGAGGAGAGAGCGCCCACAGCCGCAGGAGGGGAGCCTGGAGCCCGCCTCCCGCGTTCGCCACGGACTGCAGTTTTTTTCACGAGCCCTGTGTGCCTCCCATCAGCTTCCTCTTGGAACTGCTTCCCTTCTGTATTTTTCTGTGTAACTCCCAAGGCCAGTTTTCCTTCTCTGTGCCTGTGAGGAACTGGTCAAAATAACTGAGGGTTGGCCGGCGCCGCGGCTCACTAGGCTAATCCTCCGCCTAGCGGCGCCGGCACACCGGGTTCTAATCCCGGTCGGGGCGCCGGATTCTGTCCCGGTTGCCCCTCTTCCAGGCCAGCTCTCTGCTGTGGCCGGGGAGTGCAGTGGCGGATGGCCCAAGTGCCTGGGCCCTGCACTCCATGGGAGATCAGGAGAAGCACCTGGTTCTTGGCTTCAGATCAGCAGCACTGGCCGTGGCGGCCGTTTGGGGGGTGAACAAACGGAAGGAAGACCTTTCTGTCTCTCTTTCACTGTCTATGTCTCTGTCTCTGTCTCCCTCTCTCTCTTTCTCTCTCACTGTCTAACTCTGACTGGCAAAAAATTTAAAAAATAATAAATAAATAACCGAGGGTTTTCAAACACCATCTCTCATCTAGATCAGGTGGGGGGGGCGCGTGTGTGGTTTTTAAAAGAACAATAACAAATGCCTTAAAAACCCTTTAATGCCTTTTTTTTTTTTTTTTTTTGACAGGCAGAGTGGACAGTGAGAGACAGAGAGAAAGGTCTTCCTTTGCCGTTGGTTCACTGTCGCTCCCCATCTTCGTGGAGGAACGACACAGGACCCTGCACTGTTCTTTCGTCTGCTCGGCCCTCCCCGGGTTTGCTGCTGGTTCTTCCCGGGTTGGCTACCGGCCCTTCCACCTCCGTGGAAGGGCGGTTCCCCCTGGCCACTTTCCCCACTTCCGCAGGGGAGCGGCACACCGCCGGCCGGCTCTCTCGGGGGCTGCTCAGGTGTTCCTTCAGATAGATGTTCCCCTTAGATGTTCCTGGTGCATGTTGTCTCTCTCCTCCTTTATAGTCCTCTTCCACCAATCCCAACTCTGCTACCCACACGCCGAGTATGCTGCTCTCCTCCAATCAGGAGCAGGTCCTGCTGTTTATTGGTTGAACTGGAGGCAGCTGTGTAGAAGCTGTTTTCTCCTCTCCCAGCGCCATATTGTGGGAGAGCAGATGCATAGAATAAGTCTTAATTCCAGTAACTTAGTCTAGTCCGAGTTGCTCCCAGTTGCTCCCCACAGTTCACCCTCCAATGGCTGCCACAGCCGGCGCATCACGCTGATCCGATGGCAGGAGCCAGGTGCTTCTCCTGGTCTCCCATGGGGTGCAGGGCCCAAGCACTTGGGCCATCCTCCACTGCACTCCCTGGCCACAGCAGAGAGCTGGCCTGGAAGAGGGGCAACCGGGATAGAATCCGGTGCCCGACTGGGACTAGAATCTGGTGTGCTGGCGCCGCAAGGCAGAGGATTAGCCTGTTGAGCCTTGGCGCCGGCCTTTAATGCCTTTTAAAAAAAACCACCTTTAGATAAAATTCTATGCATACAAATGACTATAAATAGCTCTTCATGTATTCAAGTTCGTAATTTTTAAAGTACTGCATATTGGTAGCTTTGGGATCCGCAAGGAGAGAAGGCCTACACTTCAGGGAATGGAGAGGCCCTACCCACACTTCCAGGGACAGAAAGTCCTTGTCAAGGTCCCTGCGGGTGCCTAAAGGTCAACCAATGAGGATCAGACCTGCCTCGACCTTTAACCCTCACACCTTATATCTATAAAAGAAGCTTTCCCACGCCTTATATCTATAAAAGAAGCTTTCCCAACCTCTGCTGCGCGATTTCCCTGGCTCCTGCTCTGTTGGGACCAGAAACCTCACCCGGGAGCGGAATCCCAATAAAAGCCTGTGAATTAATTGATTCATCTGGCTGGGAAGATTTGTTACGCACCGGACACCTTCCACATATATGCATAAAACTTTATTTAAAGGTATTTTGCATTGAGTAAATCTATTATTTACTTAGATAAAATATTTAGGAAGAACTTCAACAACTACTATTCACAAAGACTTTGTGGTCTCGGTATAAAAACATGACTTTGTTTAGTTAGTAGGAGGTTGATAGCTGTCCACCCTCTGCAGAAGTGCATCTGAAAATCCAGGGGAATAATACCTGGAAAAGAAAAGTTGCTATTAGATGTTTATGAAAAAGATTTGGCACCATGGGCACCAATGTTCAGTACAAGGCAGGTACCTGAAAAATTCTGCAAGTGAAACCTCAAATACACCCTGGGTAATCATGCTCCAGGAATGCTTGATGCACGAGGTTGGGGGCTACTGAGAGAGAGAGAGAGAGAGAGAGAGAGAGAAGGAAGCACTGGGCCGGAGACGTCAGCAAACATGTATGGGAGTGGGAGTGGTCAGGCGAGAGACTGCCATCCAGGGAGAACAGTTGGTCAGAGAGACTCTGTCCTCATTCCACCGAGGCATCCTGGTTGCCTTCAAGATCATTTCTCAGTGTGTGTTTTCATCAGATCTGCTCACCCATAGAAACGATTTCTAGGAGTATAACTCACACTGAAGAACTACTTAATAAATAGTTTACAAATATTTATACCACATAAATCTAGAAAATTCATCATTTTCATTGGTTCTTGGGCATCATATATACATTTACATTTATAAATTGAACATTTCATAAGTGATTTAGTATGAAAATATTAAATTATTGATTAATGTGATGTGAGATACATGCTGTGCCATAGAAACAATTTATATGTGTATGAAAGTATGTCAAGGGAAGTTTGGCAGTCATTCTAGAATATGATAGATGGATTTCTTAAATTTAAGGGAAGTGTAATTTTAAAATTTCCCAAGCACTCTAAACAATGACACCTTCACAGGCATTTTCCCCAGATCAAACCTCACGTTAGGGACTTGACTTTGTCCTTTGTTATCTTTGCAGCAGATCCTTGACTCAGAAACTCATAATTGACATTATACTAACTTCTTCCAAATTTGTCAAGCTAAGATGGGCAAAATAGAGCTGTATTTTCTCAACAGTGTGCTCATAGGCAGTCGTGGCTAAACAGATACGTAATATTCATACATGTGGGCATTTGGCCTAGTACCTAACATGTCAGTGTCCCATATCTGAGTGCCTCGGTTTGATGCCCAGCTAGGGCTCTTGACTCCAGTTTCCTACTAATGCAGAGCCTGGGAGGCTGCAGGTGATAGCCCAAGTAATTGGGCCACCCTTGTGAGGGAGCTGGACTGAGTTCCCAGCTCCTCAGCTTCAGCCCTGGTCCAGCCCTGGCCGTTATAGGTATTTGAGGAATGAATGAGCTTATGGGAGCTCTCTGTCTCTTTGCCTCTCAAATCAATAAATACAAACTAAAAATTTTTTAAAAAACATTTAAAAATAATCATATTTGTAAAACTCGCTTGAAGCAAGTTTCTCCTCTAAAGGCTGCTACCCTTCAAACAGGTGTCCTGTACAGTAGGTTTCTTCAAAGTGGACCTATGCTAAGGAGTTCACCACTGGTTCTGCGAATTACTCCTGTGTTTTAAAGCAGGCCTCACCGTTCTGGGCCTTCTAAATGTACCTGGGGCTGGCACTGCGGTGCAGCAGGTTAAGCCAATGTGATGCCAGCATCCCATCCCGGCTGCTCCACTTCAGGGGCAGCTCTCTGCTAATGCACCTGGGAAAGCAAAAAAAAGATGGCCCAAGTGCTTGGACCCCTTCTACCCATGGGGGAGACCCGGATAGAATTTCTGGCTCCTGGCTTTGGCCTGGCCCAACTCCAACCAATATGGCCATTTGGGGAATGAACCAGCAGATGGAAGATCGCTCTCCTCTCTCTGTAACTGCCTTTCAAATAAACAAATCTTTAAAAAAAAAAAAAAGTGTCCAACACCAAATTGATACCTCTTACATAAATGCAAGAGGTAGGCTTTTTAAAACTCGCTTAAAATTGTACAGTTTAACATGGTAACCACTAGCCCCAGGTGACTATTGAGCACTAGAAATATGACTAGTGGGTCTGAAAAACTGAAATTTAACTGAATTAAACTTAAAATGAACACTCAAATTATTATAAAACTTTTAAGCATCCTTAGAACAACTTATGAGTTGACTTTTTCAGCTGCAAATTTTACATAATCCAAATACAAGTATTTCTGATCAAATTTAGTGTCTGAATTATGATATGCTAGAAGTGATAAAATATCCACTAGATACTAGAACCCTATTATCAAAATGTAACTCATTAATAATTTTATATTGATTATAAGTTAAAATTATAATACTTGCATACATTGGGTTAACACAGATCAATTGAAGTTTATGTATCCTGTTTCATGGTACTTTTTAAATGTAGCTATCAGAAAATCTGAAATCATATTTGTGGCTCACATTCTATTCCTATTGGACAGTGTTGCTTTAAAGTAAAGGTCTCTTTAAAAATCAGTTAGGATCTGTCGATAATTCTTGAGGTCTCACTGATTTATTCCCAAGCCAACTGCCACCGCCATGCCTGTCAACCCAAAGACCAAAGGGACTGCACAGTCTCCAGGATTCCCACTGGGAGGAAATGCGCTCAGCACTCAGCTCCCTCTCCTCCCCTGCACAGCACACCGCTCGCGCTGCCTCACTTCTCAGAGGGGCAAACAGACCACAGATGGAGATTATCAAGTTGTCCACTAACTGCCAGAAAGCCCCTGTCCGACCAGTACCTATCTGATGCTCCGCTTCTCATCAGGAAAAAGTCCGGAATCCTATATTAGCACAAAGGGCAATTTGAATCTAACCAGAGCAATCTATGTTTTTTGTATTTGTAAAAAAAAAAAAAAAGGAACAAAAAATTTGCTTGATGTGCATTTATCATCAAAATAAATAGTGAAAAATACATGGCCAAGAACTGCTACATCATTTTCCAACATTTTTATAACATTAAATTTCATCCCCCTAATGCTGTTTAATCTCAATAGAAAGAGAAGTGAAAATAGAGGCGTTAAAAGAGGACAGTAACAGATATTTACTGAATTGAATTCTTCCTGTGTGTAAGCCCTTTGGCTAAACATTATCTCATTTAATTCTAACTCTATGAAACAGGTAATTATCTTTATCCACATTTTGCAGATGCAGAACTGTGGCTTAAAGGGTTAAATATTATCTCCCAAGTCAGGCAGTAATTACTTGCTACTGAGATAGGAATGAGGGTCTGTTTGACACCTAAGCCTTAGCTATGAGCCATACCCGCATGAAAGAAGCAAAGGAACAGAGGGAGAATCCTTGCCTCCGGCTCTCAGGGGCTGCTGTCTGTCCCAATTCTGAATGGCCTTGAAGAGAGTAACCTCACACAGACCCATGCAGACTGGGGGCTGTCATTTATATGGTCAGGATGCCAGACATGTACTGAGTGCCAGGCTGCACGGCAGGCCTCCTTCCCCAAATCAGATGTGTCCCCAAAGCCACTTCCCCTCCTGGGCCTGGGCGGACATCCAATAGGCAGAGGAATTCACAAAACACCTTCCTGGTGGGTGTGGAGGAGCCAGGCCGCAGCTTGGGGCTTCCAGGCTGCTCTGGGCCTCTTCTCTCCTACACGCTTGCCTTTCTAGAACATTTCTAAAGATCACTAAAACTGGAAAGCAATGTGAAATCAACATTCAGGCTGATAACATGTGAGAGAATGGATCCACCCATAAGCTGTTCTGTAAAGAATTCCCTTCTAATAGTTGTCACCAAGTACTTCTTGAGAATTAATAATTGCAAAAATAAACCATTTAAAATTACATTTGACAATTTTTGTAGAAAGACAGTTTCACATACTTCTTTAAGATACCATCAGAAACGGAAAAAGCTAGCCAAAATTCTTCTTCATAATTAGCAAATTCTTTTAAGAAATTAAAGAATTTTAGATTCACTTCAATTTATTTCCCTCTCTCCTCCTCTCTCAGTCTTTTAGAGAGAGAGAGAATCTCCCATCCTCTGGTTCACTCCCCACATGCTTACAACAGTGGGGCTGGGCCAGGTTGAAGCCAGGAGCCAGGAACTCAATCCAGGTCTCTCATGTGGGTGACAGGAGTCCAATTACTTGAGCCATCAGCTGCCGCATCCCAAAGTACGAATTAGCAGGAAGATGGTATCACAGAGCTGGGACAGGAACCAACTCATCTACACTCTTGCTCCTATAATCAGCTAGTTTTTAAAATGATTATCCTAGTTCACAGAACTCAAGAAGCTAAAAATTTACGATGGCATTTTCACAAAGCACTTGATTAAATTGTAATATCACAGTTTTTTTTTTTTTAATTTCCTCCAGTGCTCAGTTGAAATATTTCTAAAAGAGAGTAGTAAAAAAAACAAAACAAAACAAAAAACTTCTTTTAAAGCAAGCACCTTGATTGATTCTAATAGGCCAGTCCATTTGGGAGCCCTTTAGTTTGCTTTCTTTCCATTTTCCTCTAATTTTGTTTATGTTACAAAATTGAACTGAAAGTCCTTTTAAGTTTACATGAAATGACATTCTCCCTAAAGAGACATATATTCCATGCATAAAAATCCATTTTATTTTTCTTGATAAAATAGTTTCATGTTTCTTTCATTTAGTGGTTTCACACATATTTTAGGTTATACAAACTATTTTGGTATATATTTGTATATCTTTTTTTTTTTTTTAATTTCACAGGTAGAGTTACAGACAGTGAGAGAGAGAGACAGAGAGAAAGGTCTTCCTTCCATTGGTTCACCCCCGTAATGGCCGCCACGGCCAGTGCGCTGTGCTGATCCAAAGCCAGGAGCCAGGTGCTTCCTCCTGGTCTCCCATGGGGTGCAGGGCCCAAGCACCTAGGCCATCCTCCACTGCCTTCCCGGGCCACAGCAGAGAGCTGGACTGGAAGAGGGGCAGCCGGGACTAGAACCCGGTGCCCATGTGGGATGCCAGTGCTGCAGGCGGAGGATTAACCAAGTGAGCCACAGTACTGGCCCCATGTATATCTTATATATAGTAGTAGTTATGCATGTTATGATAGACTATTACTTTGCTACACTATATATGAATGTGTGTGTATGTAAGCATAAACTTGCAATTCTGGAAAGAATTTAGTGACTCAATATATGTGAAGAGGAAACAACTTTAATCTTAAAATTATTTTTGTGCCTTTAAAATTGCTGTCACCATGTATATTAAAACCGACTGATGCTAAATAAAATAAACACATAAATAACTGATAAAAGTTACATAACATGTACATGTTAAAAACTGAAGTTTATATCTCCTACTCTTGGGGCCAGCATTGTGTGGTAATGGGTAAAGCTACCAGCTATGTGTCATCAAGTGATTTCATGATTGTGTGACTCTGAGAGTGCTTAGTCAAACCTAAACGGTGCAGGTCAGTCACTCAGTGTGGCCTCCTGATGGCATCGGGAGAGGGGGTAACACAAGATGCATGACGTTGCTGCCAGCATCACGTGGCTCACTTTGTGGGAAGTTTTTCTAAGTGGAGGGGGTTCACTCTGACACAACAATAAAAAGCGTAGTACATACATAAGCCACTCGCCAGTGCTCCGTACTGCCCGTACTTGGATGCACCACGCTTTTAAAGGGCACGTAGGGCAGCACCGCAAGCAAAGGCTTGAGCCGTGCACTATGACACTGCCGTGGCTACAACAGCACCAGGCGACAGGAAGTTTTCAGTCTTCTGGGCCCACCCTGGTGTATGCAGTTGGTCACTCACTGAAAAGTTGTTAGGCAGCACATGACTGTGTGTTGTCAAAGTGCAGGGCAAATGTAAAGACGTTGTGAGTGGTGAGCCCTGGCCGGAGAGCTTCAAATCCATGCCCCCATGATGGACTGGCACCTCTCAGGCTCCCTTAGCTGTCAAAGGGCTTGCAGGCTAGAATGGGCGGCCGGAGCAAGTGCAGGGGCTGAGGAGGCAGCAAGGAGGCGGCGGCCAGTCTGCAGCTCTTACTTAAGCTCGGTGCTCCGTAACCACATTTCATCCAGTGTGATGCAGTCTATTACTTGTCTCAGAAACGTTCAACTCTTGGGGCTAGCGCTGTGGCGTAGTGGGTAAAGCTGCCACTTGCAAAGCCTGGCCTCCCATATGGGTGCTGGTTCGAGTCCCGGCTGTTCCACTTCTGATCCAGCTCCCTGCCAATGCACCTGGGAAAGCAGCAGAAGATGGCCCAATTCCCTGGGTCCCTGCACCCACATGGGAGACCTGGAAGAAACTCCTGGCTCCTGCCTTTGGCCTGGCCTAGCCCTGGTCGTTGCAGCCAATGGGGAGTGAATTAACGGATAGAATATCTCTCTCTCTCTCTCTCTCCTGGTCTCTCCCTCTCTCTGTAACTCTTTCAAATACATAAATAAAACTTAAAAAAAACTACATTATAATTTTTAATTTATTTTTTAAGATTCATTTTATTTATTTGACAGAATTACAGAGAGAGGTAGGCATGCAGAGAGAGAGAGAGAGAGAAAAAGAGAGAGAGAGAAGTCTTCCATCTACTGGTTCACTCCCCAAATGGCTGCAATGGCCAGAGTTGAGCAGATCCAAAGTCAGGAGCCAGGAGCTTTCTCTGGGTCTCCCACATGGGTGCGGGGTTCCAAGAACTTGGGCCATCATCTACTGCTTTCCCAGGCCACAGCAGAGAGCTGGATCGGAAGTGGAGCAGCCAAGACTCGAACCGGTGCCCATATGGGATGCTGACACTGCAGTCTGGGGCTTTAACCCCCTGCTCCACAGTGCTGACCCCCTATAATTTTTAAAATTATTTGTGAGTCAGACAGAGCAAGGGGGAGAGCGCTCCTATCCACTGATTCATTCCCTAAATGCCTGCAACAGCTGGAGCCAGGACTGTAGCTAGGGACTCTGACATAGGACATAGTGTCCTAACCATGACGAAATGCCCTGTGTCTGGAATATTACATTTCCCAAAGTCTGTGTTCCTCACCTTACTATTTCTTCTGGGTAGCAGTTGTTAATTTTATTGATATATTCTTGAAGGAGAGAGCCAGGTTCTGCTTTTATTTGCTGAATCTTTTTGAGGCCACCACTTGTAACAAAAAATCTTCGAGCTTTGCTGTCATGCGGCAGCACCTGCAATAACCAAGCACAGAAACAGGTCAGCCTTCCCACTCCAGGTCCCATTATTGCTGCCCGAAGTCATCACGGTACATCTGAGAACACGCGGAAGAGGACTTCCGCTCTCTGTACCTTCAAAAGGATGGGCCCGAATCTGCTGACAATGGGAGGTGAGATGTGCTCCTTCAGGAAATCCATTAAACTTTTTATGTTGTGGAGACAGAAGGAAGGCCGTGCCCATGAGCCAAGGTGCTGGAGATGGGCTCACAAGCGTAAAACGCGAAGTTTACACACACTCAACTCACTGCACTGCCTGCAAAATGAAAGGCAAGTGCCGGGACAGCGAGGCCAGGGCCCTGAGCCCCGGTGCCGCTCACCAGCCAAGCTCCATCCCAAGCTTTGTTTCAGGGACACCAAAGCAGACCTGCCGGGCCTCTTCTTGCTTTTGCCGGGGCCTCTTCTCTTCCTGGGAAGTCCTTCCACACCCACCACCTGCTCGTTTCCTTTGATTCTGGCTTACTCTCCTTTTTAACACAGCCCAAGTGTTTCCTCTGTGAAGAAACCTCCTCTGGGGCGCCCTTGGCCCAGGATGAGCTGGGTTCTCCCCGCCCCCACTCCCCAGCACTCTGTCAAACCGCTATCAGTGCATTACCGCATAAGATTTTAATTACCCATTTATATGTCTGTCATGTGTCAATGTCAGTGAAGGCAGAAACTATGCATTCATTCATTCAGTGACTCATTCAGTCACTTCCCTCCTGCCTACCGTCCTACAGATGCTCAACAGATGTTTAACAAATGAATGAGTTCACTAAGCAATAGGCAAAGAAAAGCAGATTAAGGAGATGTTGAAGAGATGGAAGAGGAGGAGAGAATCCATAAATCCAAGGGAAGATTTTAAAGGGCGACCAGTGAGAACTTAAAGGGGAAAAAAATCACTGCATTTGACAAGAGCGCTGCAGAATGAAGCGGAAACAGGTGCACTTGGAGGGTGGCTGTGGAGAGCAGATTACTACAGTTGTGAGTATGAAAGTCAAGCCAAACAGGAAAATTTCAGGAAGAGGCAGGTGTTGTGGTGCGGCTTCTTAAGCAGCCACCTGCGATGCTGGCGTCCCCTACAAGCAGCAGTTCAAATCCCAGCTGCTCCACTTCCGATCTAGCTCCCTGCTAACGCACCTAGGAAAGCAGTGGAAATGGCCCAAATGCTTGGTGCCTACATGCATGTGGGAATGTGGGAGACCCAGATGAAGCTCCTGGCTCAGACCCAGCTGTTGTGGCTGTTTGGGGTGTGAACCAGCAGAAGAAAGATTTTCTCTCCCTCTCCCCTCCCCCTCTCCCTCTCTCCCCCTCTCCCTCTCTGCCTCTCCCCCTCCCTCCCTCTCTCCCTCTCCCTCTCTCCTCCCTCTCCCCCCTCCCTCTTTCCCCCTCTCCCTCCTCTCCCTCTCTCCCTTTCCCCCCAACCCTCCCTCTCTCCCTCTCTCTCCTCTCCCTCTCTCCCTCTCTCCCTCTCCCTCCTCTCCCTCTCTCCTCCCTCTCCCCCTCCCTCTCTCCCTTTCCCCCAACCCTCCCTCTCTCCCTTTCTCTCCTCTCCCTCTCTCCCTCTCCCTCCTCTTCCTCTCCCTCCCTCCCTCTCTCCCTTCCCCCTTCCTCTCCCTCCCCCTCCCCCTCCTCCCCTCCCTTTCCCTCTTCCCCTGAGATGGCTTCAGCAATGCAAAATGGCTGCTTCCCAGGAGCCACGGTGCTGGAGGCAATGCTGGAGGCACGGCTGGAGGTCCTGGCGGGTCCCTTTCACAGAGCACCTAGAACCGGCTCTGCTTCCCTGAAGGGCCTGCTTGCAATGCTGTAGATATATGGCTTTTGTTTGTTATTTACAGAAATGTAGCATGCAAACAGTCGTGCATTTATTATAGTATTAAAGCTATTAAAATGAAATTGCTCCCCTCTGTTTAAGAAAAACATTTTAATATAATCACTTGCATGTTTTGTTACTTACAAAATGACTTTTTGGTTGTTTCTGGTATTAGAGTGTTCCATAGGTTGGTATCACATTCTTTTTTTTTTTTTTTTAAGGTTTATTTATTTGAAAGTCAGAGTTACACGAGAGGAGAGGCAGAGAGAGAGTGAGAGAGGTCTTCCATCTGCTGGTTCACTCCCCAAATGGCAGCAATGGCCAGAGCTGCGCCAATCCAAAGCCAGGAGCCAGGAGCTTCTTCCAAGTCTCCCACACGGGTGCGGGGTTCCAAGGACTTGGGCCATCTTCCACTGCTTTCCCAGGCCATAGCAGAGAGCTGGATCAGAAGTGGAGCAGCCAGGACTCAAACCAGCACCCATATGGGATGCTGGTGCTTCAGGCCAGGGCATTAACCTGCTGTGCCACAGCACCAGCCCCTGGGATCACATTCTTAAAAGTGGAATATCTTTAATCTCTACAGTGATCCTGTGAAATAAGCACTCTTAGTATTCCCATTCTGTGGGTAAGTTAGCTAAGGGGAGACTCACGAGCTCTGACTCCAGGGCCAGGGCGCACTCCTGCTGTGCTCCGTCACCCATGCAGAACATGTGGAGCACAGGGTGACAGTCACCCGAGCACCAAGCACTGTGCTGGTACAGCCGTTCTCTCATCCCTTGCTGTCATCAGGGGTCCCGTCTGTGGTGGTGCCCACCTCCTGCAGTCTGAATCTCCTTCCTTAGCACCAGTGACTGCCACTTATAAGATCTCAGCAGTGTCCCCCAGGGAGGGCGACTTCTTTGTATTAAGAAGTTTCTATGGGCCGGCGTCGTGGCTCACTTGGCTAATCCTCTGCCTGCAGCGCCAGCACCCAGGGTTCTAGTCCTGGTTGGGGCACCAGTTCTGTCCCAGTTGCTCCTCTTCCAGTCCAGCTCTCTGCTGTGGCCCGAGAGAGCAGTGGAGGATGGCCCAGGTGCTTGGGCCCTGCACCTGCATGGGAGACCAGGAGGAAGCACCTGCTCCTGGCTTCGGATCGGCACAGCGCGCTGGCCGTGGCGGCCATTTTGGGGGTGAATCAATGGAAGGAAGACCTTTCTCTGTGTGTGTCTCTCTCTCTGTCTACTCTGCCTATCAAAAAAAAAAAAAAGTTTCTATGTGTTGACATACTCATTACTTCTTGGGAACATTGAGAGAGAGAGAGAGAGAGAGAGGCTGTGAAGAATGCGGGAGGGAGCGGGGGGGGGGTGTTTTGTTGTGGGTGAACTGCAGGAGCTGACTGGCGGAGCCTCGTGCAGGAGCCAGCACAAGCTAGCAGGCCGTGGCGCTCCCTCGCCGCCTCCTGGCGCAGACAACGTCTCTCACCTTGCTGAACTGCTCCAGTACGTGCTTCAGGATGTTGGGGGGCGCGTCATGCAGGAGGGGCTCCAGGGCGGGGACGTGGGTGCACTTCTGCAGGATGTTCTTCATGGATTTCTCACACTGTGGAGACACAAAGCCAAATGCGTGCGAAAGCGAGGGGTCAGCGGGAGCGCCACAAGAATCCGTGTCCCACATTCCTGGAGTTGGAAGATCAACTCCATTTCCCAGTCTCTCCTGGGACTGCCTTTGTTTTTAAAAATAGCGGTCGGGAAAACGCCTTCCACTTTTGATTAGTTTTTTCACAGACTACCTTGACAATGGTCTTGGTGTTAAATCATAAAACATATAGTGTATAATTGAGCTCCTAAAATACCTATGAGGAAATTAAAGTTGTAAGGCATAAAGTTAGAGCCCATAAATTCACACATTTTTATTTTATTAACGTAGAAGTTTATATGTATTGAAACTGTGAAATAACTAATATTCCGTTTCTTCCCGTCGACAACCAGGAGAAAATGAGTCTGTTTGCTATAGGATGCCGTTATCAGGTATTCTGCGTTCACCAGAGGTTTCCCAGCTTGCATGCATGTGGTCAGAAACGTGCAGCTCGAGCAGCGCTCACTGAGTATTTGCAGACAGCTGCCCCAAGGCATAGGCAGAAATTTCCACATCCACGGATGGAAGCAAAACTCCTCGACTCTACTTGATTGCTGAGAGACGCTCCTCTCTACAACAGCCAATGTGCCGCCCCCGAGCAAAAGAGCAGGTGCCACACGTACCTCTCCCACTCCCCCCGCCCCGCGTTCTTCCCTCTTTCCAAGCGACACCACAGGGTACTGTCCCCTGTGCCCCCCTCCAAAGCTGCAGCCAGCTCCAAGGCCCCGCTGTTGCTGGTTCCTTCTTCGTGTCGGGGCTGCCTCCTCCTCTTTGGGAAGCCTCACACAGCCGTGTGTCTGTGGCTGTTCGGTACGAGAGTCCACACCTGCCTCTGAAGTTCTGGGCCTCAGTGCAGCCTCAGGGCCTCCTGTTTCCCTGCTCTCACTCTGAGGCCTCAGCCAGTCAGGTCTTCTGGGATCGTGGCGTTGCTGCTGAATGCTTAGCGGTGCTCTTGGACTCAAACAGCCCTTTTATTTTCACACCATGAATTTTATACTTGGTAAGTGGGCTCAGAAAAACTTTCATAGCACATTTGTGCTATCAGTAAAAGATCTCTTAAATGTAAGGTTTCCCGGAGACCCAAACTAAAGAGTCTTATAACCTCGTTCCTCTCCACATATTTGCCTTCAAATGCTGTTTTATAAATTAGATTACATAATGTAAGAAATGCAGTCCAACTGTTTTCCACAAGTAGAACAAACCAACACTGGCATTAAACTCACTTCTCAACACACCTGGGTACAGTAAGTACCGCTGCAAACCATCTGCAGTTTACCCTCACTGCTTTCAGTGACGTCAGCTGCTGATGCAGAGCAGAAATCACATCCACTGAGTCATACTCGAGGTGCTGTCGGTCACTAAGGAAGAACTCTAGAGAGGATTCCAATGACACAGGAAATTCACTGAGCTTCACTATTTTTCATCTGAAAGAAATAGGCTTGAGCCGGTGCTGTGGTGTCATGGGTTAAGCCATCCCATAAGGGGGCCTGCTAGAGTCCCAGCTACTCCACTTCCAATCCAGCTCCCTGCTAATGGCCCGGGAAAGCAGCGGAGGATGGCCCAAGTGTTTGAACCCCTGCAACCACATGAGAGACTCAGAAGAAGCTCCCACCTCCTGGCTTTGGCCTGGCACAGCCCCAGCTGTTGCAGCCATTTGGAGAGTGACAGCAGATGAAGACCTCCCTCTCTCTCTCTCTCTGTAAATCTGCCTTTCAAATAAATAAAACAAAATTAAAAAAAAAAAGAATCAAAGTTATCTAAGCCTCATAAATATAAGGAGAAATTCTTTTTATTAAAAAAAAAGAAATATGTTCAATTTACAAATATATTCTTCCAGGTAAGAATGTGCTCACATGCTGTGATCAATAATCAGCTGTAGCATCCAGCATGAAAGAAATATTAGCTAATTAAGATTTTTAGAAAAACATTTATTTTTTGCTTATTTGAAAGACAGAGTTACAGAGAAAGGCAGAGAGAGAGATGTCTTCCATCCCTGGTTCACTCCCCAAGTGGCCAAAGTGGTTGGAGCTGAGCCAATCTGAAGCCAGGTGTCAGGAGCTTCTTCCAGGTCTCCCACGTGGGTGCAGGGACCTGAGGACTTGGGCCATCTTCTACTGCTTTCACAGGCCATAGCAGAGAGCTGGATCAGAAGTGGAACAACTGGGACTCGAACCATTGCCCATATGGGATGCCAGTGCTACAGGTTGGGGCTTTAACCTGCTGTGCCACAGTGCCATCCCCTAATTGAGATTTTGTTTACATGTCTAATTCTGACCCTGGGATCTTTAAACAACTTTACTGAGATAAAATTTACATATCATAAATTCACACAGTTCAAGTACACAGTTGATGATTTTTAGTAAGTTTATAAAACTGTACAATCATCTCCACGATCTAATTTGCGTATGCTTTCATCTTCCCCAAAAAGAAACCCCATGCCTATTTTAGGCATTTCCTAGTCTCTCCTCCCACAACCCCCAGCCACCTGCAGGCAACTACCAATCTATTTCTGTCTCAATAAATTTGGCTTTTCTGGACGATTCATAGAAATGAAATCACACAATATGTGAACTTTTGTGCCTCTTTCACAGAATATCATATTCGTAAAGTTCACCCTAGACAAAGTATGCATCAGCACTTCCTTCCTTGTCATTATCAAACAGCACTGCGTGATACAGATTTACCACATCTCGCTTATCCATTCACCAGTCGGTGGACACTTGGGATGCCTCCACTTTGGGCTTTTATGAATAATTCCGCTATGAAGATTCATATACAAGTCTTTGTGTGTCAAATGTTTTCGTCTCTCTTGGGTGGACACCTAGGAGTGGGGCTGTTGAGTAATGATGACACGTTTACGTTTAACATTTTGAGGAATGGCCAACATTGTCAGCATGACTGCAGCATCGAACGTTCTCACCAAACAGTGGGAGTGGGTTCAGGCTCTCCACATGGCGGTCAGCACTTAACTATTTTCAGTTTGACTGATTACAGGATTCCTGTGGTTGTGAAGTAGTACCATTATTTTTTAAAGTTTTTTGAATTTTATTTATTTCATTTATTTGAGAGGTAAAGAGGTAGAGATAAGATAAAGGGAGAGGCAGACAGACAGAGCTCTCACTTGCTGGTTCATTTCCAAAATGCCCATACCAGCTGGGGCTGGGCCGGGCCAGGCCTATCCTAAGCTGGGCCCTATCTGAGCCATGCCTGTCTCATCTGGAGGTACATCAGCAAGAACCTGGAATCAGGAACAGAGCTGGAGTCAACCCAGGCATCCCAACAGGCAGCTTAACCGCTGTGTCAAACACCCACCCCTCCTTAGGCTTTTGATTGCATTTCCTTGGCGGCTAAAGGTGTTAAACCACTTTTCAAGTGCTAATTGGTTATTTGTATACCTTCTTTGGTAAAATATCTATTCGAGTTTGTTTAATCAGGTTACTTGCTTTCCTATTACTGAGTTTTGTTTTGTTTTCTTTTAAGATTTATTTATTTGAAAGGCAGAGTTACAGAGAGGGAGAGGAACAGGGAGAAGCAGAGGCAGAGAAAGAGAGAGGTCTTCCATCCACTGTTTCACTCCCCAAATGGCCACAATAGCCAGGGCTGGGCCAGGCCAAAGTCAGGAGCCAGGAGCTTCTTCTGGATCTTCCACATGGGTGGCAGGGGCCTAAGCACTTGGACCATCTGCTGCTGCTTTCCCAGACACATTAGCAGAGAACTGGATGGGAAGTGGAGTGGGTGGGACTTGAACCGGTGTCCACATAGGATGTCAATGCTTCAGAGGGTGGCTTTACCCACTAGGCCACAGTGCCTGGCCTCCTTTTGTTGAGTTTTAAGAGCTCTTTATATTTTTTTAAATACAAGTCATTTGTTACTTATGAGTTGCAAATATTTTCTCCAAGTTTGTAAAGCTTACCTTTTCACTTTCTTAAAGGTGTTAAAAAAAAAAAAAAACAGCCTTAATTCACTTTATTGCTCTTCTGTAAACACCCATGTTGTAGCCACGAGTGGAGCCAGGGTCCTCAGCATAAACTCTCTGGTGTGGGTCTTCACAGATGCTCAGTGAATTCCTGATAGGGAAACTTGGGGGACAGTGCCTTTCCGGAGGTCAGGGGTCAGAGAGCTGGTAGCATCAGAGGTGTCCTTGGCGAGGCTGCCCAGGATGGCAGTACAGCCCTTGGCTGAGGTGTAGCAGTCATCAGTGTCAGCCAGCAGCTGCAGCTTCTTGAGGACGGGGTGGAGATTTTGCCAGTGCCTCTGGGAGTGGGGATGAGGCACCAGCACAGAGCCACGGCACGCAAGGCCCAGTGTGGGGCTGGCTGATCTTCCCCCAGTAGCCTCTCCATACGGGCACAGTGGAGAGCTTGGCCAGATGACGGCCCCTCACATGGTAGTGGCTACCTCCCTGGAGCACTTCACACCCAGGTCGACATGACCATGACCGTTGTAGTCCCTGATGGCGACAAATAATCTTCAAACCCTCATCCTCAGGAAAAAGTCAATGATCTCAGACTCCTTGATGAGCAGGACGAAGAGTCGGATCTCTTCCAGGGACTTGGTCTTCATGTCTTTGGCCAGGTGACCCAACTTAGTAACGGGGAGCCACTCCTTGTGCTTGATCTTGCCTTCGTGAGCTCCACAGCCTCTGCCCCAGCCCTGACCTTGACTGTGATGATGGACCCCAATGCCACTGCTGAGCCTCCCATTCCAGGGCCCCCATGGCCTCCAGGCCCTCCTGCTGCATCAGCATCATCCACCATTTGGTATTCTCTTGGAGAAGCTTAATGATGTCTTTTAAGCATCAAAGTTTTTAATTTTGATGAAACTTCAACATTTTTTTTTTATCACTTGTGCTACAGGTATCATATCTAAGAAATCACTCAGTCCAAGGTCACAATGATTTGCTCCTAAGTTTGTAGTTATAAGGCTTATATTTAGATCTGTGATGGGAGTTAATTCTGGTGTGTGGTGTGAGGTAGGGGTCTGGCTTAGTCAGCTTTTCTTTACCACAACGAAATACCTGAGGCAGGCCACTTATCGGAGAAAGAGGATCTTATTTTGGAGGCTGAAAGTCCAAGATCAGGTGGCCTCATTTGTTTGACTGTATCGCAGAATGGTGGAAACCACCCTAGTGTGAGCATGTGTGAGAGGGGGCCATCACAAGACTAGACAGGAAACAAAAGAGACCGGCTGGGGCCACACTTGGGCTTTTATAACAACCCTCTCGGGAGAACTACCTTCTAAGGCACAGCCCCTCTGACCACCTAAAGATTCCATCATCTCCAAATGTTACCACCCTGAGGATTAAGCCTTCGACACAAGGGCCTCTGGGGAACATTTTGCATCCAAGCCACAGCAAAGTCCAAATTAATATTCCTGCATGAGGCTATAAGTGTTCTGGCGCCATTCATTGCAAAGACTAGCCTTTCCATGTTAAGTTCTTTGGCACCTTTGTGAAAAGCCACCTGACTATAAAAGGATTTACCTCAGATTGTCCATTCAATCCCATTGATAAATATGTCTTTCTGTGAACAGTTACCACATTATCTTGATTTTGAGCCAGTATCAGTGGCTCTGTGGTACATTTTGAAATTGGATAATGTAAAAAACACATTAAGTGACAACACTTTTTTTTTAAACCTCAACACACATAAAAATGCTAATAAAATAGAATTGCAAATACTCGCTACCACTTCAATTCTTTGTCACAGAAAATGGAAATAACAAGAAACACTCATTGTTGCTTTCCTTAAAGGGTGTTTTTGATGAAAACTGCCTAAAATATTTCAAAAGTTTCTTAACGTAAAGTTAATTTTGTCCTGAAAGTATTGTGGCCCGAAGAGTTTCAGTGATTAAATGGAGGGAGAATCAGGAGTAAGTCTTCCTGACCTTGGTTAGGCAAAGCCTTCTTAGATTTAACACCAAAACACAACAACAATAAAACTACATAAATTTAATTTCCTTAAAATTTAAAATTCTTGTGATACAAACAATACCATCAAGAAAGTATTTAGGCCGGCGCTGCGGCTCACTAGGCTAATCCTCTGCCTTGCGGCACCGGCACACCGGGTTCTAGTCCGGGTCGGGGCGCCGGATTCTGTCCCGGTTGCCCCTCTTCCAGGCCAGCTCTCTGCTGTGGCCAGGGAGTGCAGTGGAGGATGGCCCAAGTGCTTGGGCCCTGCACCCCATGGGAGACCAGGAGAAGTACCTGGCTCCTGCCATCGGATCGGCGCAGTGCGCCGGTCACAGTGCGCCGGCTGTGGCGGCCATTGGAGGGTGAACCAACGGCAAAGGAAGACCTTTCTCTCTTTCTCTCTCTCTCTCACTGTCCACTCTGCCTGTCAAAAAAAAAGAGAAAGTATTTAGACAACTCACAGAACTCACAGAAAATACATACAAATCATGCATCTTATGAGAACCTGTAAAGAACTCTCTCAGTATTAAAAAGATAAATGGGGGGGGGGGGGAGGGCAGTGTGGCACAGTAGGTTAATCCTCTGCCTGCGGCGCTGGCATCCCATATGGGTGCCGGTTCTAGTCTTGGCTGTTCCCCTTCCAATCCAGCTCTCTGCTATGGCCTGGGAAAGCAGTGGAAGACGGCCCAAGTCCTTGGGACCCTGCATCCAATGGGAGACCTGGAAGAAGCTCCTGGTTCCTGGCTTTGGATCAGTCCAACTCTGACTATGGCAGTCATTTGGGGAGTGAACCAACAGAATGGAAGACCTCTCCCTCTCTCTCTCTCTCTCTCCCTTCCTCCCTCCCTCTGTCTGTAACTCTACCTCTCAAATAAATAAATAAATTTATTTAAAAGTTCACTAAAAAAAATTAAAAAATAAAAAGGTAAATAGGGGCCAGCACTGTGCCACAGCCAGTAAAGTTGCCACTCCCAGTGCCTGCATCCCATATGGGTACCAGTTTGAGTCCCAGCTGCTCTACAAGAGTCTGGCTCCCTGCTAATGTGCCTGGGAAAGCAGCAGAAAATGGCCCAAGTCCTTGGGACCCAGCACCCACATGGAAGACACAGATGAAGATCCTGGCTCATGGATTCGGCCTAGCCTAGCCCTGGCCATTGTGGCCATTTGGGGAGTGAACCAGAAGATAGAATGTGTGTGTGTGTTTGTGTGTGTGTGTGTGTGTGTGTGTCCCTCTCTCTGTATCTCTGACTTTCAAATAAATAAATACATCTTCAAAAATAAAATGAAATAGGGGCCCATGCTGTGGCATAGTAGGTTAAGCCTCTGCCTGTAGCACTGACATTTCTTATGGGTGCCAGTTTGAGTCTCAGGTGCTCCACTTCCTTTTTTTTATTTTTAAAGATTTTATTTATTTATTTGAGAGGTAGAGTTCCAGACAGTGAGAGGAAGAGACAGAGAGAAAGATTTTCCTTCTGCTGGTTCACTCCCCAAATGCCGCAACGGCTGAAGCTGCATCGATCCGAAGCTAGGAGCCAGGAGCTTCTTCCAGGTCTCCCACACAGGTGCAGGGGCCCAAGCATTTTCTACTGCTTTCCCAGGCCATAGCAGAGAGCTGGATTGGAAGAGGAACAGCCAGGACTAGAACTGTCACCTGTATCGGATGTCGGCACTGCAGGAGGAGGATTAACCAACTGTGCCACAGCACCGGCTCCTCCACTTCCAATCCAGTTCTTTACTAACAGCCTGGGAAAGCAGTGGAAGACGGTCCAAGTGTTTGGGCCCCTGCACCTACATGGGAGACATGGAAGAAGCTCCTACCTTCAGATCAGCTCAGCTCTGGTCATTCTGGCCATCTGGGAAGTAAACCAGTGGATGGAAGACCTCTCTCTCTATCTCTCCCTCTCTTGGTCTGTAACTCTGTCTCTCAAATACATAAATAAATCTTAAATAAATAAATACAACAAAATAAAAAGGTAAATAACCCAATTTTAGCATGGGCAAAGGATTTGAATATACATTTCTCCAAAGAAGACATCTGAGTGGCCAATACATGCATGAAAAGATTTTCAGTATCATTAGCTATTAGGGAGCTGCAAATAAAAAACCATGAGACTGCAGTTCATACTAAGATGGCTCTCAGCAGAAATAAAGATGATAACAAACACTGCCAAGGTTGAGGAAAAGTTAGAACCCTTGTACATTGCTGGTGGTAATGTAAAATGGTACAGCACATTGGAAAATGGTTTGGCAGTTCCTCAAAATGTTAAACAGAGTCACCAGTGGCTCAGAGATTCCAGCTGTAGAAACAAAGATACTCAAAAAGTTTATAGAAGAATATAATTAAAAATGTATTTATTCTGCTGCAAAAATCCCCACAATTGACAATCATGCATAGTTTTTTCATAGTATGCATTTTTCCATGAATTTTTTGAAGACCCCCCACATATATTCAGTAGAAATGAAAACATACATCCACACAAAAACTTGATCAATAATCTTCTCTGCAGCACTATTCATCATAGCCAAAAAGTGGCAATGATCCAATACCCATCAACTAGTGAGGTTATGAATAAACAAAGTGTGCTATATTAATACCATGGGATATTATTTAGCAGTGAAAAGGAGCAAAATACTGATATACACAACACGGAGGAACCTTGAAACTCAGACTAAGCAGCAAAGAAGCTATCTGAATGATCCTGTGATTCCATCTAAATGACACGTGCAGAAGAGGCCAATCCAGAGACAGAGAGTGAATTAATGTCTGCTGGAGATAGGCACAGGGGATGTGGACTGACTGTTAATGGGTACAGGATTTCTTTTGTAGAGATTGAAATGTTCTAAAATTAGGTTGTACTGATGAGTTCACAGTTCCGTCAACACACTAAAAACCACTGAATTGCACACTCTAAATGGGTAAATTATATGATATATGTACTACTACTAAAACTACTAAAAAAAAAGAGGGAGGAACTATGACCACAAGAACACAATGTAAAAATCCTATACACAGCTTCAAAATGCTACAGAATCAACTGACTCAAATATCAGACTGAGATGGAACACTACAATATGATGTCTCTTAATCAATACACAGATGTCCAAGTAGTCTCAGAATTCATGTAGGTAACGTTATTAAGTTACAGGGTTTTTGTTTTTGTTTTTGAAAGGCAGAGTTAGAGAGTGAGAGAGAAAGAGAGAGAGAGGTCTTCCTTTTTCTGTTGGTTCACTCCCCAAATGGCCACTACAGCCGGCGCACTGTGCCGATCAGAAGCCAGGAGCCAGGTGCTTCCTCTTGGTCTCCCATGGGGTGCAGGGCCCAAGCACTCAGGCCATCCTCCACTGTATTCCCGGGCCACAGCAGAGGCTGGACTGGAAGAGGGGCAACCGGGACAGAATCCGGCACCCCAACCAGGACTAGAACCCGGGGTGCCGGCGCCGCAGGCTGAGGATTAGCCAAGTGAGCTGTGGCACCGGCCAAATAACAGGTTTTTTAAAAAGTTTTTATTAAGGTATTTGAAATAAGCTAAGAGCAGGCAAATAGTGAGTCTATGTGACAACACGAGAGGGATTCCAAAAGGCTGATCATTGGTTTTCTTGGACTGGAACCAATTAGAGAACACTTACACAACCTATGAGCCTTTGGGGGAATACGAACTTCAACATAGCCTTAGAACTTGAAAGCTGCCAGAGAGCAACAAGGAAGAAACACTGTTGGGCCGCTCAAGAGGCTCCTAGACACACTTTCCCTACTGAGACAATATCAAGTCAAGCAGACTTGAATGAACTTCACTCCAAAGCTTTTAAAACAACCACTGACGCAACACGAGAGACCTTGGGGAAGAAAGAGGAAGGATCGAGTCTCTGAAAAAGGAGAGTAAACGGACTGAGCGCCTCCGAAACACCGCCAACAGGAGACTGACAGAGATGCCACTTTTTGATTTAAAACCCAGAGTATTTTCTGAAAGCAAATACTGCATCAAATATAGGCAGAAGGAACTTAATTTCCATTAATTACAGCCTAATAAAATCACCTTTGTTAAACTAAAACACAGTAAAAGTTAGCTCCAGAAAATGAAGTTTTCAGATATATTTTACTTCAGTGGTGTTTATTCAATATAACATCATAATACTTCTCTTAAAATCAAGTCATATAAAGCTTATTGGGATATAAAGAGTACACAGTGCTACCTACGAGATTATTTGCAAGGGTTCCTCAAGCTGTAGTTACTATTGACCCACAATTACTGATTCACACTTTAGCACATCTCTTCTTTTACCTGATTTCCAAAGCACGAAAGAAACTAAAAGCTGTTAAATGCAAGAATCTGTGGGGATAGAAATCATTTTAAAGACATCAACCATTTATCTGTGGACAATCTCGAAATCTACTACTGTAGCCCGGGGACAGCCTGCAGAAGAGGCCAAGCAAAGGACAGGAAGCCAAGAGGAGGGGGAGGCAGGAGGAAACTCTAGGAGAAGCAGAAAGAAAATGACGATAACGGGCTAATGAAATAGGCGGCCTAAAGGCTAAAATTCTATGTCAATGGAAATCAGCATACTCGGACAAATCAGAACTGGAGATGGAGTTGTGGTTTCTCCCCAGACAGCTGCAGAATCGGAGAGCTCAAACCAGGAGAGACCTCTGGGAGTGCACACACCGTCTACCCGCCTGTCTCCACCATGCATTGCCGAAGCACACACTCCACGCGGCAGACGTGTGTCGGAAGCCCCGAGTCTGTCACATCAGTGCTTTGGTCTAGAAAGTCTTAGAACAATTTTAAAAATGCTACTCTTAGAATTCAACTTCCCGCACTGAGTTTGTTGAGAGATAACATGTAAATATTACCAACTAAGTGTAAATTCACTTTTATAAAGTTTTTAGTCAAAGAAATGATTCACTGTATGTAACTTTCAGAATCCCTTGCTGTCTCACTGTACCACCCAAAAGTCAAGTTTCAGCAAGGTTTTTTCCTATTTGTTAATTTCCTGTTTTAAGTGAAACTTAAGCTTAATTTATTATTATGAATTTTATTTTGAATTTTTGTTTTTCCCGTGAACTTTCCTCAATCTGGTCATTCTGCAAGCTGCTTTCAAAAAGTTACATATTTTTTAACAGGAAGTATGCTGGAAAACATCTCCTTTCTTTGAATTTTTAAATTTTAAACAACCCATCTTACTTTTTATTCATATTTTGTGAATCAATTTAGTTTCTAGTAATATTTTTTCACTCCTCCGCCTGGCGGCGCCGGCACACCAGGTTCTAGTCCCGGTCGGGGTGCCGGATTCTGTCCCGGTTGCCCCTCTTCCAGGCCAGCTCTCTGCTGTGGCCCGGGAGTGCAGTGGAGGATGGCCCAAGTGCTTGGGCCCTGCACCCCATGGGAGACCAGGAGAAGCACCTGGCTCCTGCCTTCGGATCAGCGCGGTGCGCCGGCCGCAGTGTGCCGGCCGCGGCGGCCACTGGAGGGTGAACCAATGGCAAAAGGAAGACCTTTCTCTCTGTCTCTCTCTCTCTCTCACTGTCCACTCTGCCTGTCAAAAAAAAAATTTTTTTTTCACAAAATCTGCTTTTAAAAATGCACGATTTTAAAATGCTCAATTTAATGAACCTTGTGGATAATTTTTTTAAAGAACAAATACAAGACATGTAACAAAAAGATCAGGTGGTCTTAAGGTTGGCAGAGGCACAGCACACACAAATACCCTCTCACTAATTACATTTCACCTTTGAAAGCCATCTCAAATTCTCTTTGCACTCAATTTTAAAAATGGAACATGGACCAAATTCTACCTCGAGTATTCTATTATTCTTCAATTCGTCCCTCATAAGAAAAGCTAACAGCACTGTAAAATGCAATAACCAGATGCTTGTTTCTATAAGCAATTTGGCAGTTGTAGACACTTTCTTTAAAACACGTCACTGGGTTTCAGAGGCAAGGGTAACCCATTTTCAAAGAAGACTGAACCTCAATCCTGGTAGATTTGTATTTCTTCACAAAAGCAACACTGTTCATAATGACAATTGAGATATTTAAAATGATATATTTTTTTAAAATGGGTCCAAGTCTAATAAACGTTCCCCGAGCCTGTAAGAAACGCGTGCTCACCTTAACCTGGAGGTCCTCGGAGCTCTCCGCGGCCATGTACAAGGACAGCAGGACCGGCAGGGTGTTAGTGACCGCGACAGCCTTGGCGTGCTCTGAAGTGTGTCTCCCAATCTGTCCTAAGGACCAAGCAGTCGCGGCCTTAATGTGATCTTCTGGCTCTTCTGACAAGCAGATTGACAACTGGGGCACACCCTGTGGTGTTGATCAAAAGAACAAGTGTTATGAATCTAGAGCAGGATTAAAGAGTCTTCGGACGGGCTCAAACATGAGAAGAAATCATTTCAGCCTTCATCCTTTCTTCTCTAAATGGCTCAATAAACGAGCACATCACAGGGGCTGTCATTTCTCTAAGTCAATAAAATGACTAGGACTAAATGACCTTAATTATCTGTAACAATCCAGCCAAACTGAGAATCTCTCTCCTAGCGTCTCCCCTCGAATAGGGGAGCATTTAACCAAACAGCAGACGCTGCAGACTCAAAAGTAGGCAAAACCGGATTCCATCAGGACAATCCAAAAAATGCTTAGGGTTTTTAAAACCTTGTGTTTACCCTTGCCAAAAAACATCAATTTAGAATCTTGCAAGAAATAACATTTCACCAAGTGTAACAAATCTGAGAACAAAAAAAAGTGCTATGGATTCGAAATCAGATGAGTGAGGATCTTACACATCTTGTATATGAAATGTTTTCCCAAAGTCCTGAAATAGGAGAGCACTTCAAAAAGTTCATGGAAAATGGAATTAAAAGGTGAAGTCAGTTTTCCATGAACTCTTGGAATCACCTAACAGCACATGAATATTTTTCAATTAATTTTGGTTAATTTTCCATTAACTTGTAAATTATGCTTTTGCCTATTCTAACACGATTGAATGTCAAAGTAGATATGAACATGTGTGTTACATCGCTAAAATGTGCTTATATTTTGCCTCGTAGGCAATTTCCAGTTTTATCTATGTGCTGAAACAGAAGTTAACTTAAAGGGACTTGAATACATCACAGTTTATATCCCCATGGAAGAAGCAAATAATCAAACCAAATTCTAATTCCTGAACCTGCATAGGCATAATTCTCTAACTAACTTGAGACTCTAGTAATCACTTTGAATTTAGTACCACAAAAACCAGTATCATGTGGTCACGCTGCCACAGTGAAGGCCAAAAGCGTCATGTACACTTTTTTTCCCACCTCCTTTTATTCTGGTTGTTAGGACCGGTTCCCGAGGAGACCTGCTAGATTGCTTCCCCGGTCCCTTTTTGTGGTGTGTCTGCCAGTGTAAAAGGTCAGACCTGTCTTCCGCATGAAGTGGCTTTCCGGAGAGCCAGCACAGCCAGGAGGTAACAAGACGGATCAGCCGCAGGAGCAAAGGGAGCCGGCTCCTCCCCAGGGGCTCCAGTTGTTCCCAAAGCAAAGGACACAGGGGCATGAGTGCACTTCGAAAACTACAACGCGCCACTTAAATGTAGAATATTACCACCAGTCCTAAACAGTGCCACGAAGGAAAAGGAGGGAGAGCTATAGGACTTGTGCGGTCTGCCTCCAGCTACTTCTGCTAGCTTGATCTTCGGCTCTCTCTTGAAAAACAAACCAGCTTGGGAGCTGCCCGCAGCACCCCTAGTGCAAAGAAGGGCTGAGCTCTGGGTCGGTTTGAGGAGGATGGGGAGGAAGCAAGAGCACCTGCTGCTGCTTTCCTCTGTCTCCTGAAGCCAGAAGATTTCTGACCATCAGCAAAAGAACCAAGGACCAAGAACAGCAGCAACATAGTCGCTGTGCCGCTTCCCAAAGCGCCACTACTGCTCCAGCAGTCACAGCAGAGCGAAGGCAGAGAGCCGCCAACAAGAAGGGAGCTGAGAGTCACCGTGGGACAGGCAGACGACTACCATGCAAGGCTCCTTTCTTTTTTTTTTTTTTTTTTTTTTTTTTTTTTTTGACAGGCAGAGTGGACAGTGAGAGAGAGAGACAGAGAGAAAGGTCTTCCTTTGCCGTTGGTTCACCCTCCAATGGCCGCCGCGGCCGGTGCGCTGCGGCCGGCGCACCGCGCTGATCCGATGGCAGGAGCCAGGAGCCAGGTGCTTTTCCTGGTCTCCCATGGGGTGCAGGGCCCAAGCACCTGGGCCATCCTCCACTGCACTCCCTGGCCACAGCAGAGGGCTGGCCTGGAAGAGGAGCAACCGGGACAGAATCCGGCGCCCCGACCGGGACTAGAACCCGGTGTGCCGGCGCCGCTAGGCGGAGGATTAGCCTAGTGAGCCGCGGCGCCGGCCAAGGCTCCTTTCAATTCAGAGGATGAGCAAGGGATGAGAGAGGTGCCACATTTCTGTTTAACATTCGGCAGTAGTTCTTCCACGGGAGTGAGAAAGCCATGCGTTGGAGGCTCGGCACGCACACACACATGCCACATGGCCTCTGGTGTGTTCTCCAGGGGTTCTAGATTTAGTTATCAACCCATGTTTTCTGAGCACCCACTATGATGCAGGGCTGCCCCATATTTGGTGGACTCATACCAAATTGTGAATTGAGCTAATGCCAAATCCCTAGAGCAAAGAAGCAAAAACACTGCTCTGTGACATGGCCAGCATCTAAGAAGATAACTCAGTTCATGCAAGCTGAAGAAGGGATCTGGATAAAAACAAAGCGCTTAGTCATTGTCACCTCCCACTCAGATGGCAGGAAAGGGAGGACGTAGAGACATCTGAGAAAAGTTACTACTGGGTATGTCATTTACAACAGTTTTTCAAAAAATTATTATTTATTTATTTGAAAGGCAGAGTGCAAAAAAGAAAGAGCTTCCATCTGCTGGTTCACTTCCTAAATGCTCACAATGGCCAGGGCTGAGCCAGGCTAAAGCCAAAAGACTGGAACTCCATCCAGGTCTCCCACATGGGTGGCAGGGACCCAAATACTTGAGCCATCACCTGCTCTCTCCCAGGAAGCTGGAGTTAGGAGCCAGAGCCAGACATGGAACCCAGTTACCCTGATGTGGGATGTGGGCTCCTCAACACACATCCTGCCTGCTAGGCCAAACACCCACCCCTACTTAGTTATTTATGGCTTACATGGTTTGTAAATATACACAATTAATCCTTCCACATACCAATACACTTAATATTTAAATACACATAATATTAATAGTCAAGAGTTGACATTTTGTTAGTATTCAACAGTGGGCAAGACTTTTAAACTTCCCTCACTTGGAGGCTTGCTTTGGGAAACTCGCTAATGAATACTGCAATCAGCACTGAAGCAGTGCATCGTTTGTTTTTCAGGGAGTTCCTTCCCTCCAATCAGCTACATTCGGTGTCCGTGGGAGAATCTCAATCTGTGGTTACTGCAGTGACTGGGGGAAGACGGAGCGGGAACACACCTTGGAAATGATGACAGCCATAGCGAGGTTTTCGGAATGAGCCGCCACATAGCCGAGCATCATGATGCCGGGCAGCCGTATGCTCCCTTTGCAGGAGCTGATGCAATCAATCACAGCAGCCACTCCTCCTCGGTTAACTATCAGTTGAGAGAGCTAAGAGAAAAGAGCGAGAACTGGGTAAGTGGGACCATAAAGCCTGCGATGGCCTTTAAGTGCTGGCTTAGTGTTGCCGCACTCACTCAGGACCCAGAAACGACTGGTGAAAACAGAGATGCCTCTTAGTAAAATGATTGCCTTTATGAAAGAAATATACCAGTGCGATAATCCTGCTGTCTCGAGCGCACAAATATAATCACCGAGAGGAGCTTTGCTGGGTGGTTCAATTGCTTGTGCATTGATGGCACAACTTCTATCTCTATTATAATGGATGTCAAAATCTGTCCCCTAGACACCAAGCCCAGGGCTGGCTCCTAACTAGCTAACCATCAAAAGTCCAATCACGGTGCGTGAGGATGGAGCGGATTAAGCACTGGATGCTGAAAGGCAACGCCAACTTGAGATATTCCAACCTCATCATGCCCCCTCTGCCGCCAATGAGTCCTAGCTGGGTGCACTTCAATTTTGAAAAATCTCAAGCAAATAAAGATGTCAGTTGAAATAAAGAGTGAGGACTATGAAAGCATAATGAAATGAAAATGGATTAGCCAAACTATACACAGGACAAAAAAAAAAAAAAAAAAGATACAACTTTGGAATCAACACAGCCTTGCTTTGTCTCTCTTTTCCAGCTGAGAACTCAGAGCAAGAAACTGCTGCGTTACCAGCAGCCGTGAGCGTGGTCACACTGGACAGGGACTTCTGTGATCTCTCCCAACTTGGAGGCATGATGTCAGGCTCTCTGCTTCCAGGCGACACAAAATGATACAGACGGCAGAGGTCTGCAGCCCCATAACCCAGAAATGCAGAGCTGCGCAGGATGAGAAACTGGAATTGCAAACCCACACTCTAGCAACACAGCCTCATGGTTCCCGACTGGGGACAATTCTGCCCTCTGGAGAACACTGGGCAAAGTGTTGGGACATTTTTGATTGCTGCTGCCTAGAAGGAGTGGGGCTGCTGGCATCTCGCAGGCAGAAGTGGGGGATGCAGCCCTCACCCATCATGCTGGGCAGGGGACACCCCGAGCTCACCAGATCATGGGGCACAACCCCTGGGCCCTGCAAAACAACGGGCATTTTAGTTAAAACTAAGAGCGACTATACGTTACTTTTATTTGTTTATTTTACCTCGGGTGAGTGTTTTGCGATTTCTCTCACTAAGATAGACCCGTTTCTCTTCACATCGTCATCCTTGTCCTTCAGACAGGTGAGCACGACCGGGAAGATCTCCGCTTCCACGACCATCTCTGCGAGGTCCACACAGTGTTTGGCAATCTGGCTGAGCGCAGAAAGGACCTGGCACTGTGAGAGCGAAATCAACACTGAACCAGAGCCCGCGTGTCACCCAACAGCTGTGTACACATCCAGCTTGCTTTATAAAGAAGGAAAAAGTTATGTAGCAAACGTAACCTGAGATTTCCGAGCCTTGAGACACCCAAACCCTAGGCATATACTTAATTTCTAAAATATGGGGCAGGCGCGGTGGCGTAGCGGGTAAAGCCACCGCCTGCAGTGCCAGCCCAGCATCCCGTATGGGCACAATGTTGATACCAACCTGAAGAACTTTCCACTGCCTAGTTAACGTTAACAATTTAAAAACATTATAGAATATCTGTTAGAATATAACGGCATAATGTAAGCCTATTCACTGAAAAGTCAGATTTTAGAAAGCTATAAAAAGGGTTAGTATAAATATGGCAATTTTCAGAAGAAACTTCAATATTATTCTGGTGGGCAAGAACACCTTTAGGTCTCTTCAACCCTGACATTCAATCATCATTCCAACCCTGGGATTCAATTCCTTATTTTCAGTATTAAAGTTACCACTGTTGTGACTTCTAATTTTCAGTATCACAGTTTTCCCAAACACATCTTTATTGTCCAAGCCTTACTGTGTTGTGTTCACGTATTAAGAGACTAAACATATGATATCCTCAAATCTGCTTTATGATGGTCATTTACGAATCGCTTTTAAATGTAGACGCATTTTCTTTCTTTCGGCTGGTAAGCAGCAGGGTTTGAGTACTGTTTTGACCTTATGTGAGAATACCTTCAGTTTCGCATTGGGACTGACGATCATCTGAGCGAGGTGAGGGATGGCTCCTGCATCCACCACGGCGTGTGCTAATTCCGGACAATGCTTGGCGATATCGCTGAGGACCGAGGCCGCAACCCTTTTCAGAGCAATCTCTGGCTCCTGGATACAGAGGACTAAAAGAGGAACAGCTCCCTCATCCACCACAGCTTGTGACAGTTCTGTGGGTCCAAGAAAAGTAATTAAGTGAGTATGGGTGACTGACCCTTGTGCAAGCCATTTTTCACCCTGACAGATACAGCAAAGAAAAAAGGGGAGGGTGTACTTCACTCTCTCGACATCTGCATTTCAAATCAGCCTTCCTGGTCTCATAAACCATGTGGACCAATCCTGAGCTGAAAAGAACACAGGTCAATAGATGGACCTCCATTTACATGAACACATTTGAGGTAGATTAGGCTGAAATGGCTTGTTATTCTTTTTTTTTTTTTAACAGAGTAAGCAGATGTCAGCTGTTTAAGCTCTGACAATTCTGCACTTCTCAATAGGCAAGCATTTTATGCATGGTTTACAATAACACAGAAAATTAAAGTACCAAAAATTTACCAACCACACTAATTAGGTAGTATTTTGTGCTATTTACATGAGTAAACATTAACATGAATCTTGTGCCAATGATGTCAATTTTTAAATTCTTTCCATCTCACAGGACTTTGGAAGATTTTCTGAAAAGCTTTATGTAAAATTAAAAGTTGCATTTTCATTGTACATACAAAAATACCTTGAAAATGAGACTCACGATAGAGCCACATACTTTTATATATATATATAAAATGCCGAAAATAAAGTCATCTTAACCATGTTATGTGTCAGAAATCAAGTAAGTTATTTTCTGAATACACATGCTGATTTACTTGTGTGTCCAAGAATAATAGCCATAAAAACAACATATTTTAATTTCTAGAGAATGGGAAAAAGGCAGGCAGATCCATATAAAATATTTGTTTAAAAAAAGTCTCAGAAGTATAAAGCACCATAGAGAGTTATACATCTGCTTTTATCAGGCTCAGGGCCTCTTTGATTCTACCACATACGCCCATTTCTATCATCTCTTCCTGGCAAATTATGTTTTTATTTGCCCAGATTCATAGTGCTTTAGCATACATAAATGTCTTAATTGTTAAGCCGAGGTATCTATTCAGCATATCACTGAAAGTCTGTAATTTGAAGGAAACACAGTATTTAATTTTTTAAAAGATTACTTAAGATCTCCTTTTCTAAAAGAAAATAACGTTAGCAACTACAGGTTAATGTGTAATACTTGTTTTGCTGAAATGATCATAATTTATCCTCAAAGTCTCACTGTTGTAGAAATGACTCACTCACTCTTTCACAAAACGAGTATTAACGGAAGGTTATTATGTGCCAGGCTCATTCGACTCCAGGGCCGATGACACACCGCTATAAATGAACACCATGCTCATTAACAGCTAGATGTTTCGATTTTCAAATCTGGTGTGAAATATTGTATAAAGTGGGAAGGTCATATGTGATCTCAAGAACCAGAGGTAGATAAGAGGAACATGTTCTGTGGGGTTTTATAGAAGTCAATAGCAACAACAGACTGGTGAACCAACCTAGCAATAAAACAGACTCCTCCCCAGAGGCAACCGCTGCAATGCTACTGCCAACAGCCTGAGGATCAACAAGGCAGCAGGTGAAACAGGTCATCATTGCCTCTCTCCCCTCCCCGCTCCACACCACCCAAGGGAGATGGGCAGAAAATAGCATATATGATGTACAAATTAATTTCTAAACATAACACTCACGTTTTCTGTTTGTTATTCACATGTTACTTAAGAATTCAGTTCAATTCAGATTATACAGGTGTTCTACAGAAATATCAACTTTTATGTACCTATTTAATTCTACCTGGAATATATATAATGGGCTGAACATTTTGTTTCCAGAGAGTATAAGAATCAATTAATCTACTCATGTATTTCCACTGTTATATATAGTTTCTAAGAGTAAAGAATATGCAATAAACCACAATTGTTTAAAAGTGCTGTTAACAAAAACTCAAGGTTCTGTTTTATAAGTAGTTTTATAATTCTCATACATTTTATTCTTCTGTTGAGTAGTTAGCAGAGTGCCATTTCCTCCTTCGCCTGAATACTACCGTGTTAGTGCGAAGGCAAACCTTGTTCCTTTGACTTGGTCCCCAAGCCCGTCCTGAGCTGTTTCCTATTCTCTTCAGAGCAGGGATCAGAAACGTGTAGGAGGCTGGGAATGACTGGAGAAACACTGGCTGGGAAAGTGAGCAAGTTTCCTAGGACCTGGACTGGGCCTGCCAATGCCATGCTTGGAATTTCACATCTTCATACCCGACATCTCCAGATGTGTGAAACTGACATCTGCTCCTTTGTGACATGCATTGGTCCTCAGGAATAATGTTGGGGCAGCCATTCTGTGCAGTAGTTAAGACACTGGCTGGGATGCCAGCATCTCATTTCAGGGTGTCTGGTTCGAGTCCTGGTTCAGCTTCCCTGAGAGGGCAGCAGGTGATGGCTCAAGTACTTGGATCCTTGCCATCCACATGAGAAACCCAGATTGAGTTCCTGGCCCCCAGTTTTGGCCTGGCTCAGGCCTGGCTGTTGCAGGCATTTGGGGAATAGACTGGCAGATGTAAGATCTTTATTTCTCTGTTTCTGGTACAGTTTCTCTCTCTCTTGCTCACTATTTATATATACTATAGATATATAGTATATCTGTAGTATATATAGTATGTCTATATAGTATATATAGAGTCTATATAGTATATATACAAATAGATATATTATATATACATATTGCCTCTCAAAAGCATAAATAAAATTTCCAAAAGAAGTAATATGGTTCAACCACCTTCATACAGATTCTACATATAAGACAGAGTACATATACAGACAAGAATGCAACAGGCTTAAGTGACACACACCTACTATGCAGTACACACTGTACAGGCTAGCTCTTTTGGCTCACCTCCGCCACTCATTTCTATGGCATTCCTCTCTCCTTTTCTCAACTGTTGCTTCCTCACGTGTTTTTATGCCAGTCACCATCAGCATCTACCCAGTAGCCTTTGTCAACCAAAGCGTGGGCTTGTGAGCCAATCCTGGCTATGGAGCCTGAGCAGAAGTCAGCTGCAAGCGTCTGCAAAAGGTTTTCCTCTGTGACAAACCCAGGTCCACAGGAGAACACCCCACCTGTTCTCAGTTGGAGGTGGTCAAGTCTACAACTCATATCTGGAACTGCTACATCCACCTTGCCATGACAAGGAAGAAATCATCCATACACCAAAGATAGCTGCGTGCCACAATGAGAAACAGCTGGGCCCTCCACAACACTGTCGAGCTGCCTGAAGGACTCTGGCACCACCCTGACTCTGAACTTTGTGTCATGTGTATAAAAAGCATCCTTAATGTTTTAGTCACTTGCGGTTGATAGTCTGCCACTACAGCTAAAAATAATCCTGATAGCAGTGCGTTCCTCTCTCAGGCGTGGGATGGGTACAGGATCTCCTCTCTTCCGTCACTCTCCCTGTGTCCGTTAAGCACTCACTCTGTGCTGGGAACTTGGCTAGATCTCAGGGAAGGAGATCAGAGTAAAAGGCCATTCTGTTCTAGCAGACTCCGCTTGGGGTGGGGACATGACCCATCACTGGGAAAGTGACACTGGGTGTCATTTCAGGAAACGCTCCGGCCTGACTTCTTTCTCCCTGGCTCGTTTTTCCTCTACCTTTCTACTCTAAGAAAAGCAAAAAACATACAGAACCAAAAAACATAATTTCACACAGCTGAAATATTATTTCCCCTGGGAGAAAACTCACAGAGCTCACTTTTTTTTTAATTTTTTTTTTTTTTTTTTTTTGCAGGCAGAGTTAGTGAGAGAGAGAGACAGAGAGAAAGGTCTTCCTTCCATTGGTTCACCCCCTAAATGGCTGCCACAGCCGCACGCAGCACCGATCTGAAGCCAGGAACCAGGCGCTTCCTCCTGATCTCCCATGCGGGTGCAGGGCCCAAGCACTTGGGCCATCCTCCACTGCCTTCTTGGGCCACAGCAGAGAGCTGGACTGAAACAGGAGCAACCGGGACAGAACTGGTGCCCCAACCGGGACTAGAACCCAGAGTGCCGGCGCCGCAGGCGGAGGATTAGCCAAGTGAGCCACAGTCTCACTTGACATTGAGCTTACAGATACACTCAACTGGTTATCATATTTATGCTGTGAAAGATTGATATATGGGGCAGATGTTGCGGCATGGGCAGATGAAGCTGCCTCTAGGGATGGAGTTCCTAGGATCCAGTCTTGCTCTGTTGCTGATCCAGCTTCCTGCAGATGTTCGCCCTGGGAGGCAACAGATGATGGCCCAAGTACTTGGGTCCCTGTCACCCACGTGGAAGACCCAATAGCATTCCTAGCTCCCGGCTTTGGCCTGGCCCAGTCCCTGCAACAAATGTGGGCATTTGGGGGTGACTCAATACAAGGGAAATCTCTCTCTCTCTCCCTCTTTCCTTCTCTGTTGCTCTGCCTTTCAAATAAATAAAAATAAACATTAAAAAAGTAACCAAAGAATTAATATTAACAAACAAAATTTTGGTGTATAGACTTTGATGCCCATAAAAAGGTTGACCAAAGGCCGGCGCCGCGGCTCACTAGGCTAATCCTCCGCCTAGCGGCGCCGGCACACCGGGTTCTAGTCCCGGTTGGGGCGCCGGATTCTGTCCCGGTTGCCCCTCTTCCAGGCCAGCTCTCTGCTGTGGCCAGGGAGTGCAGTGGAGGATGGCCCAGGTGCTTGGGCCCTGCACCCCATGGGAGACCAGGAAAAGCACCTGGCTCCTGGCTCCTGCCATCGGATCAGCGCGGTGCGCCGGCCGCAGCACGCCGGCTGTGGCGGCCATTGGAGGGTGAACCAACGGCAAAGGAAGACCTTTCTCTCTGTCTCTCTCTCTCTCACTGTCCACTCTGCCTGTAAAAAAAAAAAAAAGAAAGAAATTTATCATTTTTAAAATAACTTTTTGCAAGGAGGATTTTTAAATTAATTTAGAGAGCAGGAAGACAGAGACAGATGTTACACCTGCTGGTTCACACCCCAAAAGCCTACAATAGCTAGGGTTGGGCCAGGTGAAGAACTGAGAACTCAACCCAGATCTCCCACTTGGGGGGCAGGTGCTCATACTTGAGCCACCATCTGCTGCCACACAGGGTGTGCATGAGCAGGAAGCCTCATTGGAAGCAGAGCTGGGACCAAACCCAAGTACCGCAATATGGTGGGGCCATCCCAAGTGGTGTTTTAACTACTGTGCCAAATGCCTGATCCCAAAATTATTTCTTTTTAAATATATCTTCTTCTAACATGCAACAACATTTCACATAATTATATACTGTTATACTGTTAGATATCAAGATAGATTAGAGTGATTATAACTATGTTGAATAAACACAAAGAAAAAAGCTACATTTTATACAAACATACTAACAGTATTTATATTGTGTTGATGGTACTACTGGTGATATTTTTTTTCTCTATTTGTATCTGCCAAATTTTGTTCAGTGAGTTATTTTTTAAAGATAAACCTTCTTCTGTGCATACATATAGCTATTGGGACTAACTATACTACCATTTCTATTACCAAAGAAAAACAAATACAAAACTTTTAGCTTATTTCTCAATAAAGCAGAGAGTTTTTTATTTTAAAAATGAAAGAATGGGGCCGGCGCTGTAGCTCACTTGGTTAATCCTCCGCCTGTGGCGCTGGCATCCCATATGGGCACCAGGTTCTAGTCCCGGTTGCTCCTCATCCAGTCCCGCTCTCTGCTGTGGCCCGGGAGGGCAGTGGAGGATAGCCCAAGTGCTTGGGCCCTGCACCCACGTAGAAGACCAGGAAGAAGCACCTGGCTCCTGGCTTCGGATCTGTGCAGCATCGGCCATGGCAGCCATTTGGGGGGTGAACCAACAGAAGGAAGACCTTTCTCTCTGTCTCTCTCTCACTGTCCACTCTGCCTGTCAAATAAATAAATAAAATCTTAAAAAAAAAAAAAAAGAAAGAATGTATGTCTCCTCCAGATAAAATATTAAGAATGTGCAGTTATTCTTCTTTAAACCATTATAGTATATACTAGAAACATCGTTGAATTATTTTTTCACTTACCATGCTGATTTAATGCATGCCCTTAAAATGTGACATTGTGTAAGTGTTAAGAGTTACTAATTTTTAACCATTCTTAGACTACAAATTCTCAAAGATGATAAAATTAACTAATAGCACCTTATTCACAAATATTAAGGCCACTTGTTGCATACATGTAGACAACTACATTTTCAGTCCACCGATATGGTGGTCAGCTGTTTTCAGTAAAGCAATAACAAGTTCTATTCGGCCTCATGAATAGCTCATTGTTGAGTGAAGGAACTGAGGCAGCCTCCCCCTGGGACTGTGACAAGGCGTGGGAAGTAGCATCACACTTCACGGCCTCTCAGTTTTCCCATAATTCTTTCTAGTAACATCTATGAAGCTTATGTGCACACAACTTTTTGAATAATAGTAACATGAAATTTGGTGGTGGCAGGTTTTTGTTGCTTTCACAGTTGCATTTTCTTAAGGTTTTCATCCTGGGCTGCCTGGGAAAGTCGGTTTTTTTGGTTTGTTTGATTTCATCGTAACTAACTAAAGGCTGAAGTTGCATTTCTCTCTCACTAATGTATCTGAAGTATTACTATTTAAATGGATCAAAATCTTCAGTTTGGAATAACAAAAACCTCAGTGCAACTTTTGAATTGAAAATGCAAAAAGAACACAGGTCAAAGGGAGAATTTTTATCATCAACAACATTGCTTGCATTAGTACCACCTGAAGCTGGTTGCGCAGAAGGTGAGCACTGACTCTGAGCTGATGAGGGAAGGCATAGCAGAGCGAGGCAGGGCTGATGCAGGGAAAGCCAGGCCAATCAAGCCAAAGGGATCTTGCTTTTCACAGTGCTCTCAGCTCTCTTCCTAATTACATCATAGTGAAAACTATCTGTTCAGATTGCCAGTGGGAAACTCAAATGCCCACAGAGCCCAGGCAGGGTATTGAAAGAAGCCAAGCCAGAGGAGGTTAGAAAGACAGAGAATGGGAGTGGTGGGGATGTGGAGAAAATCTCAGCCTCATGTGCAAGGGGCAGCAGTCCCTGAGCCTCAGCCCGAGGTGGCCAAGGCAGGATACAGGCTACCCCTTGTCAGAGCGGTTTTGCAGTGCAAAGTTGCCTGGGTTTTAGGTGTCGGCTATTTTTTTTTAAAGAACACTGTGTGAGACAACACAGTTGGGGCCAACGGAAACACATGGGTTTGTGGGCCAGCCCAGCCCAAATCACCATTTACAACCTCAGGCTTAACTCATGCACCTTCTGGAACAACCTGCGGGGAGCTCTCTGGACACAAAAAGCTGATGTTCTTTCCACAGTTGCTTCCTGAAGTCATAAAGGGAGAACCACTACAGAGGTTATGTAAGAAATTCAGACCAGAATTCCAAGAAAATTGACTAAACCCTAAAAACTGGCCTGCAAAAAAAAAAAAAAAAAAAAAAAAGTTAATCTCAGCATGGAGAGAAGACTTTGCACAGAATTAAATGATTGTGAGAACTCATAAATAGGACTTGAAAATGTTCTCTAAAAGCAAAAAGGGGACCCAAAGAAAAAAATATGAACCTAGCACACTAGTTCAAAATTCTTCTAGAACTCTTATTTTGTTCAGTTTTATTGCTTTTTAATTTTCAAACACTGCTTTTAGGTCTAAGATCTATAGAAGTTCTATTTTACTTATTCCATTATAAAATAGGGGCAGAGGTTTAGCCTAGAGGTTAAGATGTCCACATCCCATACTGAAATGCCTGGGTTTCTGGACTCCAGCTTCCTGCTAACACAGACCCTGGTGGGCAGGAGGTGGTGGCTCAAGTAATTGGGTTCTTGCCACCCACCTGGGAAACCTGCATTGAGTTCCTGGCTCTCAGCTTCAGCCTCTGCCTGTTGGCATTTGGGAAGTGAACAAGTTAATGGAGTCTCTCTCTCTTTCTCTCTTTTTCTCTTTCTCTCTCTCTCTCCCTGTCAAATAAACAAATTTTTATAAAATTTTAGTGGGCTGGTTTTTGCATCTAGCCCTAAAAATATACAGCTGTAATACTTCAAACCCTTTTTGAAATCAAGTGGGCTAAAAATATACATTTAAAATGTGTCTACCACTTATGATATTAATCTTATGTTCATAATAATCAGCTGTCCTATTCAACCAGGTTTTGCATGGGTGAAATTAAAACAAAAGGCAATGCGGTGCAGCCAACGCCAAAGCTGGTTGTTTACTGACCATCCTCCAAATAGGATTTTGGTAACAGCACTTCCAAAGTAAAAGAAATGTGTTTCATTTCTGGTCTAACCCAGTTTACAGCTGGTTCAGGTGTCTAAACCAAACTCGGCAACTTAGAACAGCAAACATGTGCTATCTCTCAGCTCCTATAGCTCAGGCATCATCTAGGAGGGGCTTAGCCAGGAAGGGAGGAGGGGTTCAGGTTCAGCACGTCTCACCTGGCTACCATCAAGGTGTTGGCTGGGGCTGCAGCTGCGGCAGGGAGTGTTGGCAGCATCCTTGCTCCTCGCCATGAGACCCTCCCTAGAGTGAGTGAGCCAAAAGAGAAGACCCAAGGCAGAAGCTGCGGGGAGTGGCACCCCTCACTCCTGCTCTATTTCATCAGTGCCCTGTGGGGGAGGAATCCACAAGGATTTGAGCAGCAGAAGGCAGCACCCTGGGGGTCCTCCCAGAGGCTGGCTCCCACAAAACCTATGTTCTGCACCTACACAGCCAAGAGAGGTGCCATCCCCCCACAGGTGACAACTTGGGCCCCTTGGCTTTAACTCTGAGCTGAGGTTGACATCTCCTAAGACAGGTGGAAGTGAGGAAAGCATGGAGAAGGAATTTGCATATCATATGACAAAGGCCTACCTGTGATTTTTATATCCCCCCCACCAACTCACATGTCATTTTTCCTACTCTCATCACATCCACCCCACTTCCCTCTGCAGTCTTCAGAGCCATTGGCTTACCCCTGACAGGCAGGCCTGGTGAGAGTTTAAAGGTTAACATATATACACACATTTGCTTTGCAGACTAAATAATTCAGGCTCCTTTAAAGTCAAGTGACTCAAACAAGCCATTGATCTGGAGTTAATGGGGCTTTAGTGAAAAATTACAGTCAGCTGGGATAGAAAGAGAGCTCTTTTGGAGCTCAAGTAGGGAGAGCAGGGCCCTGCTTTGTGGTGCAGCAGATTAAGCCGCTGCTTGTGATACCACCATCCCATTCGAGTCCTGGCTGCTCTGCTTCTGATCCGGTTTCCCGCTAATTTGCCTAGGGAAGCAATGGATTATAGCCCAAGTGGGGGAGCCGGTTGGAGTTCCTGGCTCCCAGCTCTGGCCTGGCTCAGCCCTGGCTGCTGCGGCCATTTGGGGAATAAACCAGCACATGGAGGATCTCTCTCTCTCTCTCTCTCTCTCTCTCTCTCTCTCTCTCTCTCCTTCTCTGTTGCTCTGCCTTTCAAATAAATAAATCTTTAAGAAATAAAAACAAAAAGCAGCTTCAAAACGTGATAAGGAAAAGTCAGAGGAAGAGAAACTGGGAGGAAATACTGACTTGGGTAGGGCCTTGGAACACAATAGGTAGGGGAAAATTTAGAGGAATTTTAACCCCCACCCCAGTGTAATATTAGACTTTCAGCAGCGGAGACTCAGCTGAATAAAGTAAGGCAAAGCTACATAGAGGATCCAGAGTGTCCTGGCAAAGAATGAAGTAATAAATTCACTGCAATCAGATCTTTACAAAATAGACTTTTTGTATCTAGAAGTTTTTTTTTCTTTTTCTCTTTTTGCTACTCTATATAGCATTACAACAATAATTGTGGTTTCACTCTACCTACAGTTTTGCATTCCACTTGAAAAAAAAACTTGACATGGAAAACGTGTATTTTGTTATTGAAGCGTCACTGCTGTTAAATCTGCTTCAGTCGAGGACTAAGAAGTCACTGCCTTCCAGAGCTCAGTCTGATGGAGAAGGTTGGACAGTAAAAAGCTATGGAATTCTCTACAAGGCAAAGGAGAGAGGAAACAGGAAAGAGAAACAAAATACTGGGGGAATCCAAAGGTTTGCATGGTGTTTTTTTTCCAAAAGTGGCCGCTGACCAGCTGTTCCTAGTCTGACTTCCCCCAGGGGGTTCCCTGAAGCCATTATGGGCTTTGGCTGTCTACTTTCATTCCTGAGGATGGAACTAACCCAGCATTTTTTTTTTTTTTTTTTTTTTTTGACAGGCAGACAGAGAGAGAGACAGAAAGGTCTTCCTTCTGTTGGTTCACCTCCTAAATGGCCGCCACGGCCAGCACTGCGCCCATCCGAAGCCAGGGTGTCTCTTCCTGGTCTTCCACGCTGGTGCAGGGCCCAAGGACTTGGGCCATCCTCCACTGCCCTCCCGGGCCACAGCAGAGAGCTGGCCTGGAAGAGGGGCAACCGGGACAGAATCTGGTGCCGCAACTGGGACCAAAACCCGGGGTACCAGCGCCGCAGGCAGAGGATTAGCCTAGTGACCCGCAGCGTCGGCCCTAACCCAGCATTTCTAACTACTGATTAATACTCCACGGTATGCCGTATGCCAGTATGCCGTAACTCACACAAGCGCCCCCTTCATGACGTTTAATCAGTGTTGTGTTGGTTGGGTTTGGTTGCTTGCTATAAAGCGTTATAGCATAAAAAACCTCTTTTGCATTCATATGACAGGTTAGTTACCTCTTGTTATGTAAGAAATGACCCAAACCATAGCAGCTTACAACAACATCACGTATTATCTCAGTTTCTGTGGGTCAGGAACCCAGGTATAGCTCAGCTTCGTGGTTTGGGCTCAGAATCTGGTGCAAGTTGTGGCGGCAGTCAGTTGTCGAGAGGCCTCGATGTCTAGCTAGCTACCCCATTTCTGTAGGGTCCTCACGACATGGCACTGGACCCAGAGCAAGTGACCTGAGTATGTCATGGACAGAAGCTCTGAATGTCTATAGCTGTTCTCAGTAGCGACATAGCAGGACGTCTGCTGCTCACACAGGCTAATCCTAGGACACTGGGAGAGACTACACAAAGATGTCAAGATGAGGGCACAGGACCTTGGAGGCTGGGAAGTACAGGTCCCACACACACACGAGCGCGTGTGTTTGTGTGCACACCTGAGACTTAAGTTACACAACCAGAAGTGAAATTATTGGGGGAGAGGGTGTTGGTGTTTGTTGAGGTTCTTGACTTTTTTTAACTAAGCCTTTTTTTTTTTTTTTTGGTTGATTAAAAACAATCAAATAGGGACAGGTGTTGTGGTGTAGCAGGTCCTGGTTCAAGTCCAGCTACAATGAGTTTCCAATTCAGCTTCCTCTTAATGTTCCTGGGAGGCATCAGGTGGTGCCCCAGGTGTTTGGGTTCCTGCCGCCCTACACGGGGAGGTCTGGATGGAGTTCCTAGCTCTTGACTTCAGCTTGACCTAGAACTGGCTGTTGTGGGATGACGGAGAATGAACCAAGAGTAGAAGATTCTCTCTCTCTCTTCTCTCTCTCTCCCTCTTTTCTCTGTCATTCTGCCTTTCAAATAAATAAATAAACCTTTAAGAAGTTAAATACAGGTGATTTCATACAAGTCAACCTAACATATACTGGAAAACTGTTTTCCAAAGTGTGGATTCTTATAAACAAACACATCAGATGAGACTGACAGTTTAGCCACATATTTTCCATGTAGCTCTTATATCAAGTAAGTAATTGCTATAAGTTGAAGCAACATTTACTTATCCCCAAATGGTATTTTTAACTTACTGCACACTAGAGTTACAGTAATTGATAAATACAAATATTATGTATGACTTTTTGAGGCCACAGCATAACTACCACATTGCCTCCTAACAAATATCCACAAAGCATAGGTAGAGTAATTCTAAGTTAGTGTTACCCAAAGAAATGTGAGTCACATAATATAATTTAATATTTAAAAGTAACCACATTTAAAAAGTAAAAAGAAATGGGTGAAATACATTTGAATATATCTTAATTCAATCCATCTGAAACATAATTTCAGCATGCAATAAATATTTTTAAACTGTACTGAGATATTTTACATTATTTTTATCATACCAACCCTTGGAATCCAGTGTGTATTTTATACTTGAAATTCAATTCAGCTGCTTAGTTCTCATAAATGCTCAATTTATATTTAGATTTCACAAGGTTTACAGTTGGAAAAGTAGATCCACATACCCAAGTTTTCTCAATCATATCTAAAACTTTCTAGTAACTACATTGAGTATCAATTTTTAAATGTGAATTAACTAAAAGTAAGATTTAAAATTTAGTTGCTCAAATGCACTAGCCACAGTTCAAGTATACAACAGTCACATAAGACTAGTGGCTGCCATGCTGATTAAACTGTACTGTGAAATCTAAGGAGATACAGAGAAATGCTTTATGGTTAGTTGTAGCATTAGGACACAAATGGTTACATTACTCTTAAATGGTTAATGATCTTTCCAAGTCACAGGTGCTTTTTTTTCAATAGGGAATCTTTTTTTTTTTTTTTTTTTTTTTTTTTGGCCAGGCAGAGTTAGACAGTGAGAGAGAGAGAGACAGAGAGTTATGAGTTAAAGACAGTGAGAAAGACAGAGAGAAAGGTCTTCCTTCCATTGATTCACTCCCCTAATGGCTGCTATGGCCAGCGCTGCGCCGATCCGAAGCCAGGAGCTGGGTATTTCCTCCCAGTCTCCCATGTAGGTGCAGGGACCAAAGCACTTGGGCCATCCTCCACTACCCTCCCGGGCCATAACAGAGAGTTGGACTGGAAGAGGAGCAACCGGGACTAGTACCCAACGCCCCAACCAGGACTAGAACCCGGGGTGCTGGCTCTGCAGGTGGAGGATTAGCCACGGCATCGGCCAGGAACTTTTTTTTTTAAGATTTATTTATTTGAAATGTAGAGTAACAGAGAGGCAAAGGCAGTGAGAGACAGGTTTTCCATCTGCTGGTTCATTACCCAAATGGCCACAACAGCAAGAGCTGAGCTGATCCGAAGCCGGAGTCAGGAGCTTCTTCCAGTCTGATGCAGAGGGCCAAAGCAGAGAGCTGGATCATAAGTGGAGCAGCCAGGATTCAAACCGGAGCCCATATGGGACGCCAGCACTGCAGGTAGCGGCTTCACCCACTACATCATGGTGCCGGCGCCTAACAGGTCCTATTTTGAATACAATGCTTTGATGATTGTTCTACACATTTAGAGTAAGCTAGTTCATTCATACAGAATCATAGAGAAGAACAAAGTAGGTCTCAAAAACTTAACTGCAAAATCAATCAGCTAACAAAAAATAACAACATAGTTCTTATTTGCTAGTAGAGTATGGATTTTAAAACCAATAGTAAGATAAATTGATGAGCATGTCCTATTTCAAAGTAAAATTCTTATGCTAACAAAGTCCTGTGTTTTTAAAAAGATAAAAAAAGATTTATTTATCTGAAAGAAAAAGTAGAGAAGTAGAGACAGAGAAAGGTATTCCATTCACTGGTTTACTTCCCAAACGGCTACAATAGTCAGAACTGAGCTGATCCGAAGCCAGAAGCCAGCAGCTTCTTCCAGGCCTCCCACATGGGTGCAGGGGCCCAAGCACTTGGGCCATCCTCTGCTGCTTTCCCAGCACATTAGCAGGGAGCTGGATTGGAAGTAGAGCAGCCAGGACTCAAACCAGTGCCCATGTGAGATGCCGGCACTGCAGGCCAGGCTTTAACCCACTGCACCACAGTGTCGGCCCTAGTCCTGAGCTTTTAATAATGCTCTTGCAGATGTCTGTGAATACTCAGTTGGAATATTTTCAAATCTCAATCAAGTACATTATGCCTAATGTGCCTCTAGAAACTCAAGTGTAAATAAAAGTGTTTTTTTCTTCAATATCTTAAAGGTACTAGGTAGACTGACATACAAATGACTGGGAAATAAACCAAGTTCAAGAAGGCATTATTTAAACCTGGTTTATTTCCACACTGCTGGTATTTCCTTCTCCTGAAGCTTCCTTTAGCCACCCAGCACACATTAGGTGCCATCTCTCCCATAGGTATTGGAATAGAAATGAAGCCTTAGACAAAAAGAATTTTAGGTACTTTTAGATAGAGGAGGTATTTATTCTATGGAGCAGACAACTTTCCTTCCTCTTATAACTGCACATGTCACCTCCCCCTGTATTTCTGCCCCAGGGTCTGTTTACTGAGTACTGGATTTCATAAAGTCCTTAAGAAAACGGGGCAGGCATTGTGGCACAGAGGGTTAAGCTGCCCCCCTTAGGATGCCTGCTCCCCATATCAGAGTACCTGGATCATGTCCTACCTCTACTTCCAATCCACTTCCTGATAATATGCTGGGGAGGCAGCAGATGATGGCCCACGTACTTGATCCCTTGCCACCTATGCAAGAGACCTGGATGGAGTTTCTGACTCCTGGTTTTGGCCTGGCTCAGCCCTGGCTATTAAAGTCATTTGGGGAGTGAACCAGAGGATGAGAGAAGATAATGTACCTCATGATTCATCTCTCACTTAGTACATTGTACGGTCATCTAATGCATTATACACATTCCTGTCCAATGTTTGCCTAGATGTCTGGATGATCATTTATGCTTATCTGTATCAATTCTTTTAACTCATGTCAAAAGGCATAGAGGTGAGATCTTAGCCAATTTATATTGTTAAAAAAAAAAAAAGAAATGGTAATACACACAAGTGCCTCAAATGCTTTCTTTTAGATGCTTACCAATACATTTTTATTTACTTGAAAAGCAGAGTGATATAAAGACAAAGACATAGTCCATCCAGTCTGATTCATTCCCAAATGTCTGCAACAGTCAAGGCTGGGCTAGGCTGAGGCCAGACGCCAAAAACTCCATCCAGGTCTCCCAGGTAGGCAGCAGGGACTCAGTACTCAAGCCATCATCTACTGCCTCCCAGGCATATTAGCAGGAAGCTGGCTTAGAAGCAGAAGTAGAGACAGGACTCAATCCAGAACACTCCTATATGGGATGGGCGCATCCCAAGCACAACACCCCCATCCTCACATTCTTTTTGATGATTACTATGATGATATTGATTGTGAGCTTCATATAAGAAGCTATAGGCCTGAATGACTAAGAAATCAAGTTATTTGATTACTCCCTGTTATTCCATATCCAAAATTCTAAAAAAAAAAAAAAAATGATTTCATTAACCAAGAGTTCCTAACTAAAAAAACTGCAGGAAATAAAAACACAGAAGAATCACAATGTATTTTAACTAGCACACAAACTGAAATCTGAAAATGACCAAGGGGCCGGCGCTGTGGTGTAGTGGTTAAAGCCACTGCCTGCAGTGCCAGCATCCCATATGGGCACCGGTTCGAGTCCTGTCTGCTCCTCTTCCAATCCAGCTCTCTGCTATGGCCTGGGATAGCAGCAGAAGATGGCCCAAGTCCTGCACCCATGTGGGAGACCCAGAGGAAGCTCCTGGCTCCTGGCTTCAGATCAGTGCAGCTCCGGCCATTGTGGCCAACTGGGAAGTGAACCAGAGGCTGGAACACCTCTCTCACTCTCTCTCTCTCTCTCTCTGTCTTTCCTTATCTCTCTGTGTAACTGACTTCAAATAAATAAATAAATATTTTTAAAAAGAAAATGACCAATAAATTAGATAACTGAGTAAAGCATAAAACAGTTATAATTAAAATGCTTTTTTATTTATTTTTTTATTTTTTGACAGGCAGAGTGGACAGTGAGAGAGAGACATAGAGAAAGGTCTTCCTTTTCCATTGGTTCACCTCCCCTGAGGCCGATGCAGGCGTGGCGCTGTGGTGCCTGCAGACCGAGCTGATCTGAAGCCAGAAGCCAGGTGCTTCCTCCTGGTCTCCCACGCGGGTGCAGAGCCCAAGGACTTGGGCCATCCTCCACTGCACTCCTGGGCCACAGCAGAGAGCTGGACTGGAAGAGGAGCAACCAGGACAGAATCCGGCGCCCCGACCAGGACTAGAACCCGGTGTGCTGGCGCCACAGGTGGAGGATTAGCCAAGTGAGCCGTGGAGCCAGCTTAAAATGCTAACTTTTTAAAATTTATTTGAAAAGCAGAGAGAGACAGACAGAGACAGTCAGAGACAGAGAGGTCTTCCATCTGCTGGTTCATTCCCCAGATTCCCACAACAGCCAAAGTTGGCCCAAGCTGAAGTCAGGAGCCAGGAACTCCATCCAGGACTTCCATATAGGTGGCAGGAACCCAACCAAGCACTTGGGCCACCAGCAGTACTCCCAGGTGTATTAACAGAGAGCTGGATCAACCTTTGGAGGTTGATCTTGATCCTAGGTATTCTGATATGGATGCAGGCATCTTAAGTGATGGTTTAATCCATTGCACCGTGATGCCAGGAGCTGGGAGCTCAATCCAGGTCTCTTCACAAGGGTGGCAGGGACCCAACTACTTGAGCCATCACCTTCTGCCTCCCAAGGTGCAGAACTGACAGGCTGCTGGAATCTAGAGTAGAGCTAGGACTGAACTCCAGTACTCTAATATGAGATGTGGACATCCCAAGCAGCAGTTTCGCTTCTGTGCCTGACACCCATGCCCAGAGAGCAGACTTTTAGTGTCTTCACCACTGTTTTCAGTATGGCTGAAAAAAAATTATCTCTTCCTAACTAAGCCTATTCTACACTATTCAGGCTACTGATACCTGCACTTGGGTGGCATGAGAGGGATATTTTCAAAAATTCTGAATTTTAAAGGCTCTTTGGCCTTTTATCATTTTATCATTGTCTATAAAATAGGAAACAACCCAGTTGGTCAGCTTGGTCTTGATTCCTTCCTTGCATTATTGATTTAGTAAACAGGATATAATCTACTAAGTGTTTCTGTGGTGCCCACGTGGGCCAGTCTCTGTGAGCACTGCTCATGTCTGGCTGAAATTAGCTCATCTCCTTCCTAACTGCTACTGAGCTGGACATAAATCAGGTCTACAAGAGAAAGAGCAGTCACACATGTGGAAACCAGCCATCAGGGATTAAAAACAGAGGTATCTGGCAAGACTTCCCGATATGACCTGGAGCTTCAAAAGAAGAATGATGAGATCTTGTACACGTTTCTTTCTCATACTGTAAGAAGACTGACAAGCTGTGAGTAGTTTCCAGGCAGCTCCTCTCTGGAGAGATGTGGGACCAGAATAAACTCTTGAAGCTCTTCCCTTGGATTTGGTCATCCAACACATGACAATTGTAACAGCGGGTTAAAAGTTGTAGGATACCTTACCAAATGTATTCCTCTTCTGCATGCTTGATTGACCACCGAGAGACAGCATTTGTAAAAGTTGGGAAGTCCCCAAAACAAATGCTTAAAACTTGTCTGTGAGCCCAATACGGAGAAGCAGGCAGGTGGATGGTCAGGCAGCAGGATGTGGAGGTCACTGCAAGTGCCCATCCACAGCGCTGTCTGCCGCTGCTGGGCTGCTGGCACTCACAGGGCCTGGGAGACCCTGCCTGGAAGGAGCCGAGAGAGAGGAGCCTGGAGGCTGCAGAATCCTACTATCCCTCCCACTTCTACCCAGCACAGGCCTCCAGGGCATCCTTTTAGCTCCAAAGGCAAGACCATCCCCAAGAAGCAGTGAGAGACCTGACACTGAAGAAGTGAACAGACATGTTAATAGAACAACTCCGCAGAGCAGGAAAGAGCCCTGGGAAGGAAGAAAGACCGCAGTCAGTCAGAGATGGAGTCCAGCTCAGCTGTCACTGAGTAGCAGAACACATAGAGGAGGTCAACACCAGCCTATGCATTGAATAACTGGCAGTTCAATCATCAGATTAACACCAGGATTTGTACAGAGTGCCAGGGGGGGAAAGAAAAACTCCACAATCTCTGGTTGTTGGTGCCCAGTGCCCTTTGGTTACCTGTAGAATGCTTTAAGATCTATACCCAGAAGCAACTTTTATAAATTTTATTTTTCAAATAAGCCAAAGTCAGATAGTTCTCACTGGCTTCTCTTGTCTTCTATTATATGCTTATTTTACTTTTGTTTCCTATACAGGAAAGTTCTTCCTTCTAATGCCTGTAAAAGTACACTTTATTTCTTCTGCATCTCTATTTAAGATTTATATTTCTCAAACTGTCCGATCAAATATTTTATGTCTAAGAAGAAAACATTGAATGAATATCCTCTCATTAACCTCAATATATTCCCCTTTTAGGAAATGATTGAGAAAGAAATCAGGTTATTTGGAGGCAATTCCTCCATTTTCTCTGTTACAGATGTGAACAATGACTCTATCTACTGCTTCCTAGACAACAATTCCCTTTTCTTTGGAGAAATCGATGCAGTAATCTCTTCAGGGAGCTTCTGGGTCCCAGATCCCTAACTACTGTGAAATATGGAAATTACAATGGGAATCCCATGTGGGACCTAGTTTATAATAAGAAATTGGAACGGGATCCCTATGACAGATCCTGTTTATGAGCACTAATCATCTCGACCCGGCCTCAGCAAAGGAAAGTGCAGAAAGGCTGTCTGTGGGCACCTGCGAGGGAGTGCACCTGTACAGGTGGCCCTCAGAGCTCCTGGGCAGCCATTCTGTGAAATGTTCATGCTACAGTCCCTAACAGGTCCTGGTGACACACAAAAAAAACCTTACTAAATATCCTCCTGCAGCTTCCCACGGTGCCCAGCTTCTGGCTGAAGACACCGCCTTAGTTTACTCAGTCAACACATATTAAGCAATAGCCTTAAGGTGATGCTACTTGGGAAACCAAAATTTAGACATTAAGGAATTAATATATTAATTAATTGATATTGTGTTACTCCTGAATCATTCTAAGCCATGATAATAGTTTTTTTTTTTCCCTCAAGTTACTTCTATGCTTTTTTGTTATTTTGTCTCTAATAATGTCACCAGTTTAAGAACCAAAAACATAACTGTGGGAGAGCTCTTTCCTGTTTCTGTTTTTAAGTCTTTCTTCAGTACTCTTTCAGGAAGTATTCTGTGAGGCCCTATGGTGTGGTAGCTAACACAGGTTTTGGAGACAAATACAGCCTCCAGTTCTCATCCCACCATTAATGTAACTGCAGGAACCTCTCCACGTCCAGTTTCTTCCTCTATTTAAAAATGAGAGTCACACCCACCCAAGGGTAGCAACCAAAATGAAACAATGGGGCACACAGTAACTACTCAACACACAGTGGTGAATATTTAGTACAGACACACACACTGTAAATTCTGGGGAACAAAGAAAAAACACATTCTTAATTTACCCCATGTAATAACACATCTGCCTTGTAATTTATGCCTACATAAAAACTTATCTTCACATTATTATAATAGTAATATACTCATGCAATTTAGTCTGTTTTTAATATTATAACCAATTTTCCATGTTACCATGTAGGGTTCATAATTGCCTTTTAATTTTTTGCATGATATTCCAATAGAAGACTATCAAAGTTTAACCATTGAATTTCTGTCAAATATTTGAAGTGTTTTGACACTACAAATAAGGCTACAATAACATTTGCATGAATACAGCTTTTACGTGCTGTGGGATTCTTTCCTTAGGATGAATTTCCAGAACAGGAAATTTTGAGAGTAAGCATGGACACTTTCATGACTGGCATTCCTTTTGTCAAACTGGTTCCCACAAGTTTCCACAATTTGTAGCTCCTACATCAATGGGCACCACTGTCACAAGGGCCTCTACAACCTCTCCTGTCCATGTGAATACCTTAATTATCATATCCAAGCACCTGACATGTGTGATCGCGTGTATGGTCTCAGCACTTTACATGCATGAGCTCATCATTCTCAGGATAACTAAGAGTCTTGGTTGGTGGATGAAGAGGCTACAGCTCTGAAAGTTTAAAAGCTGTGCTCAAGGTCACACAGCAACCAAGTGTTAGTGCCAGGACTCTACCTCAGATCGTCTGATGCCACTGTGCTCTCTGCCACGTGGCTGTAGTTCTGCCTTACTCTTCCCACCTCCAAATAATATAAGTGGGAAATACATTTTCACTGATGATCTAACATGCTGTTTGGTGATCGTTGGCAAAGCTGATCATTTTTACATGTGTTTTTTCGTCTTAGGCTGTCTGTTCGTAAGCAGCTTCTACAAAGTGGTGGGGGTGATTCTGTTCCCTGTGTGGTTTTTATGACCACATGCCCCAGCTGTCAGTTCTTAGGAGGAGGAAGGTACTCCTCCTCTTCCTCCTCACATCAGGCACACATGTCACAGGACGCCTGGCTGGTCTACAGCACCCTCTCACGAGTGACAGTGAACATCCAGGAGCCCTTGAGGGCTGACAAACTTCAGTAATCTTCCCAACTGGGTCAATTAACCGAGGTCTGGGGAATCTGCTCCACTCCCCCACACCCTGCCGCCTGCTCTCCTTTTCTCCCCTTCTTTCAGTCTCCCTTATACTCATTAAAGAAAAAGACTGAAGGCCATAGGTTTTCTGCAAATATATGATCCAATCAAGTTGGCCATCATTCAAAACTTCTCTCTCCTAATGTACAGAAACATCATTAAAAGCCCATCGATGGCTTAGTAGGCAAAACCAGATGTACCCAATCAATCCGAGCGGCAACA